>NW_008237244.1:159555-179298 GCF_000691975.1 Corvus brachyrhynchos
GAACAACATCAGAACAGTACTAGAAATTGCTCCAGGTATGTTTCCAAAACACACAGGTTAACTGGACATCCAATCACACCTTCTTTATTAAGTAGACAGAACATTTTTTTCCTAATATAGAGAATCATCTATTTAGAATAATGGTATTTAAAACCAATAACAAAATGCTTTTTTGAGAGAATGAAAAAAAAAAGCATGTGACTGATGCAATTCATATTCTGTAATGCTCTAATATTCCTACAATAGTTATGTAAAACAATCTACACAAAATCAAAGGTATGAGCTATTGTGTTTTCAGCTGTGGATTCAGCACCACAGAAACCTCTTGTAGTTGGTGTGCACATTAACAGGGTCCCTCTTGCCCATGGAAGATGGTGGCTGGCTGGAATACAGAGTTTTAAGTTACAGGAGCAGTACATGGTTCCTCAGAAGTGAATATACTATTTTCCATTCACATATTGTTTATTAAATCACTACATGATATTGCAAATGCCTAAAAAGTGATAGCATTTAGATGGCTAAAGCTAAATGGAAGGGAATAGAAATCCAGCCTGGAATAAATTTTTAGTCAGAAGGCTGTAGCAGCTAACAAAGAGAAAAGGCACAAAGTATTTCCATTAGCACCATTAAGGAACCATTCATTTTATGAACTGCTTTTAAGAGGAAGGAGTAAAATTTTGGGGTATGATCACAGCAGACTGTTGAAAGAAGATACTACAAGTGAAAAGGTGAAAAACTAAAATAGACTGAGGTATAGCAGGAAAATGAGGGCAAAAGACATAGAGTGCTCTGAATGAGGAGCAGCAGCTTGTGTAGTACATGGAAGTACTGAGCAAGTTATTCTGAAGATTTATGAGAATGGATATGTTTTTAGAGTACTGTGGATGTGACTGTTTTCGATAGAAAAAGTGGATAGAGTAGAAGAGAGACATATGGGAGAAAAAGGAGGAAAAAAGAAATATAAGTGGAAAATTATCAGGTTATAGCCCAGTGTTCTGATGGCAAGAAATAGAGCAACCCGGGAAAGAGAAGAGATCAGCATATCTGGAGCAGGGACTGCTTTTTAAAACTTCGGTTTATACGATGTCTAGCACAGCAGGTTCTTTACAAGTAGTGCCTATGGACAATAAAGCAGCATAAATAAATACATAAAAAGGAAAAGATTAAAATCAACATCTTCTTCAGGAAGAGGATGAGATACAGAAAGAACTGAGACCTGGGTAAATGAAAAATCCCAGCAATAATAAAGGGGGTTGGACATTGCTGATTTAAAAGCCTGAGAAATAAAATAGTGAAAACATGAGTATTCGTGGATACCCTATGGATTACCCATAGGTGAAAGCAGTTCTTGAAACATTTTAGTGGTTTACGGACACAAATTATCCAGCAGTGCTTTTTGTCTGTCAACAACACAATGGCCCTGCCGTTTCTCTGACTGTCTACAGGAGTTTCATTGCTGACTTTCTTCTGTAACCTTTAGAGATATTGCATTAATATCACCTTCTAACTTTTAGGTGATTTGATTTCAACTGCTGGACTAGTAGTATTTAACCGGTGAACCAATTAAACATCAGTCAAATAATCTGAAAAAGCATAAAAAAAGGCTGAAAAAAATCCCACTATATAAGTTCCTTTACAGTACACATGCTAGTTTTGTTGGTTTTTATTTCTTTTTAAGATAAAATGTTAATATGAAAAAAATATGTTCATAATTATATATCTATATATTTTATAAGAATTCAAGAGACATAAAACCCCCAGATTAAAATTAAGGAGGAATTAGGGTGCTTAATAATTTACAGTAAATTTTCTTAAAATTAACTCTGAAACATAGGGAAATGTATTTTATGCAATTAATATGTTTTGTGAAATAAGAAAGACTAGAAGTATGTGCAGGTACTTATTTCTGTGAACATGCAACCACAGATAATTAAATAAGTTCTTATGTATACACAGAGACAATATTGATATTTGCATGTACATATATGCATATATATGCATATGTATATGCATATGCATATGCAGCTTTGCACATGCTCACACACGTTTTAATAACTGAATTCCTGCTTTATTTATTATGCCACATATGCCTTTCCCCACAGGATATTATTTAATATATGATTAAACCTTTTAAAGTGAGATTTACCCTGGTATTCTGAATTTTTAAAAGCAGGCTTCTTGTAAAACCTCATTAGAAATTGTAGTCTAACTTTTGGATTCCTACAGTAAACAGAAGGATACACATATTCACCTGCTCTGTCTGATAGTGTGGCCTCTGTCTGTGACTTTGCCTGGTTACATGAACTTTGATTTTTAAACCTCAGTCACATGTAAAAACAACTGGAGACACTGGACCTTTGTCTACTATGTCTAAGGAAGGTGTTCACAATACAGAAAAGCCTTAAAGCATAAATGACATGAAAATTCAAGTTGTTTAAAAATTACTTTTGATTGATCTAAAGCACATTGGCTGTTTCTATTCATGTTGAAGTATTTCTGTTTGACCCATGAACAGTACAGAAGGACAGCATCACTTTTTTCTTAGTCATTTAACAGCTGGTGTTAAAAATGCTCTGTTTCTTCCTTGTCATCTCCATCTTGTTGCTGGAGAAGACTCTACAGGCTTTTGCTTTTGTGAGGGAAATCCTGGTTAAAAAATGGTAAGAAACAGGTAGCTTGTAGTCTATCAGTGATAGAAGGAAAGGCTAAATAATAATTTATAATTATGTCTGGATCCTTTAATCCTGCTATTGGACTACTACTTATGTCCAGTATTGTTACAAAATTAAACATTTCTAAATTCTCGTGAATTTTACTTCTACATATTACTGTTTCCCTGTAAATGGAGTAGGAAACACTTCGTAATACTAGTACTTCCTGGTATTGAAATGCAGACTGCTTCCCATGATGAGGAAGAAAATCTTCTCAAAGTGTTACAGATGTTCTTCAAATGATTTAATAAATACAAGAATATATTCTAAGTAAATGAGGCAAATATGTCATTTGAATTCTCACAGCTTCGATAATTAAAAGCAAGACCACCAGCTGACTCCTTTTATTTTTTAAAAGCACAACTTGATCTGCACAAGAAATGCAACCTTTTTCAATAATGTTTTCCCCCACAAAGTTAAGAACCTACCTGTTGATCCCGAGGCAAATGCCAGTAGTGGTCCAATATTCATCAGAAACTTTAATTAATTCTGCTTCCCTTCAGGCATCTTATTTCACCACAGTGGGGGAAAAAGAAAAAAAAACAACCCTACCCAACCTGTGGTCATTAATATCAGTATAAAACCAGGATGATGCTTAGACTGGAAGACCTGGAGTTTCACATACTTTTCTCATAATGTTTTTAAGTGACATCCAATTAGTACATGGGGACTGGGATGTGTCTCAGTGTGCAGTCACTGCCAATTTACTTTATGATTTAAAGAATTAAACCTTCCCTCTAGCATCTCCCTTTTACTCTTGTATAGCTTTATTGTTTTCAGAGAGCCATATGCCTATGAAATGAATGAAGAGTCATACTTGATCTAGTGGAATTAGAACACAGTCAAATGATCCACACTCAAAGGTAAATAGGAAGGAATCAAAGGAAAAATTACTTCCTAAATTGTCAGAATATATTTCCTAAATATTCTAAATGAAAAAAAAACCAAACCAAACCAAATAAAACCAGCCCAAAAACCCAAACAAAACGAAGCCAAAAAAACCCTCAAAACAAACAAACAAAAACTACCCCATAAACAACAGCAAAAAACCCCAAACAAAACAAAACCAAAAACAAAACAGAGAAAAAGAGAGGAGGGTTATGTACAATGCAACATTTTCTGAGAAATGGATCAATTCCCTTCTGTGCTGCTGTTACTCTTACTTCACATGATCATTCCCAAACTGTGTTGGGTCAGATTTTTAAGACCCTTTAGTAATGGTCTGAATTTTCATATGCATGAGGGTTCTCACCTTTTGTGGCCATTGCTAATAGCTGGACTGCTAAAAACCCTAGAAACCTTAACTGTATAGAGTTAGAACACCTTTAAATTTCTTGTCTTTCAATACTTCAGGTGTAAAATAATGCAGTATACCCCACATTGCTCAGGGTTGCTGTGAAGATAGATACATCAGAAACACAGAGGTACACAGATGTTAGAGTAACCAAATTCATGTAAGACAAAATACAGTGCAAACTAGAAAGGATCCTTGATGCACCTTACTGCAGTTTAAAGTCTTAAAACCAAGAATGAACTGTGATATTTATTTTACACAACCTTCCATAAATCAGCGGTTTTTCCAGGAATGTAAATCAACAGAACATTTGGCTGCAAAATTCTTCTTTCCAATCACAGAGGTGTCAATATAAAACTCTCATGGACAGGCAGCATTTGGGTTTAGTCCTCAATCTGTGTGACTGTTTCTAGCTCTGAGCACATTTTGTCTGCAATCCTTCCAGCCCTGGTCCTGTCTTACAGGGCTCATCACTTGCTAAATGCATTATTTCAGAACATAACCTTTACAGTGCTAGGCAGAAGAAAAAGACTTAGATGACAATTTACACTTGTACTGTTAGCCTCTGCGTGCTCTGAGACAGTCAGTGCAGGCAGTGGAAGAGTAAAATGTGAATGAAGTAAAACATTTATATTTTTGGTTCTATGGTTATTTTTGAGAGGAGTATGCACTTAGACAATAAAAGATCTACTCACCACTGACATTTTGACCAAACAGTTTTAAAATGAAAACCAAATACACAATATTTAGTAGAATTTTTGAAACTGGACCATTTCCTTAAAATTTCCTTGGATGGTGTGGCAAAAAACTTAGCTAACACATTTGTCTCCAATGTGTCTGTGATACAAAAGGGTAGGACACATGAGGGCCTACTCTGGAAAAGGAGGTGTTCCTGCCAGAAAAGAGAAGTAATTGATAAAGCTCTGTTCTGCAAATGAGAGCTTCATTATAGGCTTTCAATTTTAATCCCAGGTTCCAATACTATAAATATATGAATTTCTTTGTACAGAGTGCAAATTATTTAGGGAGAAATGGAGCTAAAGGTTGACTCCTGACTGTTTCCAGGCTCTCATTTTCAGACTCTGAAGTAGAAAGAATTACCTTCAGTCTTTCCTTGCTGCCCAGGGTTTCAGTGAAAACAAGCCCCATGCCTTGACTCCTCTCTGACACCTTAACATTATTCCTTTTTCACAGTTACTGAAATAGGTCATAGCCCTGAAAAATCTATTATGCCTCATTCATAAGTACTGCAGTTTACTTGGACAGTAATTTCTGGCCCAGAGCAGCACTGAGTGTTCAATTTTCTACTTTTAAAAAAACAAGGCACAGGTGCCCCATTAAATGTTGTAATCGGATTGCCCATCCCCACAACACAAGGAGGGCCAATGTCAAGGGATATTCTGAACTTCTACAACGCTGTCCTCTTATGTAGCCACTAAGCCTAAAAAATACGAGCAGAAATAAAAGCAGAAACTGATTCAAAGCCCTATATAAAATGAATCCATTCAAATACCTGATAAAATGATTTCTACTATTTTGTCCACAGTGTAGCTACAACAAAGCTGCTGGTCAGGTCCCGCAGTGCTTTGATCAGAAGTTTCATTAGTTTCCTGTGGCAGCCATCCACTTGCATAAATGAAGAAAGGACCAGAAGATGCAAAGTTCTCACTTCCTCTGCACCAACACTGGGCCAGTTCTTTAATTCCTTCCTGTATTTGCACTGGAACAACATTCAGGGTTTATGTTAATAAATTTTACCTAATGCCTAAGGAAAGATAAATTATAATGGCCTGACAAGTGCTACATTTTGCTTGATTGTTCAGACTCATATGAGTTAATGCGTGTCCCCAAAAGAAGACAGAGACAAGACAATGGCACAGGTCAGCTTGCTTTTCAGCCAGGATGGAAGCTAGGAAACCCAGGAGCCCATTACTGCCACAATTGTTTCCTCTGAACAGGTCTCTTCGCTTTATTACTAATCCAAAACACTATGGAACTGCAGATTCCATTCCTGATACTAGCGCATTTTAGTATTAAGCCTCCCATTTAAAAAAAAAAAAAAAGGGACCAGAAATGAGGTCACCAAAATTCACGAATTTCTGGAAAGTAAGAAACACAAATATTCAAATAGGACCAAGAGTTCCAACCCAAAATATTTATTTCCTATTATGTTCAAAGAAAATACAACTGGCTCAGGGGAAAACCTTTCATTTTTCTTAAACTGCAGTAGCTTATTGTTGACATAAAGTATTTGGCTGTAATAACTTTTTAACTGTCATCACAAAGGCTAGAATTTATATATTTTTAACAACATTCACAGCTCCCAGAAGTACTAGCTTTCTAGTGGAGGCTTTAACAAAATAACCTATGCATTTTTAAAATAACTTCAATGTACCTTCACTGCAAAGATTGATCACTTTATTTCATCGAGAAGATCATTAGGGACTTTTACACATGCCGACAGGCACAGTGAGCCTAAACCAACACACTTTGCTTGAAAGCAGACATCCACAGACCCCCTCTTGCTGCTGCACACAGATATGCTATAACCTCCAGGCTACCTATGCAAAACAAATGCCAAGACATTCACTACCCATTTCAGCTCTAATTTTAACTGAATTAACTTCTGTGCTGTAAAGTTCAGAATACGGATGCTATGGGTGCATGTTTTCTGGACATAAGCAGTAGCTGGGTAATGAGGAAGCCTCTCAGAAAAGGCATGATCTGTGCTAGACACGTGCAGTTGACCGATTTTATGTTTCAGTGGCCTGCCTTGGAGACAGGGCATTCCCAAACCAGCAATGCTCAACTGGCTGGGTGCCCATTTCCACCTAAGAAGCACTGTGGGCTTCTTATTAGGGATTTTGATCTTGATCTAATGTCACTTTTGGAAATATGTTTTAAAATAGAACGATACAGCTGTCACGTGAATCTGCGAAGTTCAGGAACATATGAAAAAAAGGTTCTTCAAAGCTAGGCTGGTGGGGTGCATGATGTAAGTCAGGGTTGTGAAAGCCTGTCTTGATTTAATGATGCCTTTCATGCTGTGTATGTGATAAGGTTCATTCAGTGTGTACTTTGCATAAAAGCCAAAAAGTTAGGAACTGAAACACGAGAGAACACTCATATCATAATTCTACCCCTGTATGTATGAGCATTATGATGGCATCTTTCACTACAAGAATATACACTGCTTCTGAAACCTGGAAATATCCTACAGACTTTTCATATGCTCTAGCAAAGTGCATTTTTAAAAAGCGCTCATTAAATGAGCCACCAGTTCACACCTCTCGTTCATTACAAGCATTATGATGTGTGCTTTGTGCTTTTAATTTACTTCAATTTCAGTAAGATCTGTGGATATTGAGAAGCTTGGCAGAACCCTGAACATATTAAACAACAGGTTACTGAAGAGTTGCCTTTGTACTTTAAAGACAGTAATGGAAATTAAATAATATTTTAAAACATGTTTTGAGATTTGTATGTAACTGTATTCTCTGAAGTAATACATGCACACAAGGGTGCCACGCTACTTGTACTTGTGACTTTGGCTTATGATTACAGCTTTTACTCAGCTGAAAAATGTTAAAATTCTCTTAGCATTGTTCTTTAATGGAAACATTAAAATGAAATATGGCAGGTTTTTTTTGAAAACTCCATTGTCCTCCTAAAATGACTAACCTAAATCACAGGGACATGCTTGCAAGCCGCACTCTTGCTCAAAATGGACTGCTGATCCGAGCACTTGTCTAATACTTACTGTCTGCAACGGTAGGAGGAACAATCGAGCTCTCCTCTTCTTCCAGACCTTCTCCCAACAACAGTTGTAAACATTCATTTGCCAATCAAAAAATCACAGCAAGTTTATGCTACACTGGGCCTTAAATACCTGATTAATTCTAGAAATTACCAAAATAAATACAGGCTAAGTCTTTGCTCATTGAATAAGGATAAAGTAACTTCAAAATCCACAGCCACTGGTTGCCATGCAACCTGCTATAGTATTATGGCAGAAATAAGCTGTGCTTGAATTTTCAGTGCCCTCTCGCTCAGCCTTCTTGATGTTGTGATACTCTAATGCTTCTCAGCTAACTTCCATTAAGTAGTTTTTTGTGGGGTAGTATTCCAAGGTTAAAATGATTAAATAACTTTTATGGTTGATCAAATATAAGCCCTTATTATACACAGTAGGCAAAACCATACATTTTAATTACTTTGTTATCAAAGATCTTGGTATTTACATTTCATTTTTCAGTTATAATTCTGAATTTAGTTTGACCTTCACAAAAAAGAGAAGACCCGAGATTCTTGCTGTCTTAAACAATTTTTCCCATAAACAATAAAAACTATTAAGATGTGGTAACAACAGAAACAATGCAATGAGATCGTCACGGCCTATTAGAAATATTTTCTACTGAGAAATTTTGTTTTATTTAAGCATCAACTTTTAATTTTTCAGTTTAATTTTTTTAACTATTTTAATTATTTGTCACTTGATAATACATTTGCAGTCTAAGAGTGATACATCAATATTAGATAATATTGACATTACTTTAATTCAAAGTTCATTTAGAGCTATCAATAGCATTTTTCCTTATAAGAAGTATATTCTAGTATAAATACTGAAATAAAAATATTAGCTTCAGGTGCTCTACAGAACTTTGCTACTAATTGGTAACAAAGTAATTTTCTGCAATGAAATTGCACTGATATTTATAGAGACATATGCTTAAAAATTCATGATTAGGCAAAGTTTGTATTTTGCATTTTTGGTTTCTGAAATTATTTGAAGAAGACAGATTTCACAGACAAAGATCAACTTAATAAGGTCTTGTCTTATATATCCATTTATTACAGAAATCCAATGCAATTCAAAATCTATTAACCTCTACAACTTCTATAAAAACAGATTTATTAGTTGAGGACAGAAATATCCTGTGCATAATTTACACTGTAAATATATCAAAATAAAAATACTATCTTTCATTTACTAAAAAAAGCAAAAATAAAAGAAAAAGAAGTCTTAATATATTTATGTGGAAAGATGTTTAGATCACCCTTTGTAAGAAAATGTTTTATTTTGCCGAATTTAGAGCCATTATTTTTCATGTGTCTGCTTAGATTACACAGAAATGTTAAAAAAAAAAAAAGATAAGTTTAAAACGCCTGTATTTTAATTCTTAGAACCTTTTTGTTTTTTCTACTATTTAGTCTTTCCAGAGCTTTACACAGCTTTTCCCACAATGTACAGTGATTTTTAAATATATACAATCAAAAAATATACTTATGCTTGTGGTGGGAGGCTACAGACACATTTTAAAAATTATTTGCTTTTCACAGTGTACTAGTTCATAACAAATAAGGAAAAAGTACTAAACAGAAAGCATGAAATTAACAACGAGCAGTAGATTCAAATAACCTTGCAGTCAAAGCTTTGTAACCTAATTCCAATAATGGCTCAAAGATACATGGCATAATAACACTTTCTCTTTTTCAGATTGTAATAATGTTCACATGCAAACGCATGGCCAGACTCATCATTATAAAATGATTTTTTAACACATTCCTTCTCGGGCTTTGTAGTCTCATGTCTGCATAATGTGCCCCTTTTAGCATCTTACTGTGCGACACTTAAAGTTAGCTCCAAACAGCATCACTACTTACTCATTTATTTTGTTATTTTAGGGAAAAAGCTCTAAACATTTCCCCTCCTTCCCAGCCCCCCAGTTTAAGGAATGACTCTAAACTATGGTCGTTGCCTTCTTATTCCATTTAAAGAGAGGGGAATGAGCTTATCTGTTTGGAAATGCAATCTCTTGTAACTCCTTCTGTAAAGGGTGCGAGGAGCAGACAGCACGTAAATGACACATCGCCTTGTGTTCCAGAAACAGATGGGGGCACTATCCAATATGCTCAGTAACATCAATGCAGCAGAGCATCCCAGCTCTCGGCGGCGGCAGCAGGGACGCAGCACGGCGACTGTGCCCAGCACAATTTGAGCTATTAATAATTAGCAATGCTAAACTGCAGTGACTCCATCCTCGCTGTCAGGTGTTTAGATAATGCCATCAAGTGTGGAGCCTGGCACCCACAGTCATTTTGTAAACTCTATCTATCAGTTTAGGAATGCATTTCAGTTTCCTAGCGTGTATACAGTCGACCTGCTGGTGAAATTACATTGTATAAAGTGAAATACTGTGCTATGCAGGCAAAGATAGAAAGCAGAAAAGAACTTAAAGGAAAACTTTAAAGGATCTGTCATCAAAACTTTAAATAGGCCTTTCTCCAGCTGTAGCTAAATTATTGTACTTCTTGATACTGTTTGCTCCTCATAGCAATTGAAAGCATATGTAATTTAACAGCAGGCCTCAATCCTTTAATAAGCTGTCTTTAAAATACCTTACATGGATTACCTATCTGTAAATCTGCTTCCCATGCAGAATGTGACAGCATTATGGAAATTGTGAGTTCAGTAAAGATGGCATATACCAAAGAGAACCACATCTGCACACTGTAAGATTATACCAAACATTGGAAGTAATCTTTAGTCATTTATAATACTGCAGAATGAATAATTAAGATTAAGGACTCTATTCTGCCCTTACTTATGTCCTACGTATCTCATAATTTCTTTCCCCCCTGTAAATTAAACAGAAAAGTAGCACTGCAAGGCTTTCTTGTTCAAATTATGCAAAGTTGGTATTCATCTTTCTGCAATTTGGTGCACATCTAAGGAATTTTGGCAAAAAAGGAATGATCACATATGGAACACAATCCATACTAAAAAGGGATATCCCATGTTTGCCAAAAGGAGCAACTTGCAAGTAGCACATATTTCCTTATCACTTAAAAAAAATATTAAAGAAATAAAAACCAAAAAAGACTTTCCCAGAGCAGAAACACAGTTCAAAGAGATTCTGTGCTCTGAGTCACTCTGCTGAATACGCAGCCTGCCTAGACAAAAAGAAACACAAATGTCTGAAAGCAGCTCACAGCAAAGGAGGGGGCATTGGTAAGTTTTGGCAAGGAAAGGGCAGCACTAATGTTCCCTGACGCTTGGATTTCTAAGCAGAACCTACTTCTGCACTTAATAATTTGTAATTTCTTTGGCCATTTAGTGCTAGGAGAAGCAGCAACAGGAGAGTTTTCTCCAAACCCGTGCTGCTTGGCAGGAAGAGGAGGAGGGAGAGGCACTAATAGTAACCAAGGTCCTTTGGGGGAAAACCTATGTACCACCAGCCAGATACGTTTTCCTTGCCCACCCTCAGCTCCAGGAGTCTGCAGACTCTGAATATATATTTTATTCCACAGTATACAAGTTCTTTACAATCCCCTTTCAGCTGGGTATCATGACACAGGGTCTGCAAGTTCCATAAAAAACTAGACCAGAATCTAGCCCTAGACCTTACCTTATAGCCTTACAAATGCCTTTACTATTTGCAGCAGATGAATGAAATGAAATTACTATCTCACCGATAGCCATTCATTATATTCCATCACAGAAATTACAAACATGTTAGTGCCAGGATAACAGAGTCCATAACAAGCCTTGGCCTTTTTCTTTGCTCTGGCAATTCATGAAAGCCAAACAAAGGCAATTTTTTTGGAGTAATTTTTACTAATGCCTAAGATTCACACACATGGTTAATGTCTGCTGCTTTGGAAACAGTGGCATTTCTAGGACTTGGCATTTGAGACAACAGATGGGTGGAAATAAATTTGCCTCTGGGTTTAGGGTGCTACATCAGTCTTCTTTGCCTACTACAGAACTATTTGTTCATTCCCTCTTAGTGTAGAGCAACAAAGATGCTGCCATTTAGAGCATCTGAATCTGAGTTTTAGAACTCACTTGATTCTCAGCATTAGTGCTGTGTATAAATGTTGGTCATACTAATACCAAAATACGTTGGAAGCATGTGCAGCACATGCAGGCCCTGGAGAGCCTCCAGTGTTAAGTGATATCTCAGCTGCTGTGGCAGCTTTCTCACATAAGGAGGACACTTTCCTCCCCCCATGTGAGAGCCCAGAGAACACACACGTCTTTAAATGAAGAATTAGCTAAGCAGCTAACACATCATACGGCAAAATAAACAATATTCCCAGGCTTGTTAAAAGCTAAATATGGCACTTTAGAGAACAATGCACAGTCAAATGAATTTCAAGACTACGTTACCACTAAGACATTCTTAATCCTCTGGTCAGATGTAATTTTAAAATTGCACAGAAAGTGAGGAGTATGATTATTAAAGGAGTGCAAACATTTTCCAGCTCTAAAACAGACATAGATAAACTGACATATGCACAGACATCTCGGATGGCGACTCAGCACAAAAAATCACTGGGAAAAAAAATCCCTTTGCATTTCTATATATATTTGGAACCATTAGTTCCTCACTGCTGCAGTAGCATTCATTTCCCAAACTTCTGAAATCCTCTTTATCAGTGAGATTCTCATACACTCTTAAGAGAAAGTAATGGTAACCTATCACTTTTAAGACTACAGCTTTTGAAAAACCAGACTGTCAGAATACTGCAGGATGTACAATCAAAGGCAAACGAAAGGCAAAGAGACTGGCTAGATTTTTTAATATGTTTCCAGCATCCGCGATTCTATGATTAATTTGTTCTCTCTCATCCTCTTTTCAAATTGGAAAAAAAGCCTTTACCATTTCTGAGTTTAGCATTACTTCCTTCTCAATTTAGGGATTTTATTGCCACAGAAAGCAGATTGATAATGATGATTATTATGAACATAGGCAACAACTACTGCAATATTGGGCTTATATTAAAAGGAAAATTGTTCTCAAGTACCAAGAGCAAATGTCCAGTAATCTGTGTATAATCTCACTTTTACAAAATGAAGGAAGAGGTTTTCTTTCCCAATAGACATACAAAGTGCTGGAGAGGCCAGACAAAATAACTCCACCAGAGTAAAAGCACATCTTAAGCAGTTCCTGAATGGAGTCATGAATCAGAAGAGCTGAACATTCACAAAGCTGTCTAAATATACACAGTTCATTTGGCAACAGAACTTCCTGCTTAATTTGCTGTAATTTTCTCTTGCTTCTGCATCTGAAATCTTACTATCTGACCCCTAAAGAAATGAAAAGTTTTACAAATCTCTTGGATTGTCTTGCCATAACTGCCCAACAGTCTTTCTGGAAAAATGAGGTTAGTGGGTCACTACTTTTAATAGATGGTTTCTTGAGTAAGACCTAGGTCATTTATAGTTTGACAGATTTACGGCAAATGCCCTTCATTTCAGAAGATATTCACAATCTCCAGCACTAATAATTGTACTTGCATCTCTCCATGCCGTGTTTTAACTAAAAAGAGAGAAAAAGGCAATTCACAGTTCAGTACAATCTTCTCATTCATTAGTAAAACTAAAAAAAAGTTTCTCAAGGAGGAAGGTAAAGGCAGAAACAGGTAGATTGGAATGCACAAAGATAGCTCTTTTTAAGCTTTTCTAAAATGAAGATTTCCAACTTCTTTTCTCTCATTATCTTTACTGAAGTGCCATGTATTTGAACAGCGAGGCTGAAGAGCTGCTGCTGACTCTTGGTATAGCCCACAGCAATTATTTTATGACGGCTTCCAGCTCACCTGTGTTGGGCACATTTTGGAGGAACGCCAGCTCAGTGCTTGAGAAGCTGTGTAGAGGCTCCTTTCATCTGCCCTGCACACGCCAGGTCACATTGTGTATAAAAGCCAGCATTCTTCTGACATTAGTATTTTTTTAATTTGGCAATTTCTGTGAAAACAATCCACTGACCAAAGGGATAACAAGGTTAACCTGGGAACCTTTGTCTCTTACCCTAAATTTAACAGTCTTGTGAGATGCATATTCTGGTAAAGAAAAGAAATTAACAATAAATAAAGAATACCCTTCCTGATCTGCTAATATCTTATTTTGGAGCTGAACAAAAAAATCCAGAATAGACTAGCAAGGGAGAGAGCCAGCCTTTACATCATCTCAAAGGCTGTTTTTGTTTTACACAGATTTTTTTTTACCACTTCTTCTCTTTTTCAAATGCATTCAGAAAACAAACTCTGTTTTTTTACCTTCAGAACAACACTTTATCCTTGAAGAAACAATAACAGATCTACTGGATCTAGAAGATCTACTATTAGACCTGATAGGCAGTTTCAAGGAAGACTGCAACAAGAGAATAAGAGAAGGAACTCACATTAAATCAGAAATGGGGATGATTCAGCTTTAAACTCTGCTTTATCTATCCATATACTTCTCTCACTATTGCCTTTATATCAAGAACATTTCCATTTTGATTTCCTGCATCTTGTTCTAAAAGAATTTTACCACCTTACCTTTGATGCAAGTGGGTCACTTTTCTAACACATTCTATGCCAGAGAATTGGAGTGATCTTTTCAAATGGTATCCTGTCATCTCTGATATTGCAAGTGATGTAAGTCCTGAGAGGTGCATACTGTAGTGTTTGTTTGATCAGTTAAGTATTTGACGTTATCTTCTAAATGAGATCTCTTCTGCTTCCTCAAATTCTAGAAGTGTATAACTGCAGAAGAGATCATCTGTTCTGTTCTCTTGTCTCAAGACAGAATCAACAGTACTCTAGTTCATCTAGAAGCTAATTCACCTAGTCTTTCTCTCCTTAAAGACATCTAATGATGCAATATAACTTATTCCAGAGCTTCATCTTCCTTGTCTTAAACTGATTTCAAGCATAGAGATTGAGGTTTTTTGAAAGTCAAAATGCTCATATGATGCAGTGAAGCTGGATCCAGTCATTCCTCTAGCTAGAGGAACTATTTGTTTGACATTACACTTCCAAAAATATAACTGCCAGCATTAGAATTCCTATTTCATAATTCCTTTTTAAGTGTTGCTCTGTGAAATCATTTGTGACTATGATGATTTTGAGTAATTTATTATCACTTGCACCACTTTCTCTTTTTCTCTTAATATTCTCAGTTGTTTTCTTCTCCTTTGGTAAGAGGACACCAGAACTACCTTTGAAAGAAAGTGCTGAAAGATGCAGAGGTCTTTGCAATCTTTTTATTTTTCCCCTTCCTGTTTCATACTCCATGCCTTTATTCTCCTGTCTAGAATTTTTGGATTTGTTGTTTACTTGAAGTTCCAAGGGTGAAAAAATAAATTTTCTTCTCGTCCCAACAAAAAAAAGTAATTTCCTGCAGCAGCACAGTGGAAGGAAGCTGGATATATAAAAGAAGTAAAAAAAAAATCCCAAGAGTAAAAGAAAGCTTAAATCTATTAACAACAGACTGAGGCAACATCTTCATTTTATCTGTATGTCTAACGAAAATTTAAAAACAGAGATCAACTAATTACACATAGCAACCATTTATTTTGTAATAAGCCTATGTGCTGCCATACAAATAAATGTGCAAATGCAAATAACACTATTCCCACCCTGAGGTTTTTAACAATCTTAAGTGACACACATGTAAGTTAATATAGATAGAAGACCCTTAATATGGATAGAATTTTAAACTATATGTTTAAGGGCTTTGAACTGTTTGCAGTTGAAGAAAGGATCAGTGCTGAAAAATGAGAAGTGCTTTAGAAACAAGTACTTTGCCTCAGAGAAGAAATCAAGGCAATCTTACAGTCTTCTAACCCAGACCTGGTCTATCCCATTTCCAACCTGGGTTTGCAAGTTCCAGTATTCCCCTTTATCCTCTCCCCTCTGTAGCTACTTCTGGAATGTATTTTCCCTTTCTAAAAAGACTCCAGCTATTTTTCATTTCTCCCTCACTTATTCTCAGATTCCCTTTCTGTCTCTACAGCAGAATGCCTGATGAACTCCATACCCCTTTCTTGTCTTCTCACTTGGATAAGATTATATTGGGTTATAGAAATCTTAGACTAATTAAACAACAAATTCACCACTCTGCTCCATACCAAGACTCAGCTTGACTTATGTCTCTGATGTCAAGCTCCCCAGATCAAAACAGCTCTTAATCTCCCTTCAGGTCTTAAGACTGTGCCTACCCTTCCCCTTTTACCTTTCAAAAGCATAGCCTTTCCTATCCATCCGCACAGCAAAGATCCCCCTGTTAATTGCAGAGACCTCACAACACTGGTATCTAGTCAGAATGCTGCTACCAAGATATTTCCTTTCCATTGCCTTAGCCATGTGATGTGTGTCTTTGCCTCTCTCTGCTGCTTTTCCTCTTCTTTTGGATGAAACATAGTATTTGTTCTCACTTGGACAGAATATTTTCTTCCTGTTTCACTCAGTACCTTGATGTTCGCTCCATCTTCCCCTGCTACATGAGCCAGGCCTCCAACTCACACTTCCTGTGTTTCCAAAACCCTATGCCTGTGCTCTCTGCAGTGCTCTTCAGACTTCTGGTACACCTTCCAACAGCACACATAGAGCTTTTCTTCTTTCAAATCCAAATCTCCCTTCCCCTTCTCATGTATCTATAAATTTGTTTGTTGCTGTGTGCTGAGACCATTGTGTTTACTAAATACTTTCTGATTGCTTAAGCATGTTGTCTGTCTATATTTTGCTTCTCTGTTGGTTTTTTTTCCAGTTGTGTTCTCACTGCAACACATGACTGTTAAAGCAGCAGCAGGAACAGTTATGAAAAAAGATACAAGATTTTGAAAACATTTAAACTTAAAATATTTTCCCTGAAAATCTAAACAAAATTGTATGGAAAAATACATTGAAAAATACAGTCAACCTATAAACAATGTCTATATTTAATCTGGGGATGAAGTGCCAAAATACTGAGCATTTAGTCCTGCTTTAAGGTGAAATCACTGTACAGATACAGAACTGCTACACAGAATTCCAGGACAGTATTACAGTGCTTAAGAAATATAGTAAAACAAATCTAAACAATGGTTACACATTTTGTTGACCCAGCCTGTAAATCACTAAATCTAAATTACCTAGACTAATTAAAAGAAGATATCATAAACTTACTATAGTGTTACAAGTACTCTTACTACTATCATAAGGCCACCCACCTCCCAAGAAAGTATGTGCCCATTTATACTTCCACATGTAATGAAACATGGACTTTTCAATTATGGTGAGGGCTATCCCATGGGTTGTAAAAGAATCAGCCCAAAACACCAGAATCAGACACAGAGAAATTTTTATCTGAATTTAAACTTTTCATTTAGTGTTCATCTCTGATGAATGGAAAAAAGGAAAATAAATTCATTTTTGTCCTGAATTCACACACTGTATAGTTTGAATAGCTGCAGTATGAACTCTCCCTTCAGAGAAAATATACTATAAAAATGCACATTGCTAGTAACCTCTGCTGCAATCTTGTGGTAACAAAAGTATATTTTATGTTTTGAGTTAAATTGGGTTCCAGCTTTCCAAAAGTGGGAGGAAAAGGCAGCAATCTACTTCTCTACTCAGTTTTCAAGGTCTGATAAAAAAGTTGTAACAGGACCGTGACTAGGCTAAAATAAACATAGATAGCAAGGCATTGTTAGAAAAAAAATTAAACATGTCTTTTGTAAGTTTGTCAGGAAAATATCACTGTGATAAAAAGTCTCCTTCTTTTGGGGCAGAGCATGCCTGGAGACAGGCACTGGAAGACTGCCTTTAGTGATTCTGGCTGGAGATACTTGACAATGGACCATGCCCGAGGATTAGCCAGGCAACATGGCAGCTGCACGGGGAGCACCTGCACAGAGCCGCTGTTCAGATGCATTTTTTGTAAGATTTGACCCAAATATAAGAATTTGATCTTCTGCAATCCAAATCTTTCTTTGTCTTGTGGAAGGGAAGTTGGGAACGGCCGTGCCACCTCGCCATGCAATTCAGCAGCAGATGCTTTGGCTGGCAGTGGCACCAGGGCATGGAGGCACCCTGCTCCTGCCCAGCCACACAGGCACTTCAGCACCTACCCCACAGAAAGCCCACCAGTGCTCCGAGTTGGGACTGAGAACTGATTTGCTGTCAAAAAGACTAGATAAAACTCAAAAAATCTCTTTTTTTTCCTTAGGTGTAGGCTATCATTTTGATATGTGTAAGAGATTCTAATGATAGAGGCAGTCTCCGCAGATTTATCAGCATCTCTTCCTCCTCAGCAAGGCTTCTTCAGGAAGCAGCTAGGAAAGGAAATACTGCCAGCACAACTGTATGAAAGCTACCCTGCCAGAGATCCACATGGGATACTGATGAATTCAACGTTACAGCTTGAAAGACTTTCTTTCTCTGCAGAGAAATACAGCTGTGGTCCTTCAGGAGAGAAACGTTGCACAATTTCCACTTCTCTGCATGGATTTTTCTCAGCTGATGCATTGCCTGGATCTTTCTCATGCAGTACTTCCTGCTGTTTTTGAAACCTCCTACAGGCACATTTTTATAAAGTTCACAAACCATAATCCAGAGAATACTGAACTGGACCCACCATTAGCATTCTCCTGCTAAAGAACAGGATCAAATGCCTTGTTTAGTGGTTTTCCACACTGGAGCAATGAAGACAACTGAACCTAGATAAATTATAAAACTGTAAAATAAAACTGCAACTATAAATAACTTGTTTTCATAAATTTAGCTGCACATTGGGTAGATGAATTTTGACATTGCCCACTTTTAATTTTTTCTGTGTTTCTGATGTTTAGACAAAGCATTTTTTTAAACTTTTGTTAAGGAAAAAGACCTCTGATATAACCCACTGCAAATTCAGGAGGATAACTTTAGTGCCCAGTCTATGGGGCACTTATATGCCGTGCCATTCTGTTTTTCCCATGCTGTTCTTGCAGCCACAGTTCCAGCCCAGGTTTTAGACTAAAGTGATAATGATGCTTGTTTTCGCATTTTCTGGCTTTTGTGTATTTATAGATAATTTTTAAGATGGTAAGAACTGTCAATCTCTTAAATTTAGAATGTATGTATTTATCTTTTCATTAAAAGCTTTATAACAATCCAGCTGGTAGTGCACCAACTAACTTGGTGTTAAGACTATAACAGTTTAAGATGCTGTGGAAATGGACAATAGCACTTTATTTTACACAAAATTGTATGGGCCACAAAATTGTAACTTGAAAAATGCAAGTTATGTTTTTAATCTGGCACTAATTCTGTAGAGACCCAAATTCTCTTAAAAGAGATGCTCAAGTACTATTTGTATATGTAAGTCCATATGGAGATTTATTCTATTTTGGTGCATTCATATGCTGAATTTATTTCCAAGTTTGAAATGTAGACCCGATTGTCCTCTGCAAGGAGATTCAGGTGACTGGGAGTTTGGCTTGCACCCCTTTCTACTCTGCCAGGCCATAAGCCAATATTACAAGCTGCATTTTTTACTTTTCTGAGTCATCCAGATAAAAGGAAAAAACAGTAAAATTCCCTGCACCATGCACCACTCAGATAACAAACAGACAAATAAATATAAGCAAAACAACATCAATCTTTATGTATATGTTAAAATGAAAATACAGTCTTTCATATCCCATGAGTTAAGATTCTTTTTTCATTTTTTTTTACTTTCCACCTTCCTGTCCTTACCCTGGTTTTTGCCCTTTAAAAGCAAACTACCCCTCCTCTGTACTCCTGCAGTCATGGATGCTGGTCTTATTTCTGGTGAGAGGCTCTCACTCCCTCTCTGCCTCCCCATTAGCGACAACACTGATGTCCTAAATATTCTTACTTACAGCTTTCCAACAGGGAAATGTTCACCTTCTCCATCTAACCCCAGTGTGCCCCCTCCTTGGCCCATATCAGTATCTTTCCAACATCCAGCAGACAGGGGGG
>NW_008237244.1:179362-223514 GCF_000691975.1 Corvus brachyrhynchos
TATGACCTTAATTGCCAAACAGCTTTTTGGGACTCCAGGTGAGTAAAAAAGCAGCAGAATTAAGGAATTAGGCAAAGGACACACAGGGCTAAGCTTGGATCATTGGCTCTGGCAGAGCTGCTGGGCAGCGGTGGCGGCCTCCCAGCGGGCTCTGCCCACGCCTGCGCTGCGGCCAGGGAGCCTGCTGCAGGAGAAGATTGCCACGGGGAATAAAAGAGAAACCTGAGGGATAAAAATGGATAGCTTCCAATTAAAATTACCATACTGTAATTTTGTTAGTTATCAGTGACAGGCTAAAGTACACGGCAGCTTAACTGACAAGAAAATGTCCTTTTGGGCATAATACAGTGTACAGATCTTTGACTTTTTAGCATGCAGTGTCCAGATGGTACTTTTTTGCTTCATGTTGTGATCAGGAGGCAGAAAGACCATTTCGGAAACAGTAACAGTGAAAGCCAGGATAGATCAGAGGCACATGAGGCTGCCTGAATGTATGAGGATGTATTATATCATTGCAGGTAATCCTCACATGAGGGTACGTACACTACGAAGGATATTTTCTAAAGCTATTTGCTGGAGACACTATCAAGTGCACTTAGAGCAGTGGTTTGTGTGGCTGATTAGAAACCAACCCTGCTGTTGCTGAATGCCCGTTAAGACAAGGAACATTTTATTTACAGGATGTAAAGAAAAACGATTGCCGAATAATAAAATGTTCCACTACATTCCAGCATGCTATATTAACTTAGGAATGCTATTGTATATTAAAAAGTTATGCCCTCTTCATTTTTTCCTGCAGTCTTTACTTTAGAGATGTGCACAATGC
Source organism: Corvus brachyrhynchos (assembly GCF_000691975.1). NCBI lineage: Eukaryota > Metazoa > Chordata > Aves > Passeriformes > Corvidae > Corvus > Corvus brachyrhynchos. The sequence goes on from NW_008237244.1 coordinate 180,189, forward strand.
GCTTCCCCCCACCCTACAGGAAAGATAATCTTTCTTCTTCAGCACAGCACAAATCCCGTGGCTAACTCCCCTTGTGAACCTGAGTGGTATTGACATGGGGGTGTAGAGTCAGGCAAAACACCAGGCATCTTCTGATGAAACACATAAACTACACACATTCAAGAACAAAACAAAAATCTTCTAAAAGCCTGTGTGTAAGATAAGACTGCCTTGGGGGCAGCTCGAAGTTGCGGTCTTGGCCATTTACTCAGGATTTTACAGAGCCATCTATTACAGTATTCAACAAAAAGAAGTACTTCAAAAAGCTGCCTTTTTTTTTTTTTCAGTTGGAAGTACAATAATTTCTAAGTCGAAATTTGGAAATGTTCCCAGTTTTTGGCAGTAAAATGATAATACTGGGCATATCATTTTAAAGTGGAATCTCATGGAAGTTAATTCAGACGACAAGGTCACTTTTAGACATTTTTTTCCCTTATGTTTTGGACTGAAAATAATTCCCAAATCCTATTATTTGAAGCAGGGGTACTTACCATAGCAATCCCTGCCTCCCCTGATACACATGCTACCTCTGAGATAGAGTGCCTTAAAAAAAACCCTCACAAGAATATATACCATGAGCCTCAGAATTTTTTACGCAAAGAAAAGAAAAAGTTGTACACTAAGAAATCATATCATATACCTTTGTACTGCTTGGTTTTAACATGAACTTTTCAAAAGTGTGAGTTTTCTCCCTTTGTATAAAACCAAACAATTTAGGTGAAAAGGAGGAAAAGGATACTGGGCTCTTTTAACAGTTAAAATGGAGCATTTACTTCAGTAAAGTTAAACTAATACACTAAAATCAATTTTGCCTCAATATTTCCTTGCTCTGTTTTGTACCTCAAGCTTAGGGCACGATGCCCTGAACCTGTAAGTGCTACTATATTATTATAATTAAAACACCAAACCAACTAACCAAACCCGGCAATGTGTTTGCAGAGAATGGGAGGCTTATGGAAAATCCTGATTAAATTACTGCCATCAAAATAAAGAGGCAAATAGGGCTCAGAGAGATCAAAATATCTCTAGATAAGGTTAAATCCAGTCACACAAAACTGGAGGATCCATGAGAGATATCACAGGTATAACATCATACATGTCACAAAAGTATCTCTGAAGAGAATTTATTTATATATTTTTAAAAATTTAGAATAATTTGATTTGAAAGTACGTATCTCCAGTATTTGAGTAAAGCCTCAAAGTCCATTTATACCAAGTTTTCCTTGACACCCCTTCCTCTATTTCTCTCACATTTCCTCTCTCACATAAATCCTATTCACATTCTATATGCTGAATACTGATATACTATCAAAATGCAGCCTACATTTATCTAGAAAAAAGTATAAACATTTCCAGCGTGTGTACTTAAGATTCATTTGCTTGCCAAATGGCTTTGTCTCCTTCCTTGGTTATTGTCAGAAGGAAGCATTTGGATTCAAATGACTGAATTCCTCAAGCTCAGGTACTGCTGATAATAGGATTTATGACAAGCTAAAAAAAGCAAAAAGTGATCAGAGAACCTTTTTTAAATGCCATCACACTGCTGATTGAAGGTAGGACTTAGAGGCCAGATGTAAAACTAAACACATGTGGGCATGTAGGAGATTGCCTGGACAGCTATGCTCCCATATACATGCCAAACTCCTGCTGATTTGAAAGCAAATCTGAGAGCACAATTTGAAGAGAAATATTAAAGACTTAAGTATCACCAATTCTACAAATAAATGCACTTTTTTTTTTCTTCAGTGGAGGGCTATTCTTTTTTTTCTCTAGCATACGTTCTATTGAGTAACAAAGCAAAGCAAAACAAAGTGAGCAAGCAAATGGCAACCAACCCTTTATTCTCCACATTGTTCCTAGCACTGTGCCTCTCACTAACTAGCTCATACTCCGCTCTGTTTACTATTGGCTGCTTTGTTTCTGTGGAAGCACTTCGATACATACCACATAGAAAAAAAGAGGAAAAGTAAATTCCAAACTGCAAGAATCCACTGCAGAGCATATCTAATGGCCATCTGCACACATGCTTAAAGAAAGCAGAAAAGCGCACAACTGAAAGACACTTTCCTCGATCTTTCCCCCTCTCTGCCATGTGTCATTTACGCATATGAATCCAATGCATCTCAGAGATGATTATCTGGCAGTGCCCTACTAATCTGCTCATCAGTTACAGGACAGACAGGCACATTTTAAGCATATCAGTTCCTCTGTGATTCTGAGTTAAACTGAAGCCATGAGAGATAGAAGACAAATACATTAAGCCAATGCAATCCTAAAAGATGATAAAAGCTTTAAGCGATCCAGGAGAGCCAGAGCCCAAACGAGTGAACTTTAAAACAGCCTATGTTAAAATAATGAAATGGCTCCATTAAGTATTTTCTTATTTTAATTTTTTTTCTGTATTGATACACAACATGAACATATTCAGTATGTTTAACACAACAGTACAGATGGAAAGAATAACAACTGAAACTAATTCATTTTGATTTCTGCTTTACAAATAAGAGAAAGACTTGGTCTTCTCTGAAAGATTTATGAGGCTTCCCACCATAAAGGAGCCTGGATTACAGCTATGCTTACTTTATAAAATGAAATTCTGCCATTATAGGCAAGAGTTCATGGCTGTAATTATTTCAATGCACTTCCCAGTCAATGTGTCTTACACAGCTGAGCCAAACCCCCTCTTACATATGCAGGTCATTTCATAAGAAGTCTAAGAGCTTCAACAACTTTGTGTGACCTTGCATTGAATAACACTGGAAAATTGATTTGGCTCTAGTAATAAAAGACCGTCTGCATTATCTGCATTCTAATTATAATTAATATAACCAGGATAACTGCTGTATTATTTACGATTAGAGCTATAGTGAGCACAGTGTAATAATAATCTGCTACATAATTTTTTATTGATCTGATGGCTTTATTGCAGAAAAAACAAAATGCTACACTGCTGTACTACTAAAATTGCCTTTCTAGACATGTCTGTTAAGAGGAAGAATGTTCATTTAACATTTCTTTTATCTCATCAAATTCTCATAGATTTTAATATCAGAGAGAGTATGATCCTTGCTTGCATGCTTGCTTTTCTTTTTTTTTTTTCTTTGCAAAAGGAAGAAAAACTAGACTGATTAACGTGTCCATATTTTCCATTGTTCATTTCCTGGGAATCATTCATTCCTTGCAATTCTTTAGCAATTGTAACACATTTTTCTAACAGAATTGGACTGTACCCCAAGAATGCAGAGCTCTCCATTTCAACAGAAAACTTATCATTCTACACCAAAAAAAAAAAAAAAAAAAATTAAAATGTTTAAAAATAATTCAAACTTAACTGAATTAATTTAATCTTTTCTGACAATACTAAGCTATCACTTAGAAGGTTAAATCACTGTTCAATGATCTCACATTTGAACTCCTTTTCCTAAAGTCTGGTGAAATGGAAATGAAGGTCTTAATTTGGCAAAAGCAGTTGTAAACCAGTTTTCTTTTGGAAAGTGGGAAAGCTTAAGGCAGCATTTGTAGGAATGCAGTAAAATATCTGAAAATGAACACATTCTGCAATTTCAATGTAAAACTTAGAAACTGGATGGGAAAAAAAAAAGAAAATGTTTTCTAGAAAGCAATTCCAAATTGCCCTAAACTCTCTTAATGCCAAAATAAAATTTCCTGTAAAGTCTGTTCTACTCATAATACATCACTATGCTTATTTTCTGATCCTCACTTGATTCCAAGTAAAATAATGAATAATGTGCATAGATGAGCTTAATACTAGATTTCAGAGTTAATATTTACAAGTATAAATCTTGAGAGTTTATTCTTAGAACTTGTTTCCAGCTGCATCAAGACAACATCAGAAATTAATTACAATGTAAGATAGAGCAGATACTTAGATATTTATAGGAAATTTATAGATATTCCTGATTACATATTATTTTATTAATAATAGGTGTGCTGATGTTATCATCTATGAAAGAGAGATGAATTCTCACTTTCTTATTCTTTCCCTGCATGTTTTCATCTCCTCAGTCTATACTTCTGGGTGATGTTTTCATTTGTTTGTAACAGCTTCCACACTTTATAAAACTGACTGTATTTAAGCTCTGCTGATTCCTACCTAATTATGTTATCTTAATATATTATTTTATTGTAACTTTTAGAAAGAAAAAACAGTCAAACAAAATTCTTGCAGTTTCACAGGTGTTTAGCTCTAATTTCTATTGCTCTCAAGAGTTATCAATTTAAATGCAGTGATTTGCCATTGAAACACAGGCTTGAAATAATTTGAAATAGCTCCCATTACTACATTGCACATTCATCCCACTAGCACAAGGCTTAAACAGAACTTATTTTCCTCCCTAGGATCATCTGTGACTTCTCTGTTTAGTCGTTCCTGCATTTTTTTGCTCTTCTAATTGCTCCATCTCCAGTAAGTCACAAACTCCCAAGTATCCCTCCCACAGCATGATGTGCAGAAACAGTATTTTCCTTTCCACCAGGATGGTTTAGACAGCCTCCCTGTAGAACAAGCACATCAAGGAGTGTCACCCAGACGTCTTCAGGTGTGGATGTGTCTGTCATCCCTGGGTACAAATCATTTACATGTGAAAGAAAGAAAAACTATTCAACTCATTATTATTTTAAAAAAATAACTTTGGGATTGAGATCTATGTGGATTGTTGGTCTGTATGTCTGCATGAAGGCTGGAGATCCATTCTTCACCAAAAGACTCTAAGTGGAATTGAAGGAAATATATAGGTGGTCTATAGAGTGCTTCAGTTTTCTGCATCAAGATATCCTGTGATGCTCTGCTTTACTTCATTTTCCTTAGAAGACAAACAAGCATTTATACTTCTGTGAGAGAGACACAGATGACCAGTATGGCAGTTCTTGGAAAATTGTTCCCTGATCTTATGCCAGTTTCAGCTGTAAAACTATGACATGTATAAATGAGATGCTGAGAAGGCTTGAAGTCAGAATCACATCTAGAGACTTGAAATAGTCTACCCGATGAGCTTAATCCCAGTTCCACTGATGCCAAATTAGATTTCCCTTCACCAGACTTTGGCTAGAACTGCTCAGAGATGTCCATTCAGGTTGAGCACTGATTTCAACGAATTTGGATGGATGCAAAAATGGATGGATCTTGACATCTGGAATTATTTCAGACAACCTGCTACAGTATCTACTTTTATTGTATGCTAATCTACCTACACCATTTTGGGGGATTGTATGAATACTTCATTCACTGAGAGCATTTGGGTTTTTCTTTGCTTGAAACAGCTTTGTAAAGAAGGCAAGAAGAGTATTTTATGCCTATTTTTCTTATATCCAAAACTGTCTTATGTCTGCAGGATGGAGAAATGCCAAAATTCCTTCTTTCAGCTGACTGCTGTGGGATTTGCTTTGAAATCTTCCTAAAGACTTTTTTTGTTATTATGTAATACCAAAAAATGAATTAGTGAACTACTCATTTTTATTATGTGTGGTCGTGGTGTATTATAAATATATAAATAGATGCTGGACTTTTCATGACACTTCAATTCTTTCTGTGTTCTGGTCATTTATAAGAAGTAGAAGTTGTGTAAACTCACCCTGGCTTTGAAAGTCCAGCTGGGTTCTTTCTATATCACTCATCACTGAATATGATGTTTCTGAGGACCAAATTTGGTCTTTTTCTAATGGCAGCTCTCAAAGGTATTCAACGCCCTCAGTAGGTTTCTACTGATATAGAACCACTTAGAATTTATTAAATTGTTCTGAGAAGAAAGCATATGAGTAAAATCCAACTGACTCTTTCTTTTCTGATATACCATCAGAAAAGAGGGAGTAAACTTTTTTCCCCAGAAAAGCCTACAGACTTAATTCTGCATGCAGAGAATAAGCAGATTATTGAGATTATTGACCAGATAGGTATTGTTAAAGCTGTTCTTCTGAGCAGAGCTATATATTAAATCTGTGAGAGCCTCACAAACCATGTATTATCCTTAAATATGTCAAATGAAGAACAAATACATTGTTTGGGTTACAGTAGGCCCGCTTAATTAAAGTTTCTCAATAGAATTTTCTTTTATTTCTGCCCATTTCTTAAGCATTACCTCTGAGGTCATAGCTTTACATACATAAATAAAAAATTTGGGTTATTCTAAAAATATTTTGGAAATTTTGAAATCATGGTAGAAATTCAGTAAATTGTAAGGTTATCAACAGTGAAAAAATCCTACCTCTCTGTAGCAAAGCTGAAAAGAGATTCAATTGATAACTTAAGTGAAACTGGTTAAACTCCTCACAGTTTAATCACAGTAAACAGTGATGATTTTGTTCGACTATAGAGAAAGTATTAGAACAGAAAGATGAAGAGATAATGGGGAAAAAACCATGTTGAGAATATTCAGAAAGCATGTATGTTAATGCTACATTTTTCAAACCATTTATCTCAGAAATACAAATGGGTTTAGTTTATGTTTTTTTAGCCACAAGCATTTTGTTCTGAAAATGGGGCAAGAAAGTTTGCTAAGGTCTTATGAAATGTAAGTCTCATTTCTCCCCATTGTTTCAGCCCATGCAGATGTCATTTTTCAGCCCATCCAGAATGATGCCATTTTCAGGATATAGCAGGGATATAGTCTATGTCTTACAACAGAGATAGATGGCAAATCCTTGAAAATATACATTGTTCTTAACAAAGTGGGAGAGTGCAGCCCCATCCTTCCAAGACCTCCCACCTCAGTTTTTACCTGAAATCTCTGTATCATTGGATGTTATTTCTCAGAATATCCTCTTCCATTAAAGAAGAGGCAGCTCTGTGTTTTTCTACACCAAATACAGAGGCTGCAAAAATAAAAATTGCTGTGATGTCTCCCTGTAAATGTAGCCTACAGAAAAAGTGTTTATGGACAAACAACAGCAGCATCAAGGTAAAAACACCTATCTCCTTCGCCCCTTCCCTTAGTCGATGGCTGAACTTCAAAGTCTACTTTTGGACTATTTAAAATGCTAGTATGAAAAATAACAGGGAATTACTTTTTTACACCAAACTACACAAGGAAATTAAATTTAAAAAACCCCTATGCTAATGCACTGTAAAGGTTGCAGTTACAAATCACAGATCTGTTCATGGATATTTCATGAGCAGAAAAAAGGCTAAATTTGTCAGATAAATTATTCATTGTGAATTATTTGCTCAGCTCTACACTTTGCATGTGCACTATATTTATAAATTTAACAGGGATTCTGGTGGTACCTCAGAAAACAGCACAGTGCAAATTCTGCATATTCTGATGCAATTTCCAATTTCTCTCACCGTATATGTTTCGTGGATGAAATTCAACCCTCCCACACAATAGCTTGTTACCGAGGCTTTCCACACCATTATGAAACCCACCCCCAGCTCTCCTCCCAAAAGCAGGCTGGACTACAGCCACGGCCACCTTCCCTCCCCTGGGGTGGGCGTGGGAGCCAAAGGCCAAAGAAGGGGCTACTGGTGAGTCTGTAGAAAGGTGTGAGGCTAAACTTGGTTCTGGAGCTTGCTTGGGGAATGGGAAAGCAGCCCATGAGGTGTGTGCAAGGCTGGCCTGGCTGGCTGCCCATCTGCCCCACAGCCTTCCCAAAAGGCGTGCAAACACCTTACTTGGCAGCAAAGCACTCCACAACTACTGCTTGTTTAAGCTCATGCCAGCCTTGGTATCCAGTATAATTTACAAAAAAGTCGCTGCGTTAAGTCCTCTTGATTCTGATGAGACAAAATAAGAGATGGTAAGATGGCAAAAGAAACCTGAAAACACTCACTGCACAGCACAGCATCTCCTCCAACAAATGACTCTAGAGAGAGGAGGAAAACATCTCCAAACACCAATACAACTGTTAGATGACAAAACAAGAAAACAAGCAAACAAGCAAACACTTTCAGTCACATACCAGGTCAAATCTCTTAAGTATCTTAAGAGAAAACAAGTGGAAGAGCATTGGTTTGTAGGTGAAAATTAAAATAAGCTCTAACACATAATTGTATGTGATTGGCAAGAGAGAATTTTTCATGAAGGGCAGACAGTGCTTTTAGAGAGAGATAAACACTTTTTGCTTTAGCAGGGATGCAGAGCCAGAGCAGGGAGATGATTTGGCAGTATATTGACTGCATGCTTTTATCCTTCCGGCTGCTTAAGTTCTAGGAGAAGTAACTTGAACAGGACTACAGTTTAATACACTGAGGCTTACACAGAAGGTATTATTTTCTCTTTGACAGGGTCCAGTGCTATTTTTACACTGTTTGATAGAGAGCTGCTGTTAGGCCTCAGGGAAGGAATAGTGATTCTTTAAGTAGGGCTTTACCTAACAGCAGCTTCCTCCCTCCCGCCACTTCAGCCACCTTCTCCAACATAGGAAATGCCTGGCTCTCCTTTTACTTTAAAAAATACATGTCATTAACTATCTCTTTGGTAATCTGCCTAACAAACCCTGGTTTGTTTGTGCAGGATGCCTAACTCCAACACCAGCCACTCTGTTTATTAGTCCCTTCCTCCCCACTCCAGTGCCCAGCCTCCCTGCCTCCTCAATCACATGTGTTGTTTCTCATTTAAATGAACAGTTGGATTCTTTTATTTCTTACAAGTGCTGGATTCGCCTTATCGCCCTCATTCCTTTGGGGGTTGCCAATTGGTTTTATCCACGGATGTATCATTTCTCATGCTTCCCTTTTTTCTTACAAAGAGAAAGAACCACTTCGTCAACAAGCCTCTCTGGAGTGGAAGATTAAAAACCTAGACATCACCTACCTTGCAGCACTACTCCCAACTGGGTTGTGTAAAACTCAATTAAACTTGTCCCCATTGAATACTGCATTACAGTACATTAAACAGAAAATTCTTCAAGCGTGATGACAAAGCTTGAAACCTTGCCTCAAAGCTGTTCCTTGTAGCTTTCTTTAACATTTCACTCTTTATGGTGCAAGTCTCCCGTTGACACAACTTTAGTCCAGCTATGAAAAATCACAGAGCCCCACAGGGATTAAAAGAGAAGAGGAGGAGGGGGAAAAAAAGGGAAAAAAAAAAAAAGAAAACCCTGTCAAAGCTGGTCTTGGCACTTTCCTTAGTGTATCTATTGAAACTATATCACCAGCAGACTAGAACCTGAGAAGTATTAGAGAGACCTATGAACAACCTGACAGTGTAGAATAAGACTGTGTTCAGTCTCTTTGGTTACCTTTCTGTATTTCCTTTTCTCCAAGAGAAATAGGTCTTCACAATCTCCCCCAATTAAAAAAATTACATAATGCCCTAAGACTGGACCAAAATTTGAATTAAGGAAGGGTACAATTCTGAAAAAATTATTTCAAGCCAAGAATTACAACCTTCTCCCAAATCTAAGCGTCAGTACTTTCTGAGGAAGTGTGAATTAAAGTCCCAATTCAAAGCAAAATGCAAATAAAATACCAAAAAATTGTTGCTAGCATTTCAAGTTTTAGGTTCTTCTCCTTATGAAAGGACAGTAACAAGTTTACCACACATTTGTTTCTACTACTAAGAAATAGTGTGACCTCAGGTAGAAACAAATGTGTGGTAAACTAAGAACTGGAAAGATTTCAAATTCTTAGGAACTACTCTAAGGAACTCACTAAGCAATGAGTTGTCCATGGGATAAGTAAGTAAAAATTTTATATTAAAATTTACCAAAGCCAGAGTTATCTATGCTGAAAAAGGAAAAATAAAAAAATAAAAAAAGGAGCACATCAAATTAATTCAAAAATATTCCCACTTTTCTTGCATACACCTAATGAAATGTAGCCATGTTACATGTCAGCACCTCTGACTCCAGGTATATATATAGAGTTATCAAAAGTCTCACTGACTGAGTAGTTACATTTCAACAATCCATCAATATCCTTCCAAATAATTCTTTATTTTCTTGACCTTAAAGCGATGTAAATAGACATGTTAAGCATCCAAATCCTTCCTAAATAATAAGGCTTGAAATGCCTACTTCTTGCCTCCTGCCTTAAAAGCATGCATACTGATACTGCACATCTTACAGAGCATTTAAAAAACACCTACAATCAAGAAAAATATTCCTGCATTTCAGTCACAAATGATCTAAATCATGCACTCACTATTTGGGCTGCTCAGACATGAAGAATACTGTATAATTGTTTTTCTTTCTTGTGTACTATTACTTCAGTTTATACTAAATATTCTGGGCAGATAATACAAAAGGATTTTGAAGATGCCACATGATATGCAGGTGATCACTCTGCAAAACTTATTTAGCAGTCCAGCTACATGTAGTTAACTGCTAGATTATCACACATAGACTGCTATATAAGCTCTGAAAAAGGCAGAATGATGCATGCCATTTTAAAAAGGGAACAAAGGCAAATGTAGTTAAGCAAGCCACATATCAAAATGCTGAGATTCAGTTACTTCTGGCAGTTCCTTTTCATTGCCTGAATTCTACATGAAGTCCTATGTGCCTTCTCTCTTGTGTTTTAATTTGCCAAAGAGCCCTTTCTGCTAAGACAGTATTTAGGACTTACGATGAAGTCAAGGGACTTGTCAGTCCCTTCTGATTGCTCATCCTGACTAGTGACAAATTTTATCCATCTCTGGAGGGCAGAGTTCAGTATCTTTGGGTACATACTATTTATGGTACATTATACGTGATAAGAAAGGACTACTCAGAGATGGGGTTCATTCTTCCTTAGACATTTCCTCTATGCACCTTAATTTCTGCAGAGTCAGAAAATGAGAAAAGAAATGAGAACAATGAAGTAGGCAAATTATGGGATGGGTCTTTACTCCACTACGTCCATTTTGTACAAGTAGATGCCAATGAAGGTAACTGACTGTGATGCAAAAAAACAAGAAAAAAAAGACAATGTACCAACCAAGGTCTATATACAGAAAATATTTTAAACATACCAAAACATTAACAGCTGTTCCTTGTGTTAGGCAACATAGCCTAACTAGTTCAGTGCTATGAAAGACGTCTATTTTCCATAGAAAGAATATTTATGTCAGGATAAAGCAAAATAATATAGCAACTCTACAAGAATATTGAGTTTAAAACTCGAAGTTGTCTTTAACAATATCATAAGAAAGTAAGATTGTTTCCCAAGTAAAACTAATTTTTTTTTCTCAGAGTTTTTTTTCTTTTTCTGTCTACTTACAGCATTATTCTACAAAACTCTTTCACTTAGCAAATACTAACCCATTTTTATGAGACTTGCCATATGACAATAAATAACAGGGAGAGGAATGGTGTAAATTTTTTTTATTGTGTTTAGTTGGGATTGTGCATCCACTAGCTAATTCTGGGGGCTACAGTAAATTAATTCATTGAAAAATGAATCAGAGGCAACTTTTTACCAGGACCTGACATGTTGTTTATGTGAAAGTGATATAGTTTGATAAATCAGGTGTTTGATTTGTGCTGTACAGCTAAAATCTCTTGGGGCCATTTCCAAAAGACAAAATAGTTTCAGATTTAGTGTTTAAAATTGCAGGATCTCCCTTTTTCCCCAGTATCCAACATTATTAACAATAATAACTAATTAATTAACTAACAATACTAGTGACTGGAGTCTGCAAACTTCAAATGCAAATTGACTCAACTTTTCTCCAGAAAGAAAGGTGAAGAAACTAAGGAAAAACAAAGAATGCTTCTGGATATTAATGGCAGACTGTCACACCAAAGTGCTCAAAGAAAACTTCTGCTAATCAGCTTCTATTGATTCCTCTGTAACATCAACATCCCAGAGATGACACATGGGATGTGACCCAGCCATACAAGACTAACACACAAAAATAGCAGTCCTGAACTTAAGAATTTTCCTCAGTATCTTCAGCGTGAAGACCAACTCTTAGATCTCCCATGTATCAGTTTAACTGAAAAGAATCCAATTTAAGAAAATGCTTTTGTTAAGGAAAGTTCTTCCCAATGGGTGCTTTTGGAGATGTCTCTGACTCAGAAATGAATTCTCTCTGTACAATTAGTCCTTTGAGTATTCAACTATTCAATTTTTTAAGAACACACTAGCACTAGAATTAAGAACACACTAGCACTAGAATCATGCTTCACTTTCCTGAATGTGTTCATATGTTCTTAAAGAGAAGAAGGTCATGTATCAGCTCATCACTTTTTTGGAATCTTCTAGCTGAATATATTATAGAGCTTTTTTAGGTGTAATTGATCCAAAATTAATTTTTTCTTGCTTAACATCACTCTTTAAAAAAGAAGAGAAATGGCATTTTGAAAGAACAAATTTTACGATGCTGAGAATAATTTTTTAAAGGTATCAAAAAGTTCAAGCTGCTCAATGTCCAAAGTTAATCCACTTATGTCCTAGATTATAAAATTAAGATCAAACCAATAAAAGAGAATGCAGAATATAATTTCTTTTACATAAATTTCTGTAGGAAAAAGGAAGAACAAATAAATAATGAATTTTAGGAAGTATATCAAAAATACAGAGCAGCGCCACATCTACATAAAGCTGAAGATCATATTGTGGCAAGCTAGAAAACTCTCGTGCTTCACTTGTTATGGTACACTGGATAAAACTGAGAAATAGCTGGCATGTACAAACACAGCCTTGTCTCGACTCATTGCAGAGCTTCTGACATTTAGGGATTTACACAGAAAGTATGGAAAGAGACAGGACCATATTTAAAGAATCAGTCTTAGCAGATCTTTTGAGAGAGTGAAAAGGACCAGAAGTGGCTTCCATAAAAGCAACAAAACCAGTCAATTCCTTAAACCACTGTTAAAATTTCAAGCTTTCCCCCTAACTTAGCTAGTTAAACCCAAATAAAATATGTAATACTTTGCATGACAAACAGTAAATTGCTCCTGGACCACTGGTCCACAAAAGACTCGGGATGGGGTTCTGAACCTACAGCCAACGCTTGTTTAGCCCTAATTAATTTCTACCGTGGGAGGGAATGAAAGATAAAAGTCTCAAAGTTATACTTCAGACTACACTTTCCATCAAAGTAAGCCACTGAAAAATATCATTGTTTGTGATTTTATACTTCATTTGCTCCAATGATAAATATAATTTAATTGAACCTTAATCATAGAACTGGCTTAGCCTTAGCAATCTGTCAGTCCTTTTTTTAAATTTTCATTTAATTGTAACTTGAAAATGCATTTAAACATCACATAATTTAAATCCATTAAAATGCACGTGCAGTCACCATAAAAGCGAGCCTGTTCACGTTTAAAAGAACAGATTATTAATAGAAGATGCATAGTGATCACTTGATGCCACCCTTCTCATTTCCTTGTGTAAAACATTTCCTTTTCATCTCATACTTTAAGTTCAATTGCCCATCTTACCATGTCAGCAAATGTTTTGTCTGGCCAAAGACAACGTTATCTCCCCTACATCTCAGATGCTTCCAATCCTATGTCTGAACATTTGTTTCAGCTGAAGACCAACAATACTTCACCTTAGTTTTCAATTTAAGTTAGCATGGCTTCACCAAGTACAAGTCTTGCCTAATCAACCCAGTGACCTTCTGTGATGGAGTGACTGCATCAGTGGACAAGGGAAGAGCTACAGATGTCGTTTGTCTGGACTTTCGTAAAGCCTCTGACATGGTCCCCTACAACATCCTGCTCTCTAAACTGGAGAGAGATGGATTTGATGGATGGACTTCTAGATGGATAAGAATATGGTTGGACAGTCACATCCAGAGGGTAGCAGTCAACATCTCAGAGACCTGATGGAGATCAGTGACAATCAGTGTCTCTCAGGAGTCAGTAGTGGGACCAGTGCTATTTAATATCTCTGTTAATGACACAGACAAAGGGATTGAGTGCATCCTCAGCAAGTTTGCAGAAGACACCAAGCTGACACACCTGTGGGTGACACACCTGAAGGATGGGATCCATCAGAGAGACCCAGACAAGATCGAGAAGTGGCCCATGGGAATCTCATGAAGTTTAACAAGGTCAAATACAAGGTGCTGCATCTGGGTCAGAGTAACCCCTGGGATCAACACAGGCTGGGGGATGAACAGATTGAGAGCAGCCTTGCCAAGAAGTACTTGAGGGTGCTGGTGGATGACAGGTTGGAAAAGATCCAGCAACGTGCACTTGCACCCCAGAAAGACAAATGTGTCCTGGGAGGCATCAAAAGCAGCGTGGGCAGAAGGTCAAAGGAGGTGATTCTGCCCCTTTACTCTTCTCTAGTGAGACCCCACCCAGAGTGCTGCATCCAGCTCTGGGGTCTCCAGAACAGAAACAACATTGACCTGTTGGAACAAATCTAGAGGACACCACCAAGATTAGAGGGATGGACCACCTCTCTTATGAGGAAAGGCTGAGAGAATTCAATTTGTTTAACCTGGAGAAGAGATTAGGTTCACTTCTTTGGGGTGACCTAATTGTGGCCTTCCAGTACATGAAGGGAGCCTAAAAGGAAGATGGAGAGGGACTTTTGACAAAGCTTTTAGTGACAGGCAAAGGGGAATGGCTTCAAACTGAAAGAGAGTAGGTTTAGACTAGATATTAGGAAAGAATTCTTTACTGTGAGGGTGGTGAGAAACTGGAACAGGTTGCCCAGAGAAGTTGTGGATGCCCCATCCCTGCAAATATTTAAGGCAAGGCTGGATGGAGCTCTGAGCAACCTGGTCCAGTCAAAGGTGTCCCTGTCCACAGCAGGATGGTTAGAACTAAATGATGTTTAAGATCTTTCCAACCCAGGTCATTCCATGATTCTGTGATTCATATTTGTCAATTCCTGTTAACCCAATGATTATCAGTTTTCTCAAAAATGTCTTTCATTTGTTCAGACCTTGAATAATTAGTGCACTGTCCTTACATGCTTCTAATACATTATTTTTATATATTCAATTGTAAAAGGAAGATTTCAACTTGTATGTGTGTCTACACCATCACTGTTTCAAAAAAGAATTTTTCATTCACCAAAATAAAGTTACAGAGCCCTGTATGTATTACAGGGCTCCGACTGTGCATCTTGATTTTTTAAATAAAACGTTACAATGGTTACTTTATCCATCTGATAAGTCTGAATAAATGCCTCTTCTAGTGTTTCTAATACAATCTAACTTTTCAACATTCTTACTACATTGCTTTGCTCTCCCTAAATTGCATATTTTTCTCTGTGTTGTCTTCTACTTTCACCATTTTATTGCAAAACTAACATTCCTTTGTGATTTATAAAGCTAATAGTAGTAATTTTCTTAAGCCTTAACAATGTTAGCTAGGACTTATTCTTTCTATCTTCTGAAGTCTTTTCCAAATAATATTTCCTCCTAATGACTACTAACCTATGATAGTATAATTGTTTAGAATAGATGGGAGCCACCCATGCAGAAGTATATATTGCAGCTATAGGAAGAGATTTCAGAACCTTCTGCATCTTGAGTTAAATACAGGCTGAGGTCTTAAACTGAGGCCTGAGGTTGTCATTTCTGTTTATAAATCTATGTGTATGAATGCATGAAAGTATATATGCCTACATACTATGATATTATCATAGAAAATTGTCTTACAGGCAATTTCTGCTCCAGAAACAAGCCTTGGTCCTGCCTGCCACCAACCAATTCAGTCATGTGCATCACCACTCAGTCACAGAACATGTCTAGTAAATTTGCTTCAACATCACAACTTGCTTCAACTATCAGAATTTGAGCACACTCTAGCATGGATTTTTGGTTGTCAGTATCACATTGCCCCATATGCCCTGACAGAATGAAACTGAAATAAGAAATAAGAAACCAAATCTGAAACAGCAATTTTTTCCATGTTTTTTCTAACATGGAAAGAACTTACGTTTTAAAAAAACTGCTGAGTTCTCTCTGTGCCCGCAGTAACAAAAGCTCATTTCTTAGATATTAAAAACACATTGAAGCAGGTTTCAACTTCTCCATATTTTCTTTACTTTTCTTCAGAGAAGACTAAAACAGTGGGAAGACTGAGGGGTGCCCCAGCCCTGGTGAGAAGAAGGGTAGCTGTAGGCACTAGGAACATCCTGCCTCAAGTGCAAGGAGAACTGCAATGAGGCACTCCTGTATTTTCTGCCACGCTAGAGTTTTTTCCGTAACCTTCAGTCTCCCTTCTCCCCACTTCACTATACACTCTTCATAACCTGCCTCAAAGAACAGGGTGCAATTGCCATTGCATTAGGAAAAACAGACATGGTCTGCAGTGCTGGCCTCAGCACCATGGTGCTCTGCTGTGAGGTCCTGCTCCTTGTGGCCTCTGCCTACACTAGTGAGCAGTGCTGGAATACCATGGGAGAAGGAGGGAAATGCTGACATTGATCTTTGGATCAGAGAGTACACACATTGATCCCCAGGATCAATAGAGAGGTCAGGATTCAGTCACACATGATCTCTAGCTACAGCTCTTAAGCAATTCCTGAAAGACAGTGGAGGGAGATTAATGTATGGATGACTAAGGGTTACATCTTGATCCCATTTTCTGTTTAAGGAAACCTACACTCCAGAAGAGCTTTTTTTTCAATTGCTTTTGGCTCTGAATCCATTTTCCTGAGCATAAAACAAATCTCCATGTCCCCGGTATTGCAACATGAGTTATCCATTTCCTTTAACATATACAACCGTTTTAGACTTCTCTAATGTCAGGAAGCCTCCTTAAGCTCCTTTATTAACAATGAAAACAAAAATGAGCACAAATTGCTTCTAAAAGTAACACAGAGTCTAAGTATCATTAATAAATAAATTAGTCAGGATCCAAAATATGGCTAGGGAGTTTGAGAAGAGAGAAGGGCTGGCTCTGCCATTGCCTGTGCAGGCAAGCACAGCAATTGCCTACTGGAGTCTCCAGAGTAATAGGAATAGGAGCTTAGGGACCTAACAATAGATCACTGACTTGCAGGTCAATTAAGTGGCCAAGAAACACTTGAATTCCACCCACTGTGCCATAATAATGGCCTTGCTTGTAAGCTGCTAAAGACAAAACACATCCAACATGATTTTAACACTGCATTCCAGGTAGCCCAGCTCCACTACCCACTTGGACATCACGGCTGCCCATCACACAGGTTTTGCTGGGAGCTTGGCACCTTGAATGCTATAGAAGGGTCTTCTCTGAATTATAAGCACCAGACTTAATCCATCTGGAGATAAGGGACATAAAATTCTCACACCTCAGTGTCCATTATACACACAACAACTTTGAATGGGGGTAGAATATATTTCAACATTTTTCAGGTTTTGCTTTTACATGGCACACCATTAGTTTGTCTTGTATCACAAATGCACAGTAGAAGTATTTAATAGGAATCACTATAAAACAGGTGAATGAATCTAGCCCTGTTTCCTCCCATACAGACATTTTATACTCAGCACCAATGGAGCTGCCTGAAAAGAATGACCCAGGTTTGATATTAGGCTTCTAGGTCATGGTTTCACCTTGACAACAGCTCTTTCATTTCAAGCAGTAACATTTGCCAGGATCCCTAAGGTGTTTTCATTTTTGTCAGGAAGTGTAGGGGGAAAAAAAGTATGAAAAAATGATAAATCTTAATTCACAAGCTACAGGACTATCTCTGTGTCTCCAGCACAAAACTTAAAATCCAATCCAGGACCTGGATGTGTATTAGGAGGCTGCAGATTTAAACCTTGTCCACCATGATCAAACTGGATTTATGGAGCATCATAACTCTCCAGACACCATCCAGCAGCTTATTAATTTAATAGACTCCTGTCCATTCCATGATGTTCCTGCCCTGACAGTCTCTCAAGATAAGGTGAAAGCCTTTTGACAGGACAGAGTGCATATATATTTTCTTCTGTTTTCTTGTGGATGGGGCTGTCGACAACTTGAAATGTGTGGCTCAGCAAATTTGGGGGCTTTTTTTCTTCCCTCTTGCTTTGTAGGGAAGATGACAGAGGTAATGGTACCATGAGCCCCAGGGGTCACAAGGTTATTGCAATCCTCAACAGTTACTCAGCACAATGGAAAAAAAAATTAATTAAAAATAAAACACATTTAGCCTATGTATCATATCCTGAAAATAATGACAACATTTTTCTTAAAAAAATTCTAAATGACTGATTCTACTGCAATTGACTTAGAAAAATACATACATTGAAAAAAAAATCTCTACATTCTGTTTGCATTTATTGTTGCCAGTGGTCTCAATGTATGAAGCAATATTTCTTTTCATATGGTCACAGTGTGAAGTGCAGACTGGGCTGCTTTTTCATCCTGAACATGCTCTCATAGGCGAGTTTTGGACTCAGTTTACAGCTTTCTATAGCTTCAGTCTAAAATACATAATTCTGTGCAAATCATGTCAGTATTCTGCCTATTTCCTTGTCTCCTCAAATGAAAAATAATTCCAATTTCAAACTATGAAATACACTACATAATAAGTGATAACAACATAAGAAAAAAGACCCAAATCAATATACACCTGAGAACAAACCATACCATTTGGCTGCTACGTAAATGAAACGCACTAATAATGAACAAAAGCATTTTCATATTAGAAGTGGAAATTTAGTTGTACTCCTGTATTTCTTGTCATCTTCCCTTTATTATCTATATGCTTAGAATTTAAAGGGCATGTAATAATATACTGCGTGCTATTATATGCATATTCATAAAGATGCATAAAATAACCTTCTTATTGTTGATAACTAAGACAATATACAGGGCCCTAACCTCTAACTCCCTAAAGCAGAAAATCCCCCACTGGATCCATTTACAAAGGTAAAAAATTAAAATAAGGAAAAAGTACAGTTCTGCTCTGTGAGTTCTTTGAAGCTGAATAGTGTCTGAATTAAGTACTCAATACTGTGACTGCTATCAACAAGACATAGGAACCACTAGTGATGGAGGCAAAATATTTTCTCCTTCCGTGTCCAGCAAGCACATCATCAGGACTAATTTGCAATGGTTTCACTCACAACAATGCCATTTGATCAACATCCCTACAAAACCAAAGAGGGAGCCTGAAGTCTACTTGCTTACCAATCATGCCCTTATGTCTGTATCCACAACATTTTCTTCCAGTGACTGTAAATGCAGATACATTATTCTATGTAAGCATTATGCATGTAATTATACCTCTCTTGAGAAATACTTTGCAATTTTTCAGTATTGTGTAAAAAGAAATCCAAAACAAGCTCTTCCATAGACCTTTGATATTAGGGTGTCACATGTATTCTGTTAAAAACTCAGATTTTTTTTGTCACTGGATACAAAGAAAGAACAAAAACCTTTAGCACCACTGAATGCTTCAGCACATTGTATAGATAATGAAGGCATCCAGTAGGACAGCAGATACTGCAGTTTTCTGACTGTCCATGTGGAACAGACTTAGTAAATTTACTCCATTTTCTTTTAATAGTATGTGGAAAAAAGCCCCTTGCAATCTAAAATACATGGCCCAAGTTAACCTTTGGCCTACTAAACAACTTGTTCTCTGACCCAAACCAAATTATACTCATATTCTAATGTAGCAGTGTTTAAACTTCTTATGATGTTTGACCTCTGTCTCATTAGGGTCCCTGATGCTGTATGTCTGTGGTGCAATGTACCATTACATTGCCTGAAGCTGCAGAGGAAAAAAAAGTATTTGCTAGCTGAAAACTCTTTTGCTGGGGAAAACATCATATCAAGGATCTCACAGAACAATCAAGAAAAATAATTCTCTGTCACCAAAGAAGAATTTAAGTACCCCTCTGTTGCTACAATTGACTTTTCCTTTATGTTAAAAATTAGAATGTTTACTTTAAATTAGCAAAATTAATTAAAAATTGCCTTCAACCTTTACTAGTAGTTTCATGCAACCCTTTTACAATGTTTGTATTTTCAGTATATGGCACACACACTAGCTAAATAAGCCACCCCAGTACCAGTGAAGTAAGTAACCAGTTATGCATTTACTGACTTATTTTACGTGAATTATGGGGCTCAGTAGCCAGGGGAAGCCCCAGAAGGGTCGAGCAAAGCCCTCTGCCTCTAGTCCTGACTTCTGACCTGCCCTCTCCTCTGTGCTGCATTTCCTCAAGCTTCCATTTATAAATTAGCTACATGACAAAGTTTCGGTGTGGGCAGCTGTCATTTTAAATATCGTTCTGTAAATCCACCCTAGCAGGCTTCCTCTCTACTGTGATTGGAGAATAGACTCTTTTGGGCAGCTTTCAAAAGCTGAGTCTGTTTGAGCCAGCACCCATCCCTTAGCTGTGTGGAGCAGCACTCCCCAGAAATTCCCTCCCCCCACTCCCTGTCTTTCGTTCACCAAAAGAAAATGACAATTCTCAGATCTCACCCTTAGGCAATATCCTTCCTAGCAAGAACTTTGTTATAGTCGCCCAGTGGGCACCGACTGAGATTTCACTTACAGAGATGGAGGCTTTTTATGGCTCTCGATATCATGTGTCCGCACCACCAGCACAATTAACGGGAGCGTCCTGTGGAATCACTTACGGAGATGTCATGCAGTGCCTGTGGAACCGCACTGGGGCAAGGATGGGTTTTTTCTCCACCCGCTCCTCTCAGAAATAACGAAGGGCATAAACTACTCAGTGAGGCCAGGCAGAGGAGGAAATAACATCAGTAAATCACTAATGGAAATGCAAAACCAAACACTGCCTCACACAAACTGAGATGATGGCTGGCTTAAGAAGTGTGCAAGTCACTGCCTGCAGCCACCTCCTTTTTGGCAGGGGTACCAGACCCCATCCCATCATCCTGTGCACCAGCACCCATCCCTGTCCCTCCAAGGGGCAGCCTGCAAAGCGGTCGTTTCCTAAATTAGGATTTGCAGCAGGAGACGTGCCCCCTGGCTGCCACCTGGCCGGCAGCATGCTCAGTGGGACGCAACGCAACCCGACCGGCCCAGACACACGTTACACATGTTGGCTTTCCTGCACAGAGTTATCCTGTGGTGCTCTGCAATCAATTACTGTTATACCACCATCATTAATAATTTTCTTAATGAAAATGATTCTGTTGATCTCCGTTGTATTTTAATTATCAGAGTTAAGCATAATTACACTGCAGCTCTGAGCTGGCATGTAGACTCCTTTAGGGCGCAATTTTGTTTTAACACACTGATAATGTAATTTTACATTGTGTCAGTTGTTTAGTTATTATCCAGTCGTACAATTCCGCTGTATTCCTGATAACAGATAATAACCTTAGCACCTCCTATATCCTGAAGTCATTTAAAAAGCAATATTGGAATTTCACAACTAGCTAACTTAATCGCCTTATGATTTTATAATTCCCACAGCTAAATATTTGTACAGACACCCTGTTTTAACAATGCCACTAAACATACGGTACCCATACATTTCACATAAATGGCTTAAGTAATATCTAGAAAAATGTCTGTTACATGAGCATGGCTTTTAGTCTGTGCAACTGTGGTTTTTATACTGTTTCTATTCTGGTCAGTCATAATTTATTTTTTAAAATCCTTGCAGTTCCAGTGAAAGATTTTCAGTAAATAAATATCCCAGCCCCCTCCTAGCTTGTGGGGAGACTCTCACCCATGGTCTTAGAGATTTTCCAGGTCTGGTGCACAATTCTGTTAGCCAAAAATGTTTCTCAAGTACACTATGTGGCAATGACCATACAGTTCATACAGTTCATGCATTAATACCTCTTACCACTGTAACTTGCTTGAATTATGCTGAAGCTTTTTTTTGAAAAGAACATATATTTCTAAATAAGCTGTAATGCATAAAATCTGTCTCTCAAATCTCAGTTCCTAAGACATATCTCAAATTACTGAATAGACTTTTTGAAAGTCCATTTTGAAACACGAGGGAAGTTTATGATAAATATTAAAACAAAAAGAGCATTTCTTTTGAATGCAACTACAGTTGTAAAAGTTTCAAGAAAATGGAGTGGAATAATGGCATGTGCCATGAGTAGCCAGCTTGTAGCAGAATTTGTAAAATGGAACAATAATTAACTATCACTAATGAAATGTTTTTCTCTTTTCTAACTTGTCCTAGTATTGGGGAAATGTAATTATAAAAAATACAGGTAGTATCCTAGACTAAACTGAATAATTAGAATAGCACTTATTTCAAATACTGAGTATTTACTTCATAGCTATCCACTTTGAATGTACTCTGATGTGTGATTTTAAATAACTGGTTTCTTTATTTAAAGGTTTGTATAGAAGATTACTTGTGATTGCATTGTAATAACTTAGATATATAATCCTATATGTGTACATCAGAGATATATATATATAAATTTATCGGTATATAGATATATGCGCACATAGATATGCACACATACGTTTTGTTTGCTTGCCTAGGGAAAATATTTTATGGAGAGCATTGAAGGCAAATAGGACCAGCCAGCTCAAATTCTCTTTCAATAGAACATACATTCTAGGTTCCTGTCCTTGTGATTATTCTGTGTGCAATATGTGGTTGACTACAGTGCTCCACAGCCTCTAGTGAATTGGAAATCAGACTGACATTCCTATGTTC
Organism: Corvus brachyrhynchos; assembly: GCF_000691975.1. Lineage (NCBI taxonomy): Eukaryota > Metazoa > Chordata > Aves > Passeriformes > Corvidae > Corvus > Corvus brachyrhynchos. Next base: position 202,676 of record NW_008237244.1, read on the forward strand.
TCCTGAAGGATCTGGGGAAAATTCTGCTCTCAAAGATATCTCTGTAATGAGCTAAAAGGAGATATGGCATGTGCTTCTGAGTCAGCAACTGATCAACCAGTACCATGTACTGTTAGCCAATTCTAAACTTATCTTCCTCTTAGAAATGTGCCAATTTACTCCACTCATCTCATCTTGAGTTTTGTATGGAAAACAGCTCCCAGGTGACCAAATCTGCTACACGGATAATTCCACACATTTGTTCAGCTAATTGCTTTCAGAAATAACAACGTATTGCTAAGCAAACTAACCAAATTATACACATGCAACTACAACATAACATCGAATTACAGCTACATGCCAGCTGACACCGTTTCATTAGAAGTAATGGCACTATAGGAGACAGAAAGCTAACACAAATCAAAGCAATGTAATCTGGAATGATGAGATACAAATTGAAGGAAGAAACATTATTCTATTTATTTATTTTACCATCTTCTATTTGACATTGTTTTGTGATCCAAGCCAATTAATCTTTCTAGTACAAAAATCCCAGTAGAGCTCAAGGCAAGGGTAGGTGCTTAATGACCGACAGAGCAGCCACCTCAGAGTTCAAAGAGAGGAACAGAATGCAGTGGAAGCAAAGCATAGCTACAACTTCCTTCCTGCATTATTTTAGTGAAGTAGCAGTTTTTTAACATGTATTTATCCTCAAATTTATCCTCAACCTTAGTTATAATATGCATCTGTGGTAGAGACAATAGAATTCACCTTGAATACTGTTCAGCTGTCTCACCATACCTTGTTAACCAAGTACCAAAATAACTGGTATAATCAGTGAAACAAAATCCATCACCTTTGAATGAAAATACTAATATTTTGGGCTAATCAGATTGCATCAAACTTAAGCAAGTTCTTACTATTTGAAAAAAAATAAATCATATTTCAATAGATTAAATCAGACTGCACTGAGACTGTCTAATGAATTAGATAACGTTTGTAAAATACTTTGAAGATGAAAAGTCCAACTGGTAAATATGTGCTAAGTATTAATATAATTACAGAAAGAATATAATACTTGATAAGACATCATCCTATGGGAATTTGCAGGAGCTATGTTTTGGAGTGAAAGTAGTTTCCCATTACATTAAAAAGTTTTTGCAGAAAAGTTTGCCTGTGTGTATTCAATATTACGAACAGTAAACTGAAGCTCTGGATTCATGCAAAAAGCTTCAGTGTGTTTGCTACTCAGAGCACTCTGCTGCTTTTTCCACTTGGGCTGCAATCAGCAAGCTGTGAAGGAAGGGCAACTCAACCCTTTTTAGATCTGAGCCCAGTCCTCTAGTACTGCAGGTGTTTTAGGTTGTAGAATGAATGTGTTGACATTTTGTAATTATAATAGAAAGAATTTATAAGACCCTGGTGTGCAACTCATTTTTAACATGCAAATTCCCTGTTTTCAGCGTTTCAACTTTCAAAGGCTTGTGGCAGTTTAAAAGCAATCCTCTTATAAGTGTATAAATTGCAATGATTATAGGAACAAGTTGTAATTGTTTCTAGTAAGTTTTTAGGAGTCTTTGATGTTATGATTAGTGTTTTGTATGTTAATATATTGATATGGGTGCTTATTTTCCTGGATGCTTGTATGCTGAAATGGTCACTAGGTTGCCTCAGCAAACAAATCTTTGATCTCAGTAGGTCTGTTTGGTTAGAAATAAAACCTAAAAGAAATTAAACAAGAACAGTGCATGTTCTAAAGTATTCACAAAGTGCTGAGATTGGTGATGGAAATCAATCAAAAAAAGGAAGAAAAGTCACAGTTTTGCAACCTGATCTGTAGGGTGAACGCTGAACACAGCTACACTACGTTATTTTTATTCCATGTATTCAAGTGGTGTTTTGTTTAACTTTTTTAAAAACACGTAGTGATGATTCTGTAGCTGCATTTAGAAAGCTTTCACAGCAACTGACCGAATAGTGTGCATAGTCCATGGTGCTATGGACCAAACCCAAGGCTCCTTTGTGTTGGTTCAAGATGCAAGGCAAAAGCCTGAGCACCTTGAACCAAAGGAGCTGTTAGATGTGGTGGGTTAGATAACGCATCCTTGGTGGGCAGCCTTGTAAGAACAAATCTGAAAATCCATGGAAGAGAGAAGTGATACCCATTGCCACGAGCCAATACACTCCAGTGAAGTATCATCACATCATGCCACTATGCAGAGACTGGAATGTCAGACGTGACAACCCTGAAATCCAGTTCCATTTATCTTATGTTACCATGTTGACACAAAGTCTTTTCATAGTCTAATCAAGTTCTCATTCTCCATATAAAACTGGATTTCAGTTAGTAGTCTACAACGTAATGCAGCATAGAGAAATGATATCCAGTATGCCCAATAAAATGTCAAAAGGAATTCACCTATTCAAAGTGTAGAGATTTTACCGGTGTTTCCCAGAGTACTGACTCTCAGAGAGAAATGGATGGTACATTTTATGTCAGCTGATGTCCTTCAGTGTTTATAAAGTATTTAATAAACTACAGGCACCCTCTGGGGTTTTTATATCACTAGAAGGAAAAAAAAAGGCAAAACCAGAACATGGGAAAAAAATGGGAACAAAAACTGACATTAAGGGCAGACATAGCATTAATTTTCCTAGTATGCAACAGGTATATGTTTATCTCAGTAGCTTACGCAAGAAAGTAAAGAAAAAAATCGGTTTGTGTTTACCTTTGCTGTACACAATGCAGTTGTTTTTGTTGTCTTCTACTCCTTGCCAAGTCACATCCAGCAGCCACTTGGGGCCAGCAGTCAGTACCATAGGGACTGAAGCCTTTGTCTTCTGTAGGAAGAATGATAACAAACAGATGCCATTTGTTCGCCTTGATTAAGAACTTGAATAATAATGGTAATAATCATTTAATTTGCAAACAACAAAATCTCCAAACCCATAAGCCAAAGACTTATTCCCCTGCCTCAGGATTTTTTTTTAAAGAAGACACAAGCAGGAAGCTTTAGTTCTTTCATTGATTGAATGGCGAAACTATTATCAAGGATTTTTCCGAATGATATTGGATCAGATCTCCAAGATTAGGCAGATCTCTGGTGGCTGAGAATTATAAAGGGAATGCAGATGACTTTCAAAGCAAAGAGCCAAGTGTTTAGAAGTGAACTTTAGACACATTGTACTTCATTATCAGTGGGATCTCCCTATTTCCTGAAACAGACAGGAAAGAATTTAAAGAATCGGTATTCATTTCAAAGATCTGTCCTGGGTAACATTTGTATTATCATAGGAAATTGTTCAGAATGGATAAGGGAATTTTTCCCCTTTCGCTATGTGTTGATGTGTGATTTTACTATGTCTGAAATAATAATAATGCTAATGATTTACTGCAAAAAGACTACAAAACAAGTTGTATTAATACATTAAAAAACTCAAAAGTAAAGAAGGACATCATCACACCTGAAAGGCATGCAGGCAATTTGCCATCTCCTGTCTGTATTTCAGATTCTGTATTTAGAGAATTTGGTATTTGAGGAGATAAGGCAGAGGCCTCAAATTTATTAACACTTAACTCCTCTTACTAATCAAACGGCAAAATTCTGAGTTTGTCAGTATGTGGCAGTTAGACTTCTATCACAGACACTTCTTCTCTGTATCAAGAATGAAACCACAACAGAAGTACAAAGTACAAAAGTCACAATGTAGTTTTTAATTCTTTTTTTCTGAGATATAATTCTGTCCAAGACATTCCAACATTTTGTAAGAGAATTAAATTATTTTTATATTCCAACAATAATTCTCTAGTTGTCTTAACCTATTTTTTATTGTGATATGCTGTACGACTGATCAAGATAAAAAAACCTGAAGATACAGAAAATCATATTTACATGGACATTCCAAATGCTTTGCCCACATTTATTATCGATAACTATCCTAGAAATGTAGTGAAGAATATGAACATTTACCACAGATCATATTACATTCACAAAATATACCTGAAAATATTTATTGAAAATAAGATACTGCTTAAAATATTTTAGTTATGTAAGATTAAATCAATAATCTTAAAGAATATATACTATAATTACATTAATATTTTAACAATAATGATAAATAAAGACAGACATCAAATATTACAGGCCTTCATATTTGTGTGGGGTTTTTGTCTGTTTAGACTCCAATACTATTTTATCCAATATACTACTTCTTACTTAATTTTAATTTTAGATTTTACATTTTTCATACAAATGCTTGTGCATAAGTCACATTTTTATATGAACTTAATGACATTATTCATATTCCTTGAGTATGGGAAAAAACAGATAGAAATTATGAATGAAATTAGGAAAAAGGAATGTAACATCTAGCAAAAATATAACTACCTAGTGAGAAAATACTGAAACCAGAGACATGCAGTGTCTCAACTCCTAGTAAGACTTTCTCTATGGGAAGTTGCAGAAAGTATGTTTTGCTTATATGAAGTATTACAAGAGTCAACCCAACCACATGCACTTGCATTTTGAATTTAAATTCTAATTAATAATTGACCAGTAAACAAAACAATTTTATTTTTTAAAATTTGGTTAAGTTTCTATGTAAATTATCAAGAAGCCTGATATTATCAGTTATGAAATCAATGGAAAGTATATACATAGGGGCTATATAGAAAATAATGACATGAACTAGGCAAGGACTGAAAAAGAGCTGCAGCAGATGACATGAAAGGTAATCAAAGTATCATCTCTATCTTCTATCATAGGAAAGTCTGAACTTTACTGTAATTTACACCAAAACAGTGCTAAGGCTGCCATGGAAACAATGAAAAGTGGCTATTCTTCCCATAGCTGAGAATCATACCCAAATTGAATACAAACAAGAATGTTAGCAACTATGGCTGCATAGCAATAATGAAGAGGAGGATCAGGACACACTCCAATACTTGCTGCATTTCTCCAAGTGCCATTTCAGCCAAGCCTTTAATATGTTTTTGTGCTTATATGTGCTTTCAGTCTCTGGCAATTCCAAGTATAATCAAAAGACAGTGAATTATTATCCAGCTAGAAGACTTTTCCAAGTACACCAAAAATGATTAAGACATTCAAAGAAGTATTCTTTTTTCCTAAGTTGGAGGACAAGTTAAAAAACAGAACAAACCAAAATTCTATCTTTTAAGTGCAGAAAGGATAATCTATTTAATTTTCACAAGATCTAATTCCTATTTCTGGTTTACTTCTTTCCAGACGTCTGACATTTCATTGTGTCTCTTCCATCTCTAAGGGTATTATCTGCATTAAGGTGGTATCAAAAAGCCTCAAATAATATCAGGATCTTCTTGTGCTGGGCAATAGTTTATCTACATAGACAGGACAAATAATATGTCCTGGGAAAGGATTATACTTAACCACATACTGCTGAGGAAGAATGAGATACAGAGATACCGTTTGACTTTCTCATGGAGATTAATTTTTCCTTTAGTAAGTGGTAGGCTTAGTCCCAGGCCACCACCCCAGTTTCCTTCAGACAAGGAGAGGGGCCTAGGCCTCATCCCTTCTGAGGTGAAGCAGCAGCAGCAGCAGGTAGTCAGCATGTGTGTCTGCTTTACTGTTCCCCATTTACAGGGCTTTTTTGGAACTTAAAGAACTCCGTGGTTATCACTAAATTAGCTTCCAGGTCGGCTTGGCAGTTAAATTTGTAATCAGCTCTGCAGCTGTAAGTGGTCTCTAAGCACTAGAGATAGGCTGGAGGAGGAACAGGATGTTTCGTCTCAAAGGTCTGCTAGCCCAGAAGAACTGGTGAACACCTCAAAAGAATTTCCCATTCTCCCATAGCTCTGCTCCCAAGCTGCACAGATATGTAAATAAACTTATTTTAATATGAAAGCAAAACTTCACAAGACCCCGGCTGCTTGTAAAGCTTGGCAGCTCCACTGAGGGATACCAGCAGTGGCTTCCCTTTGATGCACCTTAGTGGCATATTGTGTGAGCTGTAAGGCAGGTCAGGACCACAGCAGCAGTTCTTGGGGTCTGGCATCCTGTGAGGTTTACACGTTCATAGGTGTTCACCACTGAGAGAGGCTTGCTCTTGTGCTTTATTATATAGTAAGAACTGAAGCAAGCCTGCTGATTCAGGAAAGGCCATTTCCTTAAAATGGTTAAAATGAAAAGACCCCAGTCCAAGATAAAAAGAAGCTATGGTTAAATCAGTCATGCCTTTATCACCTCAAGATTAGACTACTGCAATGCGCTATACCTGAGGCTACGTTTTAAATCCATTTGAAAGCTGAAGCGGGTGCAGAATGCAGCAACCAGCTTCTAAAGCAGGATATCGTGCTTTGAGCACGTTACACCAGTGCTTTTTAATTTGCACTAAGTGTCTGTGGAATTTAAGGCACTGGTCAGAACCTGTAAAGGCTGGGACCTGTCTGTTTGAGATGCCTAATTGAGACCTGCCAGGTCCTTTGTCTCAACTGTACAACCACAGCTGAGAACCACAGAGGAACATGAAAAAGGGCTTCCTTGGCTTGACACGGAAGAAAGTCTTGGCAGAGCAACATATTCTTCACGACAGCTCTTTACCTTTGGGATATCATCCTACTTGAAATAAAGTATGTTCATGCTCTGACTGTCAGAAACTTCTATGAAAATCATCCTGTAATTCATAAGATGTACTTGTCATACGGCAAAATTTACTTGGTCATTCCCAAAACAGTGGGGGTAGGTGTTACCTACTTTACACTGTTTTGTTTTGGTTTTTTTTTTTTTAAAGTGCTAGTAGGAATACCTCTAGCTTAAGAAATGTACCTTTTTACACACACACAAAAAAAAGCTTTCTTGACACAGGAGCAACAATATTGCAGTTTCTTACAAATAAGACTTCAAAAACCAAACGTAATTTCATTTCTCCCTCTGAAAGAATGGCTACACATTACTCAAAAGCTTACAAAACATTCTCCCTACTGCCTAAGTATAATCATAGGGATCTGCTAACAGGTGTCAGTCAGTAAGATGGGGCCATACAGTAATAACCTCACATTTTTTAAACAAGGGCACATTAGAGACCCACAGTTTTGTTGACTGCTTTATACTAGGTAACTGTAGATTCTACACTCAAGCAATGTTTCCCTAAAAATGCAATTTCTGCTAATGTTTTCATGCCATAACTAGATAAATTTGACAAGGACAAGAAGGGTCAAAACTGTGATCTCTCAGGGAACAATTAGAATTAGCTAATGAGGATAAAAGAGGTCAGGCAGGCATCCACTTCTCACTAACCTTTGAAGAAACTGGACAAACAAGGGAGGTAACCCTCAATAAATGTTTATATACAGTCAAGAGGTTAATGGAGATAAAAATAGCCATCACAGCAGGCTGAAAATAGTTTTTCACTCTTGTTAAATGGAATCAGTGCTGACAAGTAACATTAGATGGGCTCTTCCCTGCGAAGATTTCTAACATATGATGTGTGTGGCCTGGCAGAAACTTGAGGAAACCCCCACGCTGAAGAAAAGTACGGCATGATCAAGTTGTTTGAAATCTATGAAAGTCTGATGTCAAATGCCTGATCAGTGTTAGCTGTTTCTTAAGAAGCTGTGCTGAAGCAACAGTTACTGAGCTACTGAGCTCATGTTCAGTAAGTCACTGTGACATGACCATTCTGTCCCAGGCACAGTGCTCCAATAAATGTTCAACACTATTTAAGGAGATGTATTGATACTCAAAGGCTTTGTTTCTTACTGTATTTTGGTTCCTGCAAACAGATTTTCTTTCTAAATCTTCCAAAGAGCCTGAATTCCAATGAAAGATACAGAGTATTATCAGAATGTCTTCATGCCCTTGGAGAAAGTTCCAATGCCCGCTGGGCAGAGTTAGTTTATATAGTCAATTGAAACCAAGAGTGTACTGGGAGAAGAGCTGTAAATATATCTCAGGTGCCATCAGATATGAGTCTGGGCTAGCAAAACACCAGTTAATACACTGACGGAGGTTTCTAGTTTGAAATTCAATTTAAATTCAATTGGATCATCACAGGGTTGACATGCTGAAGCTGCAGAACATCCCCTCTTGAGAGGTTGAGTTCACCTTTGATGATCACCATACTCAATTCAACAAACTCTGTAAGCTCATCAAATCAATTCAGTTGGGAAGGGTTCGTAAGGGTCATTCTGGACAGAGCAGTAACAGATATTTGTATACATCTCAGACTGTCCCTAATTAGTTAATATTTAAGATTTTTTTAATACTATGAGTGGTAACTCCATTTTATCACCTCTCACACTGACTGTCCCAATGCATTTCTTTACCTTGAAACTGATTACAAATTCATATAGCTCTCAGACAATCCCATCCAAACAGCCCAATGGCCAGACACAGACCCACATTTTGTTGTTGATTTGTATGGAATCAGCTGGACTGTCTTTCAATTTCTGTAGCTTCCCTGAAAACTCTTATCTTTTTCCAAGGAGGATTCAGTCTTGGAAGAATATTTATCTCAGGGGTTTTTCTGGAAAACCTGCCAGTCAAGGCCCATGGCAGCACTTCACGGTGCCACAGCTTTCTTTGCTAGATGTGCAGAGGCAACTCCTGTCCACTAACACAACACTGGAGATGTCAGGAGGTTTTCAGTGCTGTGCTTCCATGCCAATGACAACATCACCAATTAAAGCAAAGGCATGACAGTTTCTAGCCGTAAACACCCACTCTGGAATATTACAATTGCACCAGCACTTCAGCTTTCACAGCCTCCACTATACCTGTAGGTGAGACTATGAAACTTGAACTAAATGCAGAAGAAATTTTGCAATCCTTAGTCCTTGTGGTTGAAAAAAAAAACCCAAACCCAAAAACCTTTGAAAAACTGATACCAACATAATGCAGTTAATTTCACCTAAATCTTTAGACAGCATGACATATTGTTTTAGTTACTTTACAATTTTTTGGGGATCCAGGGTTTCAGAGGAGTGTTCAAGCAAATGTATATGTGCACAGACAAATTGTTACTTGTGATGGGCCATGAAACTAGTGATGAAGAAAAGAAGGATCTACTTCCCACTATTTTTTTGGTGATAGGAGAAGAAAAATATTGGTAACAGTTGAAGAGGCTGTGGTCAAACCAAAGCCTTTAAATGTTTCAAACATAAAAAAAAAGGGGGAAAAAATGTGCACACAGATGGAATCCCAAAAGACAGCTGGGATTCCCTGCAACTGAGAAACCCTGCTGTTTACCCCAAGGGATCACCACTTGTCAAGTGACAAGACTGAACATACATTTCACCATGTATCACTATGTACACTTCATCCACAAACCTAAAGCAGACCAAAGAAATTATTCAAACAAAAAAACTCCACACCCTAGGTATGTTAATATTTTCCAACATTTGTCAGGATTTTAATATGATTTCAAAATTTTTATTACTATCAAATGTGCCTGCCTAATGCAAATTAAATGTGTGCTAAACATGGGGATCATTTCATTTTACCTAACTAGAATGCACTTTTTTCAAATCTGTAAAATAAACATAAATCAAATGTCACTGTAACTTAGGTACAAAGTAATGTTGTCAAAAGCAATTTCAATTTGGTCTATTTAACTCAGGATACCCTTGGAACGCATCTTCAAACTCTTCTCCAGTTCTAAAAAGGTTTAAATAAATCCATATTCTGGAACAACTGGACCTAGCTGAGTCCTGGTGATTCTTTTTGTCTGCTTCTGTGGTCCTGGAGAAGGTGACTACCAACTTACCGGAACAGGAATGGAAAAGCTGGAAAATGGACCTCAGAACACTCAGTGATCTTCCACTGCCCCCATCATTCTGTCTCGATGGGCTTTCCACGCCTGTCTTTCCTTCCTCTTAAGTTTTCATCTGGCTTCACTCCACAGTTGCTCCTCCCCTGCCCTTTTCTCCCACTTCTTTTTCCCAATTTTATAAATACCTGACTATGTACAGATTATTTCCTTTCTCAAAGAGCATGGGATGGATACAGTGTATTTTGCCATCACTCTCTTGACTTCCGTTTCTCATTTCATTTTTCCCATTACTCTCTTTCCTGTTCATTCTGTTCTTTGGGAAAGCAGTCTATATACGTGTGTTTACACAATGACCAGAACCAGGAAATCGTTTTCTTACTCAGTGCTGGGATTAGCATAGATGTGCCAAGGATATTCTGAAAGTTGACAACCCAAAGTGTATCATCTCTGTTGTGGTGAGTTGATACCTGTGGGTAGCATGAGCACTGTCAGTGTGTCTTAGTGTTCAGGTATCTGCTGTGGGTGTTGAACCTTTCTGCTTTACTGTAAAGTTGAATACTTTGGATAATGCTATTTCAGAGATGACATGCACCTGTACCGATGAAATCACACACTATATAACTTATCTTTAGACAAGATATCATGCAGTGCTGCTTGCACACTTTCACGCTGAATTGTCAGTGCATTTTTCCTACTGGGTTAACCTCACTGTTGTAAATTATTGTCTACTCTAAGAATTTCCTCTCTCTTTCTACTAAAGAGACCATGTTGATATTTGCCAGTCAATACTTTCTGAATGCACTTGCTTGAATGTCACTTATTTCCCTTTTGCTAAACATTTTTCACATAAGATAGATGAATGCTCCGCTCAGTATGGCTCAGCTGCAATTCTGCAAACATCGAATTTACTCTGGATAGGTTGAGGGACTAAACTGTGGGATAAACCATCAATCCCCAGTAAGCTTCTGACAATTGGTCTCTCACTTTGCACAAATATCATTTGGGCTTGGGGCAGTTAATGTGACAATAGATATTTCAGATGATCAAGGGGACAATTACAGAGGTTTTTCTAGAAGACATGAAGGCATTTATATTGCATATGGATTAATTCTGCCTGGTCCCATGGTCTAGCTGTTTACACCAAAGCCATCCAAAATGATTGCTGCATCTGCAGCTTAATTCAGTGTGGTACAGAATAATTTCTAGTTTAGAGCAATTTTGTAATTTTTTTGTCTGTTATACTTTTTCTTATCCTGGATGATTTAAATCACCTTTTCTAGAAGTCCAAACTTCATGTATCATATGTTTATTTTTATCTAAGGAATAGAAAAAGGGGTACTGATAGGACAAGGGGGAACGGCTTTAAACTGAAGGAGAGTAGGTTTAGATTAGCTACAAGGAGGAAATGCTTCACTGTGAGAGTGGTAAGGCACTGGCACAGGTTGCTCAGAGAAGATTCCCTACATCTGGAAGTGTTCCAGGCCAGGCTGCATGGGGCATTGAGCAGCCTGGTCTAGCAGAAGGTGTCCCTGCCCCAGGTAGGGGGGTTGAAAGTGGATGATCTTTAAGGTCCCTTCCAACCCGAACCATTCTATGATTCTATGAATACAAAAATACAAAAATAAAAAAGGACATGCATAAAGCCTTCTATAAATCATCCATTACACAAAACTACAGAATTGCTAGTTTTAGATTCTGCTTATTATATGTTGTTATTACTTTGTTTGGAACTGCAAACTCACGTTGTATATTTTACTTTAGAAAAGTGAATATTTTTGTCATGAATGGTGAATAAGTCACACTTTAGCAGAAGTAAAAGACAGCATTTTTTTAATTTCAACTTTTTTTTATTTCCCAGGACTAAAGAGGGAGAAAATAAAAAGTTCTTTGTATATGCTTATCCAATATTTTAAATGTATGCATTTAAATGAGTGCAGCTCTATTAGGATTACATTTCCAATGAATATTGTGAGGTCTTTATGAAATACATATTCAATACAAAGGCATTGCAGGCAATGGTATAGGCATTGAAGTGTAATTCTCTTGGTGATGCATTACATAATATTTGAACTTCAGTGGTGCACACACTGAACACACACAAAATATTATATATAAATTCCTCTCTAATTTGAAATAGAATTGGGGAATAGGAAAGAATTGATACCTTTCTTGAGGACTTTTTAAGATTTTTATGCATGCTTTTATTAGCTTTATATATATACATATATATATATCTTTACTAAGAGGAAATGTGGTACTTTAAAGTAAGAGCATAAATCCAACATACAATCCTCTGCCCAAGTTTTATATTTGTTAAGATAGAATAATCATTTAAGGTAGAAGTTTAAAGCATGATTCAACAACCAGAAGTCTTCATGTATGACTTTGATTAATTATTTTTAGTTCAGTTGAAACATCCCAGTTTATCTCCTTTTAAGATTATCCTTGACATATTTAGAAATCCTAATGCAGATTTTATGGCCCACACCTATCCCTGATGGTGCTAATGGACTAGGCATAATGAATCATTCTAATTTGGATGAAAGGACCACACAACATTGTGGCAGTCCTTTAGAGAATTAAGGCTCAATTCTGATCTTCCAGACTTATGAATGCATTTTTGGGATTAGGCTGTGTATCTGTACATCTGTTGAGTCTCAAGGGGTGTATACTCAGCTAAGTATTCTGACCTTCCAATGTACTGTATCAAATGTGTGGCCTTGGGATATGAAAGGATTTGATTACAACTGTATTTTAACACTGATTTAATATATAATTATGGGGTAAAACCTAATTCCTCCTTACATCTTCATGTAGAAAATTCCATCACTATTAAGCAGACACTAGGATATTTTTTCCCCAGCGAGAGTGATAGTAAATGGAAGAAATTGAAACACCCACCCAGGATAATGTAAAATCAAGGACAATCTTCTTAGGGATGGCTTTAAAATCAGCTTCTTGCATCCATAAAAAAACAAATTTAAATGATCTTCTGCAAGTGTGTTGCTAGTAGGTACGCAGTGCATTATGCACAAGACTTGACAGCTTATGTATAAATAAACTGGAACAAGGCTCCTTTAGTGATTTTCACTATAATTCTATGATTTCTTGTTCACAGGTAATGAGGAGAGCAATTAACTTCACACACACACTATATATATATAATACTGATGGAAAAAGTTTACAAATAATTGGAATTATCTGGTTATTATCTATTCACTTATAATTTGTTTTTCTAGTATATCAAAGATGGAATGTTGTAAATCTTCCTTTACCTGGTTAAACTTTCATAAGATATGCTTTGTGTCTTTATGTAAAATTTTAAACTTTTTTTATTCCATTGAAAACTCCTTCTCAAATATTATCAGTGAAAAACCCCTCAAAATACTAAAATAGACTTCAAAAGAAAATCAGTTTGATAGATTGCAACATATGACTGTGCAGTATTTTAGGGTTTTTATTTTTTCTTCTTTACCATCAAATTTTGCATAGATTTTAAAATAAATAACAGTGATATTAAGTAACTGATTAATATGAGGATTTCAGCAAAAATACTTTCCAAAATTCTGTGCTTTCTCATCAATATGATCTGTCACAGATCTGAACTACAGATTCATGGTGCTTACATTTTCTTTATAATTTCAGAAAGCTTGGACCAAGAAGATGAACTGAGCAGAGCAGCACATTTAATTTGCAAACTATTACTTTCTTCCAGTTGAAGAATATGCTACACATAATCAGGTAATTTTTTTCCCCCTGCCTTAAAAGCATGAGGATTTTATTTTACTGTTCTCACACAAAAATTAAAATTAATTTCCCTAAAATGCCAATGACAGACTAAAAGTATCCTCAGTTTTTGTAGTTTGTATGACATTGTTGTGTAACGCAGCTCTCATTTAAATTGTTTCAGTGTACTGATTAAATGCAACATGACTAAGAACTGCAGCTATGCAAGTTTCCATGGAAAAAAAGTCTCAAAAGAATGGGTGAAGGTCCTTCACTGGGACTGGAGATAAAGATGGAGAATCCAGCAGCAGGACTGGTGAGTACAGGGCTCTGGTTCCAGTAAGACTCAACAAACAGCTCAGATCAGAATCTAAAGTCCAGGAAAACAGCCTGTAGCTTCGAGATTAGCTTTCTCACACTATTCCTGAGTTAAGCCAGTACAAACATCATCATGAATGCATAATTATGATTACGCACTATGCTATTGCATAATAGATCTTAAAATCTGGAAACAAAGAAGTAGTGTAGGAATGCTGTTTTCAGGCTTTTGGTTTTGAAGACAATGAAGTTAAGGGTAAAAGACTTTCCATAAGGAAAACAGTTCCAAGAAAATGCTTTCTACTTGGAAAATTCATACAGATAGTTATGAAATATTTACACATAAAAGCAGGGGTAAAGGGAGATAGGGACCTGGTGCTATGTTTATAACTTGAAAATAACAATGAGCAAAGCCCAAACCCCTCCCATATTAATATATTTTAGGGAACTAAAAAAAACCCACTATCACTTGAAATAAGTAACAATAGACAAAGCAACTGGAAGCTTGGCAAGTTTACTTAAAGGATCTTTTTCTCAGAAAAAAATAAATTTGATTTTTTTAATTCTTTGCAGCAAGAATTTCCCTATGAACCAAAGTTCCTTTCTGGGACTGATGGATATACACAGTCTGGTATACTAAGTTTAAATGACAGTGCTGATAAAAGGGTGATGCAGCTTGCTTAAAAGGAGCTGATGGATTCATTCACTTTCATGTGTAGAAACAAAACAGTGTGAATATGAGGAATGCAGTAACTGGGTACATCTATGACTAAAGACTGTTGGTATCAAACTCTTGTGAGTTGCCAGTTTATCAATGAAGCCACGTTGCGCCAGCAGTGCTGCAGCTCTGTGTTCTCTAGTAGGACACCTTGAGACCTGTAAAGACTCTGGGATCACAAATCCAAGGAGTGGTCCTCAAGTGGGAGTGGGCTGACTTTCAGAAGTAGGAAGCATAAAAAAGAACAACAAATTTGCACATAGGTTCTATATAGGGGTCAGGTTAATTTTGTTGTATGAAAGAAAACTCACAGCGGTAATAAGAGTCAGGCTGAGTACCACCACACTGCAGACTGAATTTAAGTGATTAAAAAATTATTGTACTGTTGGCTAAGACCAGTTTCACAAAAAATTACTTTTTAGCTCCAAAAAGTAATTTTTCCTTGAAGGCCTTCCCTGGTTCAAAGAATACCCAATCCAATCCAATAAAATCAAATCCTTTATCCTTCCAGTAAAATTTTGAATGAATTTTCAGATACCTGAGAAAGAAAAAAAAAAGAACAAAACAACCCAGCTTCCAAATGTTCCTAGCACTTCAAGACACCAATGAAGCAAATAAAAGGGAAAGAAAGACCCTCAATTGTGTGTTATGGAGCCAAGAAAGCAACCTAACGCCACAAAGCACCAGAGGTAAATCAAGCTCACAAGAAGCAAAAGCTTTAGAAATTGGCAGAATCAGAGCAGACCAGGCTATCAAACCCCACAAGTTAGTACAACTTTATACCAGAATTTCTCTTCTTATCACAGAATTCGGCATGAAAATGCCACACTACTGCAGCCACCATATCCGTTTCAAACAACTACCTCGTATCACTTGGCACTAAATGGCAGCAGCTGTTCAAGGGAGACTTGAACCTGGCGTTCCAGCTGAGCAGCGGTTTTTCCCTGCTCCCAAGAGATATGAGCCTTCAGGTGAGGTGTGAAGCTGCCATCAGCATGGGGCATTTGTCTCATGTGGCAGCCTCCAGGCTTCCGGGTTACTACAACCTCTGCACAGGTGCTGCTGTTGTCACCACAAGGCTTCTCAGTTTTTTCGGGGAACGAAATGAATAATTGCCTGATTCTCACAAGTCCAGATCCAATTTGCTCATTGAAGGGAAGTGGTCACATCTGCAGACCCTCTGATAGCTCCTGCTAATTCTAAGGAGGACAGCTGGATGATGGAACTCTGCCTCTTCACTCCTCCACTTCAGAGGTGACCTTTGATCAAACTTTCTTTTACGAAGCTGTGGATGATGAACAAATGAATACAAGCTACAACATCAAACAAAGAAGCAGCACTCAAACTCAGGGCCAGTGGAGCCATGGCTTTAGGTTCACATCAGCCACCGGAAGGAGAAAGGGATGCTCAGGACCAAGCACTCCTGCTCCACACAGCTCAGGCAGATCCAGCCCCTGCTCCTTGAAAGTTCAAGTGAAACTTGATTTACAGCCACACCTTGGGCTGCGGGCAAGAGCTGGGAGAGCTGAGAGAGATCTGGACAAAGAGTGATGGGAGGCAGAGGCAGGGGGCAGTGGGTTCCCTTAGTATTATAAAAATGCATCTTATTCTGTTTTTAATCAACGAACCTTATCCAGCAATCAAGGCAGATATATAATAAGCTGAGCTACTCTGTAAATCTAAACATTCCCCACAAATAGAAAAGATACAGCCTGAGCTCTCTGATTGTTACTACGGCAACTATCTAAAATGAAAATCTTGTTAACCCTTTGCATGCTGTAGCCACCCATGCATCAGTGTTAGCTGACTTCTGTGCACTTATCTCTCCTTTTTCCCCCTCAAGAAATTCATAATTGTATTGCTTCACAGTAGTTATGCTCTGGTTATCCTGTTTGAGACTGAAAGAACTGTGATAGGTGGTAGTTTCACAGGTACAGCTGAGTTTTGTTATTTGCTCATTACCGGGATTATAGTTCAAAAAACAACTAAGAAAACAGAAGAGAAAATCTTTAGATTGCTCCACGAAGCCTGGGATTTTTATTAAAACCTTGACAACTGGAATGGGATGTTTTCTAACAAACCACACTCCTGCCTTTTTTCTATTAGTTATGAAATTATTTGACTGTAAATAGCATATTTTTTGGAGGAATTTTTTCTCTATAGTGGATTATAAGCAGGCTACTTTTCAAACATTTTTTTAAAGCTTCTATTTCTTAAGTACTCCACAGAAGACTGCCAGTGATTTTAACACAATAATATGTTAACCACAGTGCAAAGAAAATTAATGGACAGGTATTTGACTTGAAAAATTCCTTAAATGCAAGAAAATTTAGACAAAAAGAAAACTGACTTTCTAATTTTCACAAGTTGCAGATGATATTACAGTGACATTAATACTTGTATGTACCTCAATACTCAAGACAGTTTCATTATAATATCTATTTGGCAGCATTATGACAAAGTGAAACTCTCTGCAGTTCTTATGTCTTCTACAATTCACCACTGAAAACAATGGAAGCCATGGAAATTTTTCCATATTCAAAGTAAAAGAAGCAGGACGTGGTCCATAGACATCAATTCTATTGATTCCTTTACCTTGTGCCTGCCATGTAATCAATAGACACCCTTCAGTACTGGGCAGAAATACTCTTTATGGAATTCCCACTTTGTTGTTACTGAGAGTGAAATGCTTGATTGATATCTTACAGAATTGCTTCATTCACTTCAACATAGATAAGGTTAAAAGATCATTACCTGGATATTTTTGCAGAACTGAACAACACGTATATATTAATAAACAACATACTTTCATTTATAAAAGCAAAATTTACGCATAAATGAGTCCATATAACTTGAAGTGGCTCAAGTTATGTGTAAATTATCTGAAGATCTTGAATGGTGTCCACATTAAATTGAAGGTTATCCAACTTTCAATACACTAAAATAAAAATGCCATTTACAATAAAGTATTAGTTAAATACTAGTACTACAATACTCAGTTTTATTAAAAAGAAACACTGACTAAGATTTTTAAGTTTACCTAGAATTGTTTTAAAGTTTGAGAAAATAATTGATTTTAAAAAGAAACTGGATTCTGTATAATAGATGTGTATGTCAGAGAATGAGGCCAGAAACCTTAATATGTGCTCTTGTTATTTACAGAAAATTGAATTCATTAAAGTGGACAAGCTACCTTTACTTCTTTCTTCTTAACAAACACCTGTGTGTCAAAAAACATCACAGACCTCACCTGCACTAAAAATAAACTGAAGAACAGATTGATGGCACTGGACAAAAACCACACTTCTTGTCTGATCCAAATAGTTTTACTTGTTTAGTGTTGAAAATTTAAGATTTTGGGTAAGAATGAGTGAGGTGCATAACACATGTAAAGATAGTGCTGGAATATAGGAAGGTAAGAAAATATTTACCAGGAGAATGACTTGAATTAGTTTCTCTGACTAAGGATGTGTTCCAAATTTATTTTTCAACTTCTGAAACATTTCCCTTTCTTTTGTAATTAATCTGATATATAGCATTCAAAGCAACTTACCTTTTACATTTTTTTCAACATCTGTCTTTTTCATGAATTCAAATAGACTACACTTTCTAGCATTAACTTCCATATTTACGAGACTATAATCATTAGATTCATCCTAAAGGCTTTTCAAACATCATGTCTAGCTATCAGTATTTGCTTATTTCCCTGGAATACGACCAAAATAATCTAGAAGTGTACTGGCTAGTCAACACACTACACATAATTCTCGGAACGTATAACAATCCTAGTTTTCCACTGGTTTATTTCAAGTAAGATTTTTTTCTTTAAAAAAGGAACATCACCATTTATTTATTTGTTTGTTTGTTTTATTTTTATTCCCCCAACTCCACCTTGTTTCCATATAACCTTTAAATTGCTGTGTTTGCCAAATTGGTCTTTTAACCAACAGACTTGAGTTCTCTGTATCTCTTACAAGGTAGGTATGGATCCCAACTCCTTTGGCTTTGCTATAGTTGAATATAATTATTTTGAAAGGGAAAGATTATTTGTATGTAATTTATTTGTCCAGGTCAGTTACAAGCACTTGTCTTCTTTGGGACAAACTAGGGTCAAATGTTTTCTTGCCTGAAGAATCTTTAAAGACCTGGGGGAACTTCACCACATATTCCCCAGAGAAGTCCTCCCTTCTTGTGGGTATTTGCCCTTCTTGATCAGGCACAAAAAGAGTCATGGAGCTTACAGCAGGTAATGGGCTTTCTAAAAAAGTTCAAAAGAAAGAGAGCATCATGCCCTGCACAGAGTAATGGTGAGGTGGGAGATTCTGTTCTGTTACTAGAAATTGCTCAGCAAACCTCAGTAATCCAGCACACAACAATCTCATCATCTGACCACATATCTCCATTTCTTCAAACTTAATCTTAAATATTTCCTAAAGCCTAACAAGCAAAAACTTTTGATAAAACTATAACTAAGGGCCAAATTACCACTGTGAAAAAATCAGCTAAGCAAGGTATATTTCTAACAGAAGCAATGCTTCAGATTGTCATATGTAATCACTTGGTAGTTTCTCATTGGTGTATAACTAATGGCAGCAGAGAAGACTCATTAAAAAAGGTTTACTGCTGGAATTTATAGATGGTTCAAAGAAAATTTCATGGAAATATATTATTCAGTAATGAAAAAATTGTCTTTGCAATTGTGGTAAATTTTTAAGTATGTATGATGGGTTGATTTGGGGCAAAAGACCCAAAACAAATAATGATAATAAAATAGAGAATACACAAAATGTTCCAAATCCTGAATAATTGTACTATGAGCCCTTTAAGTGTTTTCTTTAAACTTAGCACTGGCTTAAAGTGTGCAAAATAAAATACTCAGTGTAGTTTCATGCAAATGCCAGGTTCAAGAGTAACGGTTCACAAAGGCAATCAAATCTGTCCAGGCATATCTGTTTGGTTATGCAGCCTCATCTGTAGTTCCATAATAGACAAGCAAATAGGCAACAGGTCATATTTTACTTTCAGTAACAAAGACAATATTCCCATTGATGTCAAAAGGAATTGCACCTGTGATTCAGATAACAGAATTTAAGCCAATCTTTGCAGATCATCTTTTCTTTCGGGTTTCTTGGCTGACAGAGATTTTATGATGTTAATAACTTCACTTCGAATTTAAAGGGAAAAAATGTTGCTACACTTATGTACCCCTACCCCACCCCACACACCCTGTCCCCAAACATTATCAATCCTGATCCTTGAAATATTTATTTCTGCATTACTTCAGCTCAAAATACCAGAGAAATCAGTAGGAGTTGCTGTGGGACAACCTTCAAAGATTACAGGTTTTGGGTATCATAAGCATTTATCTATAGGAAGAAAAAAATATCCTTTTCTATTCCAGTGTACTTTATAAAAAGTTAACATTATTACAGGTAAAACCTACCTTAATTTCCTTTACATATACCACCAGTATTCATAATTCACACAAACTCCAGGACTAGTAAGGAATTCATAATTCCAGTAAGGAATTCATTCCATTTCTTTTTTTTTTTTTTCCCTGAAAATGATTTCAATTTAAAGGAATAACAATCAGCTTAATCAGAGCATCAAAAACCACAAAATGGGCATAATACTGCTCTCCCTGATCTCAGTGACATATCATTACTCATATCTACAAATCCATAACACGTCTTGTGTAATATATGAAAAGACTGTGATTGGAGGAAAATGGATAGAACCAAAAATGTACCAACTAAATACTCAAGAAGAAGACTAAAAGTTAGGACACCAAAATAATGACAGCATTAGAAGCATAATAGGGCATAATTAACTTGGAGAAGGATGCCAATACAATGTAAATGAATGCAATGACATGCAGTTCATTATAGGCACTAGAATCTTATAAATCTGTGTATCCCACTAAATGAATCCTTTTATGTTCTCCAGCATCGAGCTGCAAGTGCTCCAAGCAGGAGATTCAGGTATCTACGTTCATACGTTTTTTTCCTGTCAGTTTTCTGCAGGTAAGAATGATGATGTATTTAGAGATTATGCTCATGAGTACCTGCAGCTTCGTATTTTTCTTGAAGACTTGTACTTTGCAAAAAGCTTCACTACTTCTGTCCCATTTCCTGCACCAATGTCTAAAGAACGTATGTATTTCAACATCCTTATAGAGTTACAGTTTTAAATCCTTACTCAAGAAGCTAAAAAGGTTGCTCAGGCAAGGTACGTGTTACCATTGTGCTTTCTATACTCAGGGAACAACAGGTCCTGCCCGAAGGAATTGCAAAGGAGGGAACAAGCAGAGCACATACTCCAAAAAGCTATTTAAAGCTAACTATTATT
>NW_008237244.1:223653-301090 GCF_000691975.1 Corvus brachyrhynchos
ACTTATCTAAGGGGACCCCTGTTTTAAGTACTTGTGGTCAGCTTTATCTTCAGAAATTCGTGGGGTTTTATTTTACTTGCCCTAGAGTTAGACTGTGTAAAGAAGGCATTAAAAATTCCTTTTTCAGTATCAGGTCTGAAAGAAAACTCACATTACCTAAAATCAAACCAAAAATGACATAAATTTGGCAGGAACAGATTTATTTGAATATTCAAATGAATTTTTGAAGAATTCATCCATTTTAAAATTAGTTGCACAGATACACCACCAATAGAAATGACATCGAAAGCAAATATACTCTATGGAAATAAAAACTACAGAGAGTGAATAAGGGCATTACATGAGAAAAACTCTAACATCACTCTCTGAATCACTGTTCTACTTAGTTAAAGCATTTTAAGAGCCAAGATGAAGGATCTAGATTCACTTAATAAACTGTGGCCATGGTGTCTTTTATCAGTAGTTTTTCTAGTTTTTCATTAGTTCTGAAAGATTTAATACTTAATAGCTTGAATAACGATAATTTACACTAGCAGATATTCGGGTTCCTAAGTCTTTTCATACATGAGTATTTTATCTTTTAGCATCCTTCATCTTACTTTCCATTATATTCTCTTACACTTTGTACTTTACTTAGTGGTTTAGTGACTGGTAAGGAAAACGGAGAAGGAAGATATATGAGTGGAGTCCTGAAATCTCCCTCTTTCTCATTCTGAACATCGCTATTAAATTCAGAAATCATTCAACAGACATTAGCTAATCACCATTACTCTGAAGTATTAAATTATGTGACAAGAGATGCACCAACTTGTATCAAGAAACATTTGACTTCAAACTACATGCTAAAATCAACAGGAATATACTATCTTAAATACTTGAGCAAAACTCAGTATAAGATACAGTAGGCAAACATTGTAGTCAGCTCAGCAGTGATTACCAACTCATGCTCCAAATTCACTATAAAATGAAAATCAATATTTCCACAAGTTCCTGCAACATAAAAGATAACCTTCATTGATTTTTCTAGACTTAGGCCTCACTGATAAAATCTAATATAAATTTTCAACCACGAGGATTTGGATCAGAGCAGGGGTGATAAGTCCTGCACATCTCTTAAGAGGTGGAGAATTTTTTTTTTTAAAGTGCACGTTCATACTATTTATAATTTGCCCTGTGCAAGTGAAAGCCTTTTCCACCAGCACTATCAGGGATCTCTTCTAATTTTTATTACTGTGAGGCTAAAGCCTGTTCCAGATAATTTGGAAATTTCAGGGGAATTGTGATAGGGCTGATGGTGCAGCCCTGGCTGACTTGAGAAAAGAGCTAACCCGTAATAGCCTCCATGGCCGTGCTGATTAAATGTTGCCATAGATGAAAGGCCTGCCATCGCCGCAATAAATTAACCAATCACACAAATCCCAAGTCAGTGCTAATCCTTCCTTGATACTCTGATCCTCTGATCAGCTCAAGGAGGTAAAGAAACTGGCTTGTGACGCTTGGTGCTCTAACCCCTGGATTTCATGTACACAACGAGCTAATGATATCTTGCTGACCAGTTCAATGGGATGAACTTCTCTCACAACCCTTAGGGAACACTGTGGCCTTCTTTTAAAAAAATGACAAGCACATGGCAGGTTTTGTGTTTTATTGCGACACCGCGGGAAAACTAACCAGCACTTGTTAACTGTTAACCACAATAAGCATCAAACTGACGTCTGCTATAAAGCCCACTGTACTTTACAAGAGCCAGTGATGGATTAAACGGGAACCAAGACACTAAACCAAGAACAACTGTTCAAGTAATTGTGATTAAGCTATCCCCCTTTCAATAGAGAAGTCTGCTACCTTTCCTATTAGCCCAGTTTTTATCCTGTTCTTACAATCTGGGGAGGGGGAGTAGGAAGGAGGATGTGTGTCCACATATCCGAGAGTGTACAAGAGAGGAAGAGAGAGTCCCTTTACCTCTTACTCTCAATTGTACAGCATTATTATAATCAGATTTAGACATAGACTCATTTAATCAATTAACAGAAGGCCTGAACACATGCAGCATTTTCTCATTAATTATGTGAATGCTGTCTTTCCAATACACTTTGTGAAATTGAGTCTGTGCAGCCTGTGTTAATGTACTTCATAATTGGGGAAACTCTTTTTTTGTGGTAATTGGTTGCTAAAAGTAAGAAAGCTCTGGGGTTTGCCTCTAGGGCCTCCACACATAAAGAGTTTTGAAAGTACTTCATTATCTCTCCTGGTCAGTTCTGTGAAATTAAAACTGTTTTTCCCTTCTTCTTTGAGGAATTGGTTTGAAAGCAGGGTTCCTAGAAAATGTCTGCACATATGTGCAGTGTGTGTATGGGCATGTGTGTCTGTGCTCATGCAAACATCCACACATACATGGAAAATCACACAACCCTGGCTTGTGTTAGAGACTGCCATCGCTGAAGTCAACACAAACATGAAGCACACAGGATTTGACCACTACTATTTATTAAGGCATGATAGGTCTCCAGATATAAGTGGGTTTCCTATCTTCTTCAACAGTGATTTATTTTTCCAAACTTACACAATGAAAATCAATCATACTTGAGGGATTTGCTAAGTTCATAAGTTTTGGGATGGTGTCCAACTGGTCAGACTAGATACAGTTTATAGAATATGGAATACAGTTTCTAGAATATTTGGAAGGGCCATAGCTAACTAAGTCACTATACTTTATTGCCTGTCTTTGCCTGTTTCATACATCTTTTTGTATGTATACATCTCTTGGGGTTATACATGTGCACGCACATTTGGGCTCTGCTGCTGCTACCACAACCCTCCCCGTGACTTTCCCAGCTAACCTCTTCACATTGCTGGGCTCACAATAGTTATTCCTGGAGCAAGCCTCACGGGAATTAATTAGTAAGAATAAGACAAGACAGCACTCTCTGCAAGCCATTGTGGGCCAGCATTTCCCAGTAACATAGCTATCTCTGGCAAAAACTGTTTTCCAAGAACAGCAGATGTTAGTGCAGTCCAGAAAGGTACTTAAAGTACATTTTATTCAATAGAACCACAGGGGTTGGAAGAAATTAAATGGGGCTCTTCTGTCAAATTTAATCCCTTTGATTTTACCTCTGATGCTTCATATTGGCTAATGTGTATCTACTTTAATGCTGCACTTATCCAAGTTAACTATACTGCGCAGTTAATATTTTAACTTTTACTGGCTATCAGAGCAATACAAAAGATCATACTTTATAATAAATCATTAAAATAATATGCTAAAAAAATAATACCTAGTGGAAGTGGTTTTAATATATGCAGAAATTCTCGGGCTTGATAGCCCATGGTAAAATTTAAAGTAAAATAACTTAATGAAGACAAAAGCAAGACTAGTTATTTATGAGCATTTATACTTTATGGAAGTCATCTTCAGAAAGACCTATGCATGCTTTCATTTTAAATCCCTTCCTTCATAATGTAAATGTTTTATATTTCTACAATAGCATTACACTAAGAAAAAACCCATTCCAACTTTGCTAAGTGAGGGACTTCTCTACGGACAAATGTACCCTCTGACAACTAAAGCAATGGCCTTGGACATATTTGATCCTCATTCTCTCCACACCACTAGACTTCACAAAACAACTCTGAACATAACCTTTTAGTTAAGCAAAGTTGCACCCCGTTTTCACATAAAGATCTCAATTTCTGCCTGCACAAGTGAAAATGGGAAAATGCACACATTCGTCATTGATTGCTCTTATGATGCTCCAGGCCCACAGATTGGGTCCATGCTCTGCAAACTTCACTGACTAGCTAACAAAAACTCTATCTCCTGCTTTTCTACAAATACCACGGATAGACTAGATTACAGTATCTTTAGAGAAGCTAAAATAGCATTCAGAGGGGACATTTATAGTGCTATATTCATCTTTTCTCACAGAATCATAAAACTCATAGTACAGCAGGCACAGAATCCATTGCAATCAAATCACTAAAGAAGGCAGTAGGACAGAGAGCTTGTTCAATTTTACTGGGAAGAGACAAGGTGGACTTTGTCCAAAGATTGATTATTTTATATTTCTGCTTTTTATTTTACTTTTCTGCTACTAGTACAAACCAAACAAACAAACAAACAACAAAACCCCACCATCTTTATATTTTAAATAATCTTCAACATATGCCATGCCTCTTATTATGGAACCTGAAAAAATTAAAAGACACATAGATTGACTTAATGTATATTCAAGTATATAAAAATAGTCCTTCTCTTCAGGTGACAATTTCACTTGACTGCATTGTCTCTTTTGTCTGAATAATGGTCCCAAGCAAGTGGATCAATTAGTCACAAGGAAAACCAACTTATTCCCATTTCCTCCATTTCCATTCTGTCCTTGTTTTGATAACTCTTCACTCACTGGGTGCGTGACTTTAAATGTTTTAAATTATGGTATCAAATGTGCTAATGTAAATTCCAAATCACTGGCATCTGCAGAGAGGGACGGGAAGTTCATCCCCAGTGTCGGTGCTGTTTTAAGTGCAGAAACACGGTGGTATTTTAAGGTCAGCACTATGCTCAGAGAGACTTTACAAAGAAAGTGAGTTACTTAGGTAACTGCATAATGCACCTAAACATGACCAGCTCCCTTGGCAGAATTACCACTGAATAACAAGGGTAGGAATGCAAAAATAAAAGCATGCAAGAAGAATAGATTTAAAAGAAATAACTCACACATTTTCATCTGCAGGCTGTAGGATCTTCTTACCAGATTCTTTGTCAAAGAACAAAGAAATGAAATTTTAAAGTTTTTACTACAATAACCTTGGATCTCCCAGGGAATATTCAGTGAAATATGAGAGAGGTTTTAATACCTGGAAGCACAGTTGCATTATAGTGAGGTCAATTTAGGAGCACTATTGAGACTCTAGGCCATAATGACTCCATATGGAGCCGGACAGTAGCTAAGGTAATAAACTTTCACAGTGCGATTTCTTTGCTCAGTGCAATACTCACATAATTCAGCAGTTACTCATCTTTCATTCAATGGAGGGGGCTTTTTTTTCCCCTTTATTTAAGAGCCACATGTGCTCATTCTTTCCTCCTCATCACAGAAAGTTTACATATCCAAAGAAAACATTAACTGAATTCCCAATTAAAAAAACCAGAATTCTATGACTGTCTGAATGCCGTAGAAAAGGGAAATTCCTCAGTCCTTGACCCCTACACAAAGCTGTTTCCGTTTGTCTTAGACACTGGTGTTAAATGGATATTGGCCTTAGCTTCTGGAGTAATAAGACACTAAATGCATTTGAGGACACAGAAATAAGAAATTGGGGACAGCTGCGGACAGCAGATTTGGGACACTGGTATCATGTATGTAACAAATCTTTATTAATAAGTACATTAAATCCCATATTTTTCATTTATAACTGCTGCATAATTTCCTGTTAACACTTCATGTAAATTCCAGATAAGGTAATAATTTTTTTTCAGAATTCTATTTCTGTTTCATTATATGTTCTACACTCTGCCCCACAGGTCAGTCGCATGATTGAAGTTTTATGCCTCATTAAAATTCCCCTAGTTAAAACATGGAGACAGAATTTTGGTAATTCCTTTCTCCACAACTACAATTAACCATTCCGCTGGATTCCTGTATTACTGCAATCCAAGTTTAAAAATTACTGTATGGTGAGATGGTCAAGGGGTCTAAATGTCCTAAACATAAGGCTCTTATCTTTCTTTGCTCCAATGGCTGAAAAACCCTGCACCACCACCAGTTCAGTATTTCTAGCTAGCAGCTGCTATCAGAAACCTAAATAACAAAAATATGCAAACTTGCACACTAATTCCCTTTGGAGATAGATCTTGGCTGCAGCCCTGTCATAAATCAGAGAATTTCGATATGAAATGAGGCAAGCAGCTCTAATCATTTCTGCATTTCAAATTGGATCACTGGCTCAATCACTGGGCTTTTTTAAACTGCTTGCCTAAGAGCAAATGTGAGGCGGGAGATAATTCTGAAGAAATCTCTTCTTTTGTGGCCGTAGAACTCTTTTAACTGTTTCAAGACTGAAGGCCACATTTCAGTGATAATAACATATATCTGCTGCGAGAGATATGGATCCTTAAAGACATCTTCCCTCTCTTTCAACTCATAGAATTCCATCAATATCTGCATATATTACATATATTAATATATGTGCATGTGCATATGGGTGTTGTGTGCATAAAAAGAGAGGGAGAGAAAAGAAGAGAGAAACATCTGACATGTAGCCTCAGTATATTTCCCTTTAGAATTTTCTCTTCTGACTTACTCGGTGTGGGTTTGAATTGCTGCAATGACTGCATAGTTAACTTTGTACACGTATACCCAGGCACTTTGGAAATTTATTTAACGATGAAAGCAAAACTGAAAAGTAACCCTCACCTGCCCAGGTTTTTGCTCAGAAATAAATCAAAATATAAAATCAAGGTAAACAGAGATCTTTGATAACTGTGTATGACCTCCAAAGGCCTCCTCCTTACCCATCAAAGTCCTGAAATTCTCCTTTATTACACTATTGATTTTCTATTTTCATGCCTTATCTAAACCCTGAAAACAATATATCACAAAAATTACCCTTACAGTCAATTACTGCGCAAGCAGCATCCTCTTGACTCACTGTTTTTATGCTCAGAGTATCCATTCTTTTTCACCCAAACAGTACTACTGGCTTGTTACAGTTTCAGTGTCCTCACTGCAGTGCTTTGAAATTGAATTTAACTCTATTATCAGCAGGCTTTTGTAATCTCATGTAAGCCTAATAGTGATCAGATGGAATTTTACAGCTAAGCTCCCTGCATTTTGAGGACTAATTTAAAATATTTATATTTTTCTTTTTTGTTTTAGACAGTTAAAAAAATCACCTAACCAGGCTTTATTGTCTTCTATTTTCACTTTCTAGCACCTCATACTCTATTTTCTTTCTGGAAGCTGGATACATAATTTTTGATACTTAATTTTCTGTTAATAAAATTTAGTAAACTGCTTCATTCAACACTGATCCAGCTTTTTGATGATTGTAGTATCACTGCACAGTGCTAGTGGCACAGTCATAAAACAAGTAACACTGGTTTGAATTATCTAATCTAAGTATGAAAATATTCTGGTAGGTAAAACATCCCCAAACTCTACACTGCCACCCATGCTTGATTCTGTCAAGGTTTAAAAATATGCATATGTTTATATATATATGCATATATATGTGTGTATATATATATATATGTACTTTTTTACTTTTTTCAGATACCTTGACAGCTGCAAGGGCTGTATTACCGGTGTTCTCCTATTCTTCTGCCATGCACACATAAAAAGGAAATCTAAAGAACTCCTGTCATGACTGTATGAGAATATGCTGAGGAGCCCAGCTCACCAACAGACACGTCCTTGCATCTAGTGACACATAATACTGAAATCTGAAGCTAGCACATCCATGGAGTTCAAATGATGCTTCAGAATCTACCATAGTTCACTCTTCTTGATGACAGATTTGGCTTACATGAGTAAGCCTCAGAATTCATTTCCCCTTCGCCTGAATGTTTGGAAGAAGGATAAACCCAAAAGGGATCTGAGATCTCCAGAAACCCAAGCCTTTAAGCACAGTGGCATTGGCTGGGACCTATCCATCATCAGCGCTCAGCAGCTGTGCACAGCCTGCAGGACCTGCAAAATCAGGCAACGAAGTAGCACACTGAAAACCAAAGCCCAGTAACACCAACAACCAGACTGACGGTAGGCTTTTACTCTTCTATTCAAAACAATACATTCAATGTTAATACATCAAGCCTCATGGGGTCTGGCCCGTTAAGTTTGAGGATTTGAATCTCATGAATGTGGAATCTGCATTGTTCTCAGCAGAGGTCACTTTGCTGTGCATGTAGGAACATGCGGGTTGCTTCAACAGCTTACAAGTGTAACAGAATTGTCAAACTCATTTTGAGCTCACCTCTGTTTCTTCTGTGTCTCAGGGCATGCAATCCCAAATCCTTGTGGTTCAGTGGGGAGTTACAAGCCATATACTGATGCTGTTTCAGGAGCAGAGTGGTTGGTGTTACTTCTCTGACTCATCTAACAATCACCAATAAGAGCTTGTAATGACCTACCTCATTCCTCCCATTCCATTGATATTTTTCTGCTTGAAAAGGGTGCAAACTTCATAGCAGCCCACATTATAGGAAAGCAGCCCTATATCAGGTCTCAAATTACTCTCCGAAGTACAACATGCATCATGATTTAAGTGATTTAGGAGGTGCCAGCAAAGTTCGATTGAGCAATCATTAGTCTTCTAATGTATGTTATCATACTTTCCCCTCTCTCTGCCTTGGTTTAAAAAGGCCTCATGATTAATGTCACCTTTCTTCTAAAAATGTGCAAACAAACAGTTCACCATAAAGTTTTGATTTTAGGTTAATTTTCTGATAGTATCTCTTTGCTTACATTTAAAATCAGTGTCCACTGGGAAAAAAAGAAAAAATTCAATCTAGACCATATTGAAATGTTTAAATGTGACCTCAGGCTGCTTCTAGAAAACACTAAATGAAGGTAAATTGTAACAATTTTTTAAAAACATCTGTTTTCATACAGATGTTTCTCATAACGACTGGCTGTGACATGGCTGTAGACAGGTGCACAGATCCTCAGTATGCCACCAAGTTACACGTTTTTTCTCAAGGGATAAACAGTATTTTTTACTGGTTATCTCACTGCTGTTGTTGTTATTTTCCTTGTCAGCACAGCAGAGTGAAATAGCTTCTTTGAGCCAAGGTGCATAGCATCTTCTCAATTATTAAAATTCAGTGCAATGTTACTAAAATCCTAATAGTTTTAATATAATGAAGCACTTCAAGCTCTACAATCCTAAAAGGTATTAATCCAGTAACATGACAGCACATGAGTTCAACTGAAAAACAGATCTTCATTGTATGTCACAGAAATGACCTCGTGTACACACAGCCCTTTTGAGTTTTCTTCAGGCATGGGACCCCAAAGCACTTTGAAGGAAATTTCTTACTTGGTGGAAAATTCAGGCTTTTTATATCTCCCTTCTTTTCTCCTCCCTCTCTTCACCTTTCTAATTTACATATTCAGAATAGAGAAAAAAGTTACAAAAGATACAAAGACAGGATATGAAAAAATAATAGACACATATTTTGGTGATAAGTCTTCTGATTGTATTCAATACACTGATGGTATTCAGTGCATTCATAACTTCGCATGAAAACCAGTGGGATTCCAGAAAATTCCATGTGTCTTTTGCTGCTGAGATATTGAATATAGAGGAGCTGTATGGAGAACTAAATAAAATATGGACAAATTAAAAAAAAAAACAAAAACACAAAAAATTATTTAAAAGTCAGTATCTAAAGAATGTAAGGATTTCATAGCAATGTCACGTCAGTACTGTTTCACTTTACACAATGTTTTTCATCTTCAGAGTACGTATTTTACTACGTCACTATTTAGATCCCCAAATATGATAGCATGTTTTACTAATTGCTGCATTGAGTTTCAACTTTCACAAGTCCTGAATGTTTTAAACTTTAATTACATACAATTAACATAAAATAGAGCTGTATTTCATCATTGACACCTTTATGAGGGTTGCAAGCATCCCACTTATTTCTCTATGCTCCACCTTTCAGGGCTTCAGGCACTATTTCCATCTCTTTACACTCACTATTGCAGGTACAGCTAGACAGATCAGCAGTTCCTCTGCTCATCACAGACAGGTTAGCCATGATCTCACTTTGTACTTCAGAGAACTTGTTGAAAAATTGTTCTTAGATGATCTTCATCTTCTCTTTTGAGGGTTTGGGGATTTTTGTGTTTGTTTTTTGTTGTTTGTTTGGGATTTTTTAACCTGAAAAGCCACAAAACTCCTTTAAGACGAACCTCCCCTTTCACAATAAGATGTGTCTGAAATTCTAAACCTTCTCAAAAGTGGAACACTTCTCCAGTTCATTACTAAAATGAGTATAAAGTGAAGGCAAGAAGGTGTATCATAGTCTCAAGGAAACCAGAGTCATCCCATCACTGTCTACAAATTCCTAGATAGGCATGGATAATGAGATGGCCATCTCTACTGGAGGTGTTTCCCAAAAACTTATCTTAAACAACATTGTTTCCCAGCCCACAGGTCGGTTAAACTGTGGCAACAGGACATTTACTTTTCAATAATGACAAATGCCTAAGGAGTGATCCAAATGCAAAGGAATAAAGTGCACTACTCAAAGTAAATGTATTAAAAATAAAGTATATGAAAGGTTGAAAGAATGATTCCAGCCTCTTAATTTCAATTGAGGCTGAACAACAATAACTTTACATTTTCCTGCAGCCTTATTCAGTCAGCCAAAAACGTAGCTAAAAGCTTCTGAAGTAAGGAGATTCAATTAAAACAAGCAGCTTTTTTCCAGTTCAGCTCAAAGGTGACATATTTCTTTTAATGTGCTCTTCTGAATGGTGAGAAAGAGAATACTACTTTATGTTAAAAACCAAGTTTTTCCCATTCTGCTTTCCATCTCTGCTTCATTTTACACAGGAATCTTTTCTCTTTACAATTCAGTGCAACATGTGTAAACATGGATTATACCACATCAGAAACCAAGTTAGCTATCTCAAGAGAATTTGTATCTCTGCTGTGTGTAAGTAAGCAGATTAATTCGTAGATCAGGCATTACCTAATGCATTTTCAATTCAATTTCTTCTTTTCTTTCTGCACACAAGATCAGGGAAGTGGGATTATTTTATTAATTTAACTAATATTTTGCATGTTTTTCTCTGTTATCTTTCTTTCCTCTAAAATTTTTTGTTAGCTCTTAGAGAGTGATTTAGTATGAGCAAGGATGTGTAAAGACAAGAGACTGTAGCCCTCAACACCTCACAGAGAAATAAATGACATGGGAGTGACAAAGTTTTCCTCCCTCTGCACTACTGGGAATAAGGAATTCTCACATTTTTCAAACCCTGATCTACAGAGCACAACCTGCCTGGGGTAAGCTCAGTTACTTTAAGAAATTTGGGAGAAGATTATTTATTCATTAACATTTATGCTGTTTTTATGGAAAATCTCACAAGTAAATAATGAGCCAGACTGGTTTTATTACAGCAGTGCCTGCTAGCACTGTTTGAGGTAAGGGTCTGTCAACATATCACAAAAGGATGGGATTTACTGTGTAAGATCAGTCCACTGGTCCATTGAGCCTGCTAGCATGCCTCTGGTAGTACCCAATCTGATGCTTAAGCAGAAGATGGCACAGTAAGCCCTTAATACACCTGACTAATTGTGTGTAATGTTAAACTTGGGCAGGGACAGAAGCAAGAGATTCCTTCTTACTCTCTGCTGTGCTCACTTAACGGCCAAAGACAGAAACCGATTATGTCCCTGTAACCAGCAAAGTCACAGACAGTGAAATATGGGAAAAGTATGTGGATCCTTTTCAAGTCAGTCCTACAACTACCCTTAGGAATGGGTGTGCTATCCTGAACAGGAAAACTCATCACACATTTCTATTTTACACAAAATTGCCATTCAGTCTTTTTTTTTTGTTAATTTCCTTAAAATCAGTTCTAAATGTGACTTCCAAGTAATTAACTCTAAATTACCTGTTTGGGGTGGAGCTTGAAATTAAGGAAGGGCAAGTTCTTGAACATTAAAAAAACCCCTTTAAGATCAGTTAGAAAAAGACAGAGAAATTAGAGAAAGGAGAAGGAAACACAGCTGAAAGAGTGAACAAGGACAGATTGGAAAGTGAGGAGAACGGCGAAGGGGCAAGTACCAGAAACATAAATAAGAGATAAATATCAGGAGATGGGGGACAGGAAAGTGAAGAGCTAAGGGAATCCATGTAGCTGCAAATGATGCTGAAGGGAGCGACATGGTGGGGTGTGGACAGAGTAACAAGACAAAGGCAATCAAAGCCACTGACAGACTTCACCTTTCCACAATGCTCCAGACTCTCTCCTCTTTAAGACCCTCAAGTTCTGCATTCCAGGTGGTCTTACAGAAATATTCAGAAGTTCAGAATATGAACAAAATATCAAATAGAGCTGTATGCATGAAGACATGAAACAGCAAAAACTGTCAAATATATTGCTAAATAATCACCCAAATAGGCCAATAAGGAAAAAAAAAACCAAACATGAAAGTATTATCAATGGCTGACACTGACAAGGCATTTGGAGACTTTCTGACCTGAGCTAAAGACTGCAAGGACTTTTATACCTCTTGTGATACATGTTATAGTTGGTATTTCTCCTGCAGAACAGGAGAAACCTGAACTCATCTTTGTCAGTATCTGCACAAATGCAGCTACAATCTATAGTGCATGCCTTACACAGCTTTAAGGTGATCCTGCACATATTCTCAAACTCCCCCTGCCACAGAACAATGCCACCCAAACCCAACCAAAAAATCAAAAAGGAAGCAGGGATTTTTTTTTTTTAAATGAGTAATTTTTTTTCTCCCTAGACATTTGTGAAATTAGTTATTTTAGTTGTCACCCCTTTCAGAGAATGATGTTCATATCTAAAGTTAAAATTAATACAAATGACTGAAGAGGCACAGCCTCATTACAAAGGATTTATACACAAACCCTCTTATCAATACCAACCTCCTAGTTCTTAGACTCCTAAAGACAGAAATATGGAGCTACAAATAACATTCATTTCCCAATTACTATGCCAACCAGCTCTTTTATTATAGACTCTATTTGCATTTGACTGACTGGCCTATTGGAAACATAGTGTTGCTACACCATCATCAAGCATTTTCTCTTTTTCAAAGACATAATCCAGACCATGCACACCAGTGCACTATCTATTGGTTTAATCATTCCTTTACATTATAAGGGATCCTACTCTTCGCAAATCTGGATTTTTTTATATACCTTCATGTTCAAATTTTAACGCATCAGTTATGAAATGATGGGAATTTGTTGCAGAGTAATTGTTTCTTGACTTATGTATGAGTCTACTGATTGTCTTTTATTTTTCATAGGTGGTATATTTGAGAATGCATTCAAAGAAGCATTGTTTTGTATTTGCATTTTCTTTACAGTTAAGATCTGCATGTAATAGACATAAAAAGTTTAGTCTTCTTTTATATCATGAATTGTCTATGAATAGATGGATTCCTAGATGTCTACTTTTTAGTAACAATTTTTTTATAAAAAGTATAAAAATTAGGTCAGTTCTCAGGGTACTAATGTACAACTCTTTGGATGCCTGCTCATCATTCCGGGGAATAATCCTGTAACACACGTGTTTGTCTAACCTGTAGGAAACCTGAGACCTCCAGTGTTCTGTCAAGCAGGTCTGTTAATTTCTTTGTGCCTTGATCTTCCATTAGAAAATGTTTCCTGTTCTTTGTCTATAAGTTCTTTCAGGAAGAGGTCTCCTCTGTTTTGCCATCTTGATTCAGGTGTTGTAATAACAGCAGGATTATGTTTTGTGACATTTAATAGGCTAATCTGGATATCAAAAACTTCTTGGGGCAGAATGTGCAAATAAAAAAAATAAAGTTATAACAATTAGAAAAAGAGAATTCAAATAAATAGTCAAAAATATTGCTCTCCATTATTTATGCAGATATAATTGATTTTAATTTTCTCTTATTGCTCCTTAATCTAATTGTTTTGGAGTCAAGTTTAATGCAAACTGACTACACTGTCACACAACTTGAACAGAAGGTCTTACACTTGCTGCATGTGGCCAATGCTGGGAGCTAAGGAATGGAGTAAGTGAAAAAATTTGCTGTTATAAAAGTAAAATTATGGTTCTTCATCATTCTTTATATAGGAAGAAAGAAGGGATATTGATGGAAAAAATCCACCTTGCTTCTTCAGATATATCCAATTGTCTTAATGATATTCCTATTTTATACATATCTAGGAGTAAGGCAGAAAACTGCAGTGCTCTGCTTTGCATTGTGTTTAAAAGTAAACTCATCATGGATTCAGAACAAGAAAAAAAAGTCACCTCTCCTGCCCCACTGAAACATTTGGAGTTCTACACCTAGCACACTATGGCCAAAAATATGTCACAAAGACTTCTGAAATAAAAACAGGCAAGTGAAAAGTGTTGCTATTCTGTGAATTTGAAAATATTTCAGAATTAAAGCAACAAAGAAATAAATAATGAGGAGAATTGTTCAAAAAGTCAACACTTTAAAGAGGTCAATGTTTAAATATTAACACTTCAAAATTCTACCAGTACACTGTTTTTCAGTAACATTCATGAAAAATTGTTGTCACTGGTCTATTGAATCCCATATTGTGGAACTGCACTGGTGGATCAACACCCATTTTTGTATACAAATACTGCAAAGATGTATCAGACTTTTGGTATGAGCACAGATTAAAATAAAGTTGGGTAAATGGAAAAAAAATCTTAAGAAAATTCTGCCCTGCACTGTGACACAGATGTCTAAAATCTTGACATATTTCAAATTTCTTTCAAAGATACATTCTTCCCATTTTTCTCAGGGATGATTGAAAGATGGCTCTGCTGCTCCTCTGCTTGTTACAACTAAAATTAAATGTAAAATGAAATCTACACCTTTATTATTCATATTGTATCCAAAAATATGCACTTTTCAACGAAAACAAGAAATGCCTCACTTTTTATGGGCAAAACACCACTCAAATATCCTTATACACATAGGGGAAATATAAATCCACCTTGATGACTTTTTAATTTCAATTTACAGTGCTTTCATATATGATATTAAAAGAGTACACAGTGGCATTTAATTGAATTGAAAGGCAATATGATGATAGTGAGTTCAGTCATGCTTTTACTGTTAACACTGCTGCAATGATTTATTTATTTGTCATTCCACTTACTTTTGTGTTCAAACAAACATAAATTAAAGTTACACCTCTTCATAACTATCAGTTGGCACATATGTGATACTGGTAATGACATATATGTAATAATTAGCAGAGATCATGTTACTATATATGTTCTATCCCAAATTAAAAACTTTCTGACTTTGTCTAGTGAAAACTATCACTCCTGTCATGTGCACATTCCTCTCTTTCAGAAAACACCATCATAAATTTAGTGACTGGTGTCAAATGTGAGGAACTGTAATCAAGTTGAGAACTGCAAAGGAAATCCAAGTCAAACCACAAGAAGTTAGGTTATGATCAGACACAGACAGTGAGGAGTGGCATTACTGAAATGGAAATGGTTGGTCAACACTGCCCAAGTCTTAACATATCACTAGTATTAGCATTTTATCTAAATAAAGAGATGGGCATACAAACAGACCTCAATTTCAGGAAAAAATGTGGAAATTTCCAATCTTTTTTTTTTTTTTAATTCTACACTGGAATGATTTAACAGATGTATTAATGTATCACTTGGAGCCTTTCTCCCTACAGCAGTCTAGTGGTCAGGGCATGTGCCTTGCACTGGAAGCTATACATGAAGCCCTTTGATGCCAACCTTAGGCGCAGAACTAGTGTCACTCACATTTTGCAGTCCTGCAATCAAAACAACAGGTCATTCACTATTCACTTTTCATTTTTAATCTGTTGTACTTTTTTATTTACTGGAGAGTAAAAATTAATGGTTTGCCAGAAAGGGGCACTGTAGGTCTCATATATCCCATGCAATACCCTCAGGGCTCTGCTTTGGTTTCTTTGAATAAATCTTGAAAAGTCTTACAGTAAGAGTAACCATGTTCTTCAGCAAAACTGCATTACAGTGTTTTGTGTTTTCTGATTACTCATCTCCACCAGTAACCATGAACAGCTGGCACTAGTGGCAAATTTGTTACAGAGAGATTAATGTTGGCAGTACAGGAGTTTCTGAGCTTTTTAAAATAAATTTGGCACCAAGCTCTAAAAAGGATCATGATCACTGATCTAGATTACATCCTTCTTTATGAGAAAATAAGTTTCAAAATTCCTATCTAAATAAATACTCCTGATTTATTTGTATTTTTTTCCACTAGATTAATGCATATAGAAGAATTCTCTGAAGTTATCTGCAAACTGACTGCATTTTTCGTTCCATATCTCTAAAAACTAACGTCCGCTGCTTTAGTGTGACACAACTGTTACTATACTAATCTTAATTATTGTCATTTTAGCTTTTGGCCTCCACACTCAGTTGTTGCCATTGCATTCATGTCTGGTCTAAAACCAGGACCTAAGCTAGCTGAGGCTAGCAGCTGTCTTTTTAATATTAGGTCCAGAGTCTAGCAAAAAAGGAGCATTAGTTCCCGATTCGAACCTCAACATGCTGCAGCACTACAGATGTTAAGTATCATAATAATGATTGTATCTTCCTCACACAGTGATTATTAGCAAAGCTGTACAGCTTTCAAAGATCTCTAGTTTTTATTTTTCACCAGCAGCTGAAGCAAGGAACACATTTCCATTACAAGATGAAGCTGTACTACCTCATCCAACAAATGATCTCACTATGACCCGCACACTAACTTTGCTATTAAGCAAAAACAGGCACATTTTCAAATATTGATTTCAACTAATGTCTGATCCTAACAGGCACGATCTTATCGGGGCCCCACTATAATAGAAGGAGTGTCAGAGTTAAACAGAATAGGTTTAGATAAGATCACAATCTTTCTCACCATGATGCGATGCTATCACTGAGTGAGTATAGTATTTGAAGTAATTATCATTAATAGATATTGGCAACAGGAAGAGTGGTCACTGTTAAGATCTAAACAAATTTGTGCATGATTAAATAAAACAAGTTTTATCTGAATAGTGGGTCAGGATATGTTATGTGCCCCAAGAGACTTTGCTGCCTTTATTTTTTTTCATTGAAGTGATAGATATTGAATTAAGAGAGAAATATTAAGGAACAACATTGCTACCTTAGTTTGTCCTGTACCTTCTGTTTTGTGGCAAACTGCCACTTTAGTCTTCCTGCTGCTTTCCTGATGTCTTCTTAGACCAGACGTCCCATGCCATGTTGTGTTGACAGACCCTGGTGCCAGGGTTTGGCTCAAGAGCCATGGCCACAGCTGACTTCACGGCACCCCTCCTTCTTAGCAGAGAGTGGAGCAGCAAGGAACTGTCTGACAGAAGGTGTTGGAAGCAAAGGCTCATCCTTCTAGACTTTGAGCCCTACAGGTGTTTCCTTACTTGAACTATTCCTTGCAGGAATTTGGGCAGCCCTGCAGTGGGCTAGCCTAGAGGACTGGTCTCTAATGTAAAAGTGGGCTGTGGTGAAAGCCACAAGAGACTTACAAGGTTGACAGACATCTGGCTTAGTATGATTTTTGCCTCACCATTTGTTCGGATTGTGGTAGGGTTTCCGCATTCTCAGAAAGAAGGTGGTACTGTAAAAGGGAACACCTGCTTTGATGTGGCAAATTCTATGTGAAACTCTTAAGTCTTTCTCCCCTAAAGCTGTTAGCATGTAAGGCCAAAACAGCACAAAATGAAAATAGTAATTTATAGCCCTGGAAAAAATTTTATCAACCTAGGAAAACTGAAAATACCAGTATAAAAACTAAAAAGTCAGTTCATAGTTATGTGTGTACTTATTGTAATGAAACAGCAGAAGCATAGCTAAACTTTCACAGACCCAAGCATATAAAATAATACTTGAGAAAAGGGTGCAAATCTAAATTTCCCCTAACTATTCACCATTATGAAAAATTAGCTGTTGTGCAGCACATAGAATTAAAAAGACATAATCAGAATTCCAAGAAGCAGTGTTCTCTATGTCTATTGTGTCAATAATATTGAATTCTAATACACTATTTTTCACCCTTACAGACACTAGCTAATTAAGTCAATTTAAAAAACATTTCTGAATTAATAGTGTACTTGCCAAGATTGCACAAACATTGGGCTTCCACACAGAAACCTATGGGCAGCTTTTTTACTTATCTTCATGTATTTGTCTTCTCAAATGTGTGATTAACTCCAGAGCACTGAAATCTTTTTGATAATCACTGAAGATGAATGTATCAGGACAATCAGCAGCATATGGAACACAGAATGCTGCCAGATGTTAACACACTAAAATAAAGCAGAACCATCCAAATACTCTGTATCTTGTCTAAAATAATATACTCATTGACCTTAACCCTATCAAACCAGTCCCATCTTCAAGGTCAAATAAATAACAAATATTTATCTTCTATGGAGAGGTTTACAGGCTGTACTTTCAGCATTCAGTGTTGGAAAATGCTAAGCATACCTCAGCCCTACTGCTTTGAATGGAAGTTTGGGGTGCTCAGCACCTCCTGCTAATGCTCAGCGATAGGCAAAATCAAGTCCTAAGTGCACTATTAATCACTGTTGGAAATTTTTGATCATTGTGCATTCCTTTTCATTACTTTGTATTTTTTCAAAGACTACACATGGAAACAGAAAACCACCTAGATTAAAAAATACAGACATATAACTGCAACCTCTGACACATACTTAATTTGGAAGAGACTTGTCCATGCTCTGTGTTGCCTTGAAAGAGTAAATTCAACCATCTTTGTTACCCCAATAGAGATTGAAAGCAGGAATATCAAGGCAGTGTGCTACTGTAGCTCTCATGAAGTTGAATACTAGGCTGCAGAGGGTCATGGCAGCAAATTCCACACCGTGAATCTCTCTTTCCCCGTGCCTTGCAATTATCCTAAAGGAGATGCTGCAAGTGTAAAATGCTGCGCTCAACAGCACAGCAAAGAAGCACAGAAAACAGTGAGAATGTCATGACTGTATTTCTGAAGAGTTCAGCAGACCTCCCAGTTATAGTAGTAATAGTGAACAAACATGGTCAAGTATCTTTGGTGTGACTGACAAGAAAATGCTTATTAAAGGTCAGAAAGGCCATTTAGTCCCAAGCATGCCACTAGCCAGAGCAAGCTAATAGGTGCTACTACAAAGCCACTTAAACCCTGCAAACAAGTGCTAACAATTTGGCTTGGGAGAGGGAATGCAAGGAATGTTAAGGAGTTACAACCACACCAAGTGGTCTCACATTTGTGAGGTCAAGTTTCGAAACATGTATATTATTCTTATTTTCCACTGCTGAATGCGGCGGGGTGGGGGGAAGTGGTTTCAAAAGTAATCAGTGTATGTGCAGTCATTTACTGCACACAGGTATCATTTCTGTATGCATTTAAGAGATTTACTAGCACAGAAGCACGGAATGAGCTCTGAGGATGCTGGTGATTCCAAGAGCCTCCTTGCAAATGTTCCCATCTCCAATCCATCCTGTATTCTCTGTTTTTCAGCCTGTCTAATTGGCGTTCTGGTACCAGATAGTGGCTGACTGACTAAAAATCAAAATTCAGCTTAGTCCCTGAGGCATGCTGTACCATCAGATCAAAGTGCACACACTTGGCATCCTGAAAATGCAATACTATTGCTCTCACTCTGCAAATGTGCAGCACAAAAACCGGGGACAATGATGCTTAGAAACCTGGGACAATGATCCTTATATCTTCCTTAAAAAAAGAACTACAGAAAACTTAGAAACAACGTCCTAAGTAAAACTGAAAGTAATGTTTTGAAAAAGCTAACTGATTTAATATTTGGCTATAATTCTAACTTTAGTTAGCAAGAAACTGGAGTGGGAAGTGAGGACATTCAGAAGAAAAAAACCTGCAGGCAATTGAGAAGGGACATGCCAAAGAAATATAGCAGCTTACTTCCTTATCTCTCAGCTAGGCCTTGTTATATTTCAATTAGATTTTGAAACCAGTATCCTATACTGGTGTGACCAACTGTCTAGCTTCCTGTAATGTCCCATCTGCCATCTTCTTCAAAAAACCAGTGTCTCATTCTGCTCCTTTTAAAGCCAATTTTGAAAGATTTTAGCTACCTGCAGGCATTTCTGGGCAGCCAAACAAGTGAAGTTGGCTCCAGACATTTCTCAGCATCAGGCTGCCAAAAGCCACAGGGTCATCTGCTCCCTTTCCTTCCCCCATGCCATGGCTCAGCTGCGCCTACACCACTCCTGTCGTCTTGGTCCAGCCTGTTCTGAAACATTCCAGCCACGGATTTACTGCAACCTCCTGAATCTCCTCCAGCTTTTCACTCTCATTAATATTAGGAAGCTCTTTCTTGTATCTAAACTAAATTCCCTTGCTGATACCTTGCTGAGTCTGGAAGGTTCACCTAATGCTATCCTTCATGTCATTCCATGGCTTGTGATCCAGGTGGATCCAAGAAGCAAGGGAAATCCTCCACACAGAAGCATACAGGATTAAGACAGTGTTTTGACTTGGAGGAGGTGGATTGACCAGAGTGAGAAACAGGAATAAGGTAAAA
This sequence comes from Corvus brachyrhynchos, assembly GCF_000691975.1. NCBI lineage: Eukaryota > Metazoa > Chordata > Aves > Passeriformes > Corvidae > Corvus > Corvus brachyrhynchos. The sequence goes on from NW_008237244.1 coordinate 243,941, forward strand.
TATTGGATCCCAAAAGAAAAGAATATGATCTGGAATTTAACAAATATAAACAACAAAATCCAATATTTAATGTAATAAATGCAACTGCATCCAAGAGGGAGAAACAGTGTAAAAGTAGAGCAGTAAGACTAAAGTCCACTATACTATAAGGTTCACTGCAGAACTGAAAATTAGCAATAGTAGAACCAGGCCAGCTTAAACACAAGCAGAAAAGCAGGAACTAAGATATTTTGGATCTACTATTGTTTTCTGCATTATTGCTCTCTTTCCTTTATGCTAATTTGCCCCAGTTTTCTTCCAAAAGTGAGGACAACAGCTTGCAGGAGGGGGAGAGAGGGAAGAATCCTTCCTCACCTCCCCAGCTTCGAGGCACACCTCCCTCAGCTCCCCTAAACTTGTCTTTAATGTCCTCACACATGGCAGGAGTTCCAGTTTCTTTTTTAAAAAAAGTGGCCACTCATCCCCCAGATCAGAGACTGTCATGTGAGAGAAGAGAAAGCTTCAAAGAAAGAGAAGTATTTGGGGAAATGTGAGATGCTTTTAAACAAATACATAAATAATAATTACTAACACATATAAAGTTTTTATTAAAAATAGTATCTTCTATGCATTTCAGATATCAAATCAAAGGTCAAAAACAAGATATAAAAGCTAATCTGTGACAGGAAGAATTTTAAATTATAAGACATTCTCAGAGTGAGAATAATCTACATAAACCGTGATGATATCTCATATGTTATGTAGTTTTTCCTAAATGCATCAGTAGTGTTCCGAGTGCTATCCTTCCCTTACAGTACAGAAAAGACAGTATTTTGCCTATGCAAAACTCAATTATTTCCTAAATATATTAAAAGAGCTAAAAAAACTATATTTAATGATTCAAAAGTTGTGAAGCATTTTGTAAACACATTAAAATGCACTAGTAAAAAGAAAGGGGGTAAAAGTTTATTAATTTTCACTTATTTAAGACGGGATATGATTATTACAGAATCATTTAGGTTGGAAAAGACCTCTGAGATCATCAAGTCAAATCAAGTCCTTTCCCTGATCACCACCATGTCAACTAGACCATGGCATTAAGTCATTTCTTGAACACCTCCAGGGATGGTGACACTACCACCTCCCTGGGCAGCCCGTTCCAACGTTTAACAATCCTTTCCATTAAGAAATTCCTCCCAATGCCCAGCCTGAACCTCCCCTGGCACATCCTGAGGACATTTTCTCTTGTCCTGACACTGGTCATCTGGGAGAAGAGAGTCCCGACCCCCATCTTGCTACACCCAACGAAACAATATAAATATGAAACAATATAAAATTCAACGAGGCTATGCATATAATGTACCATGTATGGAATATCAGGACACGCAAATAAACGTATAAATAAATAACATCATCAAGTAGTGCACCAGCTGTGCAGTCCTTGCTGCAGCTTTCCCCTGCTACAGGTGGTCTGGGGCTGGTAGGGAAGGTAAGAAAACAAGCAATGGTGCCTCCTGTGCTCTTTGCTCTGGAGCCCTAATGGCTGGAGCCAATTGTCTTTTGAGCTTCCCTGGAGTCTGAGGAGCCTCCATTGGATTAGACTGATGAACTTGTTCTCCAGGCTTGATAAATGAGGCTCAGGACATTTATAAGCTTCACTCAGCACTGAGTTTCTCAGGCCAAGCTCTGAATTTCTTTGCCCATACTTTGGTAGTGCAAAGTAGATTTGTTGCATCTGGAAAAGGACTCATTTTGCTACTGGCCATGGGATACCTCAACATCATTAGAAAAGGAGTTTCAGCTGAACAGTGAGGAAAGTTCAGCAAAATTAAAGTATTTCAAATAAAACAGATTTTTAGGACCTAGGAACAGACAATGCCTGCTTCTGATTAGAATATGGTAATTACATATATATAATAGAATATGCTATTTTATATATTCACAATCATTTAAATTGTGTATGTATATATACATATGTACATATATATAGTTACTATATATTTTTTTACATATTTATGTTTAAATATCTGGTTTTTTATAAATTTATGTATTCACACATACTGTACTAACAATACTTACTAGAAATATTGCGAGGGTTTTTTTTATTCAAAACATTCAAACCCACGCTTTCACAGAACACAGTTAATTTGGCTGGCAACGAAACAACCAGAAATAACTTTAATTTCCATCCTTCTTGAAAATTTATAGGCTACTTCTCTCAAGCAGATTCAGACACAAGGAACTGATCTTTTGAATTTTGATCATTCCATCACACTGTATGAAAGTGATCAGCAAGCAGCCACTGTCTTAACTGAAACCACAGGTCCATTCCTTTACTTGAAGTAATTTATTTATTTATTTAAATGAAGATAGACAATAATTTAAAATATTGTTATTGTTACTATGATATGGTATCTTGCTTGTTTTATTAACAAATAAATTTTGACACCAAGATTTTCCCCACAGCATGCTTTTATTCCAAACAACTGCCCACTGTGGCATCCCCAAGTCCTATGGAAAGCATCTGTTGATGTTTTCATAATCTTATGCATTTGTATGTCCAGACAGCACATCTTGACAACATACTGGGTGCAACACAAGTGCGACCACAGTTCCGCAGGCAACAGCATCGCAGTGCTTTTTTCCACTACCAGTGTACCCTGAGGCGAACTACCCTTGGGCAGGCACAGCTTTATGTGCAGCAGGCAAAAAAATACCCATGGCTTCCAGGACATTTTATTTTCAAATGGTCAGAGAGCACAAGCCTCCTAGTCTTTCAGTTCTGTGACCATTGTAACTACCAAATTCTTATCTTAACAATGCAAACATCTTCATAGACACAAACACCTTCATAGCCTTATGTGCCACTAAAATGATGGAGTTAGAATTTCCCATGCTTGTTCTATGAATGTGAAACTACTGAAAGAAGTGTCAACATTTTAGAGACTGAATTTTATTCCAGAATAAAAAAAGATAGTGTTAACATTTAGTGAGAAGATGACTTCCAAAACTGCTGAATATTTAAATCTGGCATTTGATATCTGCCTAGTCTATAGTATGTATGTTTCATAAATAAGAAGTGTCATTATAAAAAGCATGAATTGAAAAATTTTCCTCAGAGGAAAACATTTAATGTTAAATTTCACATATTAAACAGTTACAGAACTTGTGCCTCTTAGGTATTTTAGTGCAGTGAACTACATTAATGACTTTAAATGGAGATAAATAGATTATTTTTCTTACATGAAGTTTTTAAATAAAACTACATGCCATTCTAAAATTTGTGATAAATTTAGCAAAATCTACAATTGCAAAATAAACATCTGTGTCTTAAAGCTTGTGGTACAGTGAAGATTAGACTAGGTAGAAGACTACTAAGATTCAACAGCGTAGAAGCACAAGAATATGTTGCTACTGAAGTTTACTGCAGTGATCCTCTAATTAAACAGCTTTTCTTCTCTCTCTTTTCTCCGCACCCTAAAATGCAAGAGCCTGGCACCTGGAGATAACATCTCCTTTTACTGCTGTCTGGGAGGCCCTGGACCAAATTTTCTTGCCTTTTTTTCTGCCCCAGGTTCTTGACTTTGCCTCATCTATTCTGCAAAACCATCCCCTTGCTCTGCTCTCAGCAGCTGTCTGGCGATGTACCCCAGGGTACATTGCCACTCCCAGAAGGACCCCCTGCTGAAATGAAGCTTGCCAAACTAGGACAGATAGTTCACTGAGTTTTCTCCCAGGAACTCAGTTAGTTTAACGGGAATGATTGGTAAAGTCTACTACTTAATTACAATAGTATTAGAATAAATTCTGCTTAATGGAGATGCTCACAGCAAGCACCAAGTAACTGAATTATTTTTAAAAACCTTCCAAAATTACCAGTGACAGTTTTAAAGAAATGTTAAAGTTCTTCTGTTTTGATAAACAGGTGTCAAAATGAACCGTGGGTACATGTAGTCTCAAAAAAGGGCTATAGTTAAGGAAACAAGGTTAAAAAACAAGAGCAATTTTGTGTAAAAATTCCCTGTTGAGATTCTGGAAATAACCAAATCAGAAAAGAAGAAAAAAAAAAAAAAGAAAAAAAAAAAAAGAAGAATGTAATATCAACCCTGTGTTATTTGTATGTTCTTTAAATATTTAATAACTTAAAATTAAGGCTATGGTATGGTGTGCAGCACTAATACCAGTGTACTAACAGCATTTAGACAGAAGTGTAGGATTAAGGTTCTCCTTTGTGATACTTCATCACCTATTTGAGATGTGGAAAATACTTCTGCAAGTTGGAAAAAAATGCTTTTGGATTTTTCCGAAACAGGGTGTTTATTCAGCTCCTTGCAACATCTTCCTATCACATTATCAGCATGGTTTAAATTTGTATAAATGTAAATAAAAGAGCAGAAATAACTTCTTAAAAAAAAAAAAAAGAAGCATCTAAACTACAATTCTGTACAAAAGTTTTTTAAAAAGGTTCTTTTGTCATTGCATTCTCCTGAACTGCATGTCTATATAAATGGGATACCACTTGGTAAAAGGTGAAGTAATGTGAGGTGATGTGTTCTCAAAGATCATTGTGGATAGCCATGTGGACATCTTGGCATATCCAAATTCTTTTAAATATTTCAGTTTGTAGGAAGTGGCCTTAAGCTGTGCCAGAGGAGGTTTACACTAGATATGAGGAAAAATTTCTTCACTTTGGCAGGCATTGGAACAGGCTGTCCAGAGAAGTGGTGGAATCACTGTCCCTGAGGTGTTCAAAAGACATTTGAATGTGTTACATGGGGACACTATTCAGTGGTGAACATAGTGTTGCTGGGTTAACAGTTGGACTTGATGACGTTAGAGGTGTTTTCCAACCTTACTGATTCTATGGTTCTAAGCAGCCAATCTCAGCACGTGCACAGCACATCAGCAGGTAGCTGTTGGGTGACATCAGGTGCTGTCCTAAGTGCCACAATAATAAAGTCTGCTCATGTTTGGGACCAAAGGAAGTGCTCTTAAACTAGTTCCAATTATGAAGAGCCTGACAGTAACAGTAGTAAAAATGAGAAAGAAATGCTTCTTGTCACTTGACATATTTAAAGGTATAAAAGTAGTATAATGAAGATTAGAATCAAGGCTCATTACTCAGGATACTATTTTTGGTAACTAAATATAAAAATGGCTCTCTGCTATTAAGAGCCAAATTCTCCATTTGCAGTTACATATCTAAAGATAAAATCTACCTTTTCCCTTTCTATGTTTGAATAAGAGAAACAGAAACTACAGGCTGGCTACAGCCTGACTACGGACAGACTACTAACTCTCTGTAGCCATGCAGCACCTCCAACAAAAGTTCCCAGAAAACCCTTATGCTGCAACTCTGAAGATTAAAAGTCACTGTCCACTAGAGACATGAGGTTTCTGACCTGAAGTGACCAGCCACAGATTAGTGAGTGAATAACTTTACTGCATTTTGAACCTTGGCTCCCCAGCCCCTCACACACTACCCAGTCAAACAGCTCCAGGAGCATATCTTCCAGAGGTGTCTCTTTGGTGTTGAAACTCACAGATCCCATTAAAGAGTCCCTGCTGTGTCCCACTGCTTGCCTGGCCCAGCCCTGCACATTCTCCTCCTGTGGATTCTCTTCACAGTCACACTGAATCCTCTTTTCCTTATCAGGCTCATACAGGCCTGCCCCGCATGCTCTTCCCTGCAACAAGCAGACGACAATGGCGGGCTGGATACAGCTGATCATTGTTTTGCTTCACAAAACCCTGCCATGGGCACAGATTAACACCAAAAACTAGATGGCAGCAGCCAAGGGAAAAGGCCTCTTGGATTGCCTCCACACTACTGCTGGAGCAACCACTGTTTGACGTCCGTCGTGGGCTACGTGGTTCAGTGCTGCTTTCGTTTCCAAGGGCCTCATTCCCATCAAGCTGTCCCCTCAAACAGGGAAAATATGTACAGCTGAAAAAAGCAAGTGAACAGCTTTTTCTTAGCTAGGCTGCTAGTGCTTTGAATTTAGATCTGCTTGCACATAGCAGCTCCTCTTTCAGGGGTCCAGTCTAGAGAGGTCTTCTGCTCTTTTCACCTGCATGGTCATATTGGACTTGGCATTTGCGCAAACCCACTTTCCTGTTAAAGACAGGAATCACAAACTAGGAGTCTGATGATTCAAAATATATTTCTATCTACTTGTGGGTACCCATGAGCTACTGAATTTTCTGTGATGCAGCAAGACACAAATTTAGAGCCTTCCAAATTGTGTTGTCTTCCATTCTACAGCTGAGTTCCCACCAGCTGAAGACAGCCAGTAGTATTGTTCAACATCTTCAAAGGTCTGTTTGTCTAAACAGCAAGATTATATTAAATCTCAAACAGAATCTGGAAACATGTAGATGTGTACATTTTCTAGGCTTGAAAAGATATTCCTATGCATTTAATTTTCTTGGGACTATCCAACTATTATGGAACAGTGGATGGAAACTGGAAGTAGTGGAAGGAAATGGAAGGCAATAACCTCTATACACAATTGTGCTGACAAACTATGCATGCAGCTGAGAGCAGAGGAATTTCAGCAGTTTGGCAAAATTACAGGAATAAAAGCATCTAAATAGGAGATCTATCACTCTAAATATAATAAAAGTATCTAAATAGGTATCTACAAATATTTAAGAATGATCTAAGAAGTTCTTAAGGTGAAATGGAAGTAAAACTTAAATGCCTAGACAAGTTTTAAGATCTGAGACTCACTTGCTAAAAACAGTGTCTTAAAATTTTCTGCTGGCTGCATGCAGATTGTTTCACCAACAGTAACAGTAACAATAGCATACATTATTTCATAATGTAATTATATGTAATTCACGAGTATTGGCTAAACTCTTAGATGAGAAAATTACTTTATTAGTCATTGAGCTATTTCAAGTCTACCTTTAGTTTGAGTATTCTTCAGTCCTGATGGGGACCTTGCTCTACCGTATTTCCCAACAGTGCTGCAACACTGCTGATGATACCAACACCTGCTATTCCTATTGCAATTGTGAACAGCATTAAAATAATTTTTGTTCAAGGTACCCAACCACTCTGAGATGTGTACTGCTAACATACTTCAAGACAGAAACTTGAAAGATCTAAAATGTAATTGACATCTGGCACGGTGACTCAATTAAGTACTGCGCTGAATTAATTAACTTTCTCCATCTCATGAGCCAACAGCAGCAAGACTGTATTCAGCAACGCAGCACTGCTGGAAACAAGAAGCACTTCAACAGGATATTACACGTACAGGCTGTACTCAGTGCAGAGTGCAAGAGGAATAAGTAAGCTCTAACTCTTACAGCATGGATGAATCCTGTGAGGCACTGTCACATCGCTAACACTAAACAGTACAGTCAGGTGAGATACTTGTAGTCAGCCACAAACATATTTCCCAATAAAGACAGCAGCTGCAAAAATTGTGATATTTACTCACCTGAGGGTCCCTGAATTTTTCTTTCCTTTCCTCTCTATACAAAAAAAATCCACATTAAAACTCTTTTCCAAAAATTGGATGTTTATAGCAGCGGAATGTTTAAGGTTCTCATTCAGAAAAGAACTAAACCTCTTTTCAGCTGCTCATGTGAAAGTTTGACTGAATTGTAGGGATGTAAGTCTCTACCCAAATGAGCTTTCCAAAACAGATATAAATAACCTAAGTAAAGAATCCCAACTTCCCAATGAACAACAGAGAACATGTACAATAGTGAGATAAGTAATCAAATGTGTCAAAAAAACATAAAAAAACCCAGAATCATTCCGAGAAAAGATAAAAGAAAACCATGTAGAAACTGATGCTGAGGTTTTGTTGCTTTAACAGCAAATTATAGTTGCATTAAAAGGTTTATATTTCTTCACACAGAATTTTAAAGTAACAAATGTAGGATTACAGGAAGCATATGATATTTGGGAAAAAGAAAAAATACTTAGAATCACAGAATAATTCAGGTCTGGAGGTCATCCAGTCCAAAGTCCTGCTCAAAGCATGGCAAACTTCAAAGTCAGATCCAACTCCGAAGTTAAATCAGATTGCTCAAGATGACACCTAGTTCAGTTTTGACTTTTTTAAAGGAGGGAGTTGCACAGGGGACAAAACAATATTTCTGAGGAATAAAGTTCTGTTTACAGGAAATTTTTCTGATTTCCAAATGTGTTTATATTTGTAGGCAAAACAAAAGTAAAATCTTTCATGTGTTAGTAAAAATAGACTTTATGATTTTTAATTTGACAATAAACAAAGTATCTTTCCAGTTTAGTGAGAAAAAAGTCCTGAAGGTTTTCATTGCACGTTTCTCTGAACTACATTGAAAAAGCTGTTCCATCCCATTACAATCAACAAATTAAAAGTCAGTTCTGCACACTGCTCAATTATGAGTTCATTAAAGCCCGACTATCTTAGCTAAATGCTTTTGATACAGCAAAAGTAATATTTTCCCAAATTTAAAAAGCAATAACAGACCTTAAAACATACCTGTACTATCAAAGGAGAAGCAAGGTGCTGCTAGGCTTGTGGTTAATCTATGGCTCCATCAAAAGAAACCCAAAGATACAATATGATTGGCTTCCAACATGTTGCAAATGCATCCTAAGAATATCTGATAAAGATTAATTTTGTAGTGAAGGGACAATCAATATCATCTCCGATATTTAAACATTATCTTCATGTTGTATATACCTGATGAAGTGGTACAAGCAGACAAAATCAAGCTAGCATTTCTCTAAACTATGGATTGTGGACTGACTTTGAACTACAACAGGACTAAGGTTTCTGTTACATGAAAGCTGATGAAAGTAGTTATAGTGGAATTTAGACAATTATTTGAATTACAGGTGCTTGTCACATATGACCTTTTATTAAAAATATTTTGAGAATATTGATAGGCCAATAATAAAATAGATAAGGAAATATAACTTAAATGGATAGAGAAAATAGAGACAAGTGTTCAAATTTTCCAGTTTTTTCTTTCTAACAATAAGGTGCTTTGATTTTGCAGTACTTTTGAAAATCTGTTCTTTATTCAGGTGCCTGAATGTGAAATCTGACCTGGGTTGGGAATACCGAACTCTTGGAAATTTAGACGAAGTTTCCATGCTGCTTTTTGTAACGTTTCTTAGCACGATTTGATTAATAAATTATGCTAAAGAGTACAAAATATTAAGATTTTAAATGTCTAATATGTGTATACTATACTATACTATGTACTCAGAATAATGCCTCACTCAAATTTTAATCTGCATACTTACAGAAAGTAACATGCATCCTATCCAGCAACCCTTAGAAAGAGAACTCCATTGTATAGGCATAGGTTCTCCAGGGAGGAGTTTTCTCCCCTTTTCTCCCATGTCCACATAACCCCTCTCTCACTCTGCCCCAGATGATACATCAGCAACTCAGTGTTCCTCACTCTCTTCAGGCCCTCCAAGAGCAGGATGATACCCAGTGCTGGTGAACACTGGGAAGCTCAGCTTCTCCCTTTACAGGACAGATGTGTGCACCCCAAATGCCTGTAACCCCCTCCTGTGAAACGGTTCCATGTGTCTTTATGCTGAATACATTCAATGCAAAGTCTGTAATAGCAAACAGTGATCCAGCTGCAGATAATGGTTCTTCAGAAGTATCCCACAGGGCAATGCACGTTCCAAGACTGTTTAAACCCTTCTAGAGATATTAGTTGTTTTCTTCCTGATATTTTCAGAAAATTAATCTGAACTATACACAAATAATATTGAAGCTCAGAATTAAAACCAACACAAACAAAAATGAAATGAAGACCTAGAAATGACATGATTTTCAGTGCACTGAACTGAGATCAGCAAAGCATTACTTTTAAGTAAAATGGTCCACATACTTTCTGCAATCAGAATAAAAAATGAGGCTAATTGAGAATATATTATATAACAGGTGTCTTTTGATGCTTTTCAAAAAGCATTAATTTGATGGAAGATTTTGCTATGTTAAGTTATATTACGGCAAATTTAATTAATTTTATCCTAAAATCATGTATTTATTTATTTTTGATACCTTTCTTTAATATAAATTAAGTATTCAGTAATTAATACTATGAAAAATTCAAAAGGCCACTAAAAAAATCAGATATTACTACCAAAACACAACACCTTGGTTCAGCAAACAAGGAAGTGACATTTCCCTTCAGTAAAAGAACAAGTTAAACACTATTAACCTGTGCTCCAAATAACTTCATGTGGATTGGTTGCCATAGATGAACAAATTGGAAAAGAGCCAGATACCACTGGCCGTTAAAGCTAACAATGCCTGTTTTCAAATGCTCTGTCTGAGGAGCAATTCAAGCTATTCCCTGAAGAATGACACACACTATAACAAAGCAAAGTGTCTCGGAGCATCTACATACCAAGGTGTTATTGTTCAGATCCATCTTCCCAGTGAAAGGCCCCCATGTTGTTCCAACTGGAAGCTGCTGCCGGCTCTGAATCTTGCGCTCCCCGTCTTTCTGGACCACCTCCAACTCTCCTGCAAATAAAGAAAACAAGCAGTGTTGAGAGTACTTTCACTCATGCCTTGACAACAACCACCTCTGCCTTTGTATTGCTTTTATACGCACAATGTTCTGAGGACCAATATAATGAGAATTAATTATGCTTGTCTGAAAAACAACTGATCTTGTCATCCTGCAAAAGAAAAACAAACCTTTTTCCCTTATAATTATATTCAAATTTGGTTTAGGAAGTCCCATTCCTTTCTTGCATCTTTTCACACACATTAGAGTTTGAAAGAAATTTTATTTAGAACAGCATTCCGTAAAAGTTCTTAAGAAGTGCTGAGGAGGGGGAAATGACAGCTGAAAAGAGAGACTGCAGTCGTTTGAAAGAAATTTTATTTAGAACAGCATTCCATAAAAGTTCTTAAGAAGTGCTGAGGAGGGGGGAAATGACAGCTGAAAAGAGAGACTGCAGTAGCAGCCACACCTGGTACATTAACCTCCTTGATGCATTTTGCTGCACAAGATCACATTTTGAAGCACACAGAAACTAAAAATTTGAGAGATACACCATACAGCCACAAAAAAATCACAACATCTCCAAGATACTACTAAAAGCATTTACTACAATTACAAAAAGGATTTTGTACTGAGTGAGATTTTACAGGTAGTAACATTTCAGAATTAAACAAGAAATAATTTTAACTGGTAGCTTGATATTATAAGACAAAATAAGTAAAATCAATGGGGAGGCTGTATAATGATTTTTTTAGTGCATAAGGATTTTTACTGCATGATAATTTTTATTTTCTTAAACATAAATTTTATGTGGGGAGGCTGTATAATGATTTTTTTTAGTGCATAAGGATTTTTACTGCGTGATAATTTTTATTTTCTTAAACATAAATTTTATTTTTGAAAGCAAAGACTTCAAAATTAACACTTAAAAGAAATTTTTGCTTTAGCTCACCTTAACTTTTCTGGATTTTCCAGTAAAGAGGAAGAATAACACAGAATTTATCATTTCCATGGAGGGAAAAATAAAACTCAGTCACCACCTTAACCCCCCCATATTTTTTTCACTTCATTTAAAGATTAAAAAAATAGTCTGAGCAACTCTTTTTTGAAAGGAGTCTAATCCTATTTTTTGTGAACAAATGTTTCATTTAAAAATACAGCAACAGTTATATTTATATATACAATTTCGAACACTATTTTATAAATAAATTCTGGTTTCAGGCTTTCATAGGGATAGGATGGAACAAGGACAGGCTGATCTGTGCTTTTCCTGTTAGATGTTTGACTGCTTTTTTCCATGCTCTTGCACTTCCAAGCTTTGCCCTTCCTAGAGGTAGGCAAAAAATCTGTTCTCAGGAGCAGCAGAGCTCACCTCAACTTTGCTGTAGCCATGATTTTTCATGATTTGTTTTCCATGACTGCTAAAGCCCCTTCCTCCCTTTCCACACCAAACAGATGCAACAGTGATTCCTGTCTTTTGCATCAGCACATCTCATCAACTCCAGCCCAAATAAGGATGGTGCTTTTCCACAAACAGAGCAAAGTCCAACTGTGCAAGGAGTCAAATCATCCCAGATTTAGAACTGGTGGTTGTTGTGAAACGAACCTTGGGCTGAAGGAAGTGAGTAACTCCTCCTGGCTCACAGGCAGCCTTCCACAGACTTTCCAGAGCTAAACATTCCCATGAATGCCTAGATTTACATTGCAGTCAGGCTGCAAAGCTTTTCCTTGTCCACAGGGGTTAATCTTGACCATCTTCCAAAAAGAAGACTTGGCTCCAGCTTCCATTTTCAAGCACAGAAATCTAAATTTCACCTCTGAGTGTTGCAGATTACAAAACTACTCTACGTAAAATCGTGCATCAGATCCTTCCTGCGAACTGGAACAAATCTAGGAAATAGAGCTGTATCGGTTTACAAAAGCTTCTCTGTATGTGGGTGAGTCCTCATCATGACAGTGCTATGACATTTTAAAAGGCAGTATGTGAGCAGGAAAGCTTATGGATTAATTATATCTAATTTACACATGTGACATATATGCATCCAAAAAGAAAAAAAAAACAAACCCAAACAACCATAAAAGCATTTTTTCCTTCTCACGGTCACATTGTTACAAATTGTATTAGCTTTTAAAATCTCTTTATATGTTAATTATGGAAGAAGGAAATTGCAATGTAACATGTTTATCACTTAGCCATACTGCAGCATTTTCTCTCTACACAGAGATGAAAACTGCAGCATTTGCTTGCTTTTACACACTAAAAAACAGCCATGTCTATGGACATGTCACATTTAACTGATACCAGAGGAATCATGAGAATCTTTGAAAACCCTTTTAAAAAATAATTCAGCCTCCCTTTCTGCCACTGACATTTTTCATTTGAAAAGGGTTCAGACACAGTCAAACAGTGACTCCTTATCTGTACCTGTGGATTTACAAGCAGGCCTGTCTTTTAATGGATTAAGAACGACAAACTTAGGGCAGATCAACCAGTGATATCCAAAAAGCTACCAAAGTTTTAAGGTACACATCATTACATATTGTATTTTAAATAAAATTAATAACATGAATCTTACACCTGATAAGTAGTTCAGATTTGAGGCAAACATAACAAGCATTTTTTTTCAAATATAATTTTTCCCTTCGGTTGATAATTAAATAACTTACTATGGATTCTCTCTCTTATTCACTTTTGCTACAGTTCCAAGGTGTAGTTCAGGCAATATTTCAATTTATATGAATACTTTGAAATATACTGCAGATGGGGTAACATCATGCTGAATTGTACTGAAACTGTTGTGTTTCCCCATCCCCTCAGAACACCATGAAAGAGTAGTAGATTGCAGACAGGGTAACAAAATGTTTTGCTGCAAAACCATTCTATTTCTCTTTATTACAGTTCTCCAAAAAAGATACATTTTTCTTGTCACCACGACCAGCAGCCATTTTACTGCCATGGGTGAATGTCAGAGTTGGGAAGGACAATCTGTTTGCATGTTTTGGCAAAACGAGACAATCTGGCTATGCTTATACAAGGTGTAGCACATTAAAATTTAGTCCTTGGTGAAGATTTTTTTTTTCAGCTAAAAATCTTCAGTTTTATAGACAAAAAACACTGCCTGCAACTTTTCTGCATTCATTTACAACATTTTTCTCCTCTGAATCTTCCTATTTTGTGAATGGTACCACAATTGCAGCACACAGGGGCTGTCTCCCACTTGATGTAACTGAGGCTGTCCCCTACTTACTGCTGACTTACCACAGGGATGCTGGTTTAAGTGCCATGCCTGTGGCCCTAAACAATGTGTGACTGCAAGGGTGTTTGCTAGAAAAATGAGAACCTCACCCTGTGACTCTTAATTAAAAGGGCTGGAAAAATATGTCAGCAAGACAAGATTTTCCCCTTCAGCCTCAGAGGAAGTTCAGATGTAAATCTGAAGTGCTCTACAGCTACCATCCCCTGCACAACTGTTCACGATCTTCACAGATTACATCAGGAGAAGGAAGAGGCTCTAAGACTTTATTGCTGTATCACCATTTACAGTAAGAAGTGTAAAGACTCAACTGGTACTGACTCTTCACACATACTTGTCCATGGAAATTCCAACATGTGGGGAGAAAAAGGATGAAAAACTGCTGCAGCTTCCTTTACTCCACGCTCAAGCCCAGAGGAAGCAGAAAATTCTGTGCCAAGCACTGTTAGGTGCTTCCAGTAATCAGCAATGGCAACAGACCACCTCAGTACTGAATATAACATTCCTTCACATAACAGCAAATTATAATAGAACTCATTCCTACCCCTGGAATAAAATATGTGATATAGTCATAATTTCCACACAAAGTAGAGAAGCAGTTTAACTCTTTTCATCCTAGACTTGTCAGGTCTCCTATTGAAAAGGACAGCAAGAAGTATAACAGAAGCAGCAGTAAGAAATACAAGTAGAGAGGAAGTGATGCTCTGCTTTTAGTTTTTGTGAGTAAGGTAAAAAATTACTTAAGAGACATTCCATTTAGCGACACTTACTTGCCCTTTCCTTGCTATGGAGCAAGTGGGGTTTGGTTTTTTTGTTTTTTCTTCAGCTTGTTCCTCACGAACATACTTATTTCCAGCTTGCTGAGTAAGTTTATACAAAAATATTTGAGACACATAGTATGGGCTAATCAATTTTAGTAAAAGATAATGCTGTTAGTGCTGCGGGCTGTTTCTCTTATCTTGTTGATGTAGCATACTTTTAAGGCCTGTGATTACTCAAAGACTTATGATAGCTGCACTGTAAAAGAAGCCTCAAGTCATGACTCACTAGTACAGCTACAAAACATCCCATGGCTTTTAAGATATTAGGCCACCTTGGTGGATAGAAAACCAGAATAAAAGGACTCAATTTAGGATTCTTTTCATACATGCATATATTGTTTCAGGCATGCCACACAGGGCTTTCATAAAACAGAAGGTAGAGAGGTCAGTTTAGCTTTGTATTCTTTTACAGGACAATCAGGATGATTTAAAAAAACCTTTCCACAAAACATAGAGTACACAGGAATCCAACAAGAGCTTTTGGCCCTTAACAGGATTTGATCACAGTTTGACTACCAGAAAAATTCAACTATACATAGTATTTCTGAAACAAAATAATACTGTCTTTCATCCATCTACCTACATTCTAGGGTAAGAAATAAAGGAGTATATATCTGAAGGTGAATGATAATCAGTTTTTGTGGGACAAAAAGAGAACTACTTCATTGAGAAATAACTGTATCCAGATTCATATGCATTTAACACTTCTAAGCAAGTCAGTGATAGCTTTGGGCAATAGTTGGCTTTTGGTTTTTTTAAATTGAAAATAGCTTTTTAAGTGGAGTCAGTTCAAAACAATGAGTAAACTCTTCCTCTGCTATAATTAGAGACTGGTTATTTGACATCATGGGGCTCTACCAATTTCCACAAGCAAATGGCTCCTTCTTTGTATATTTCCAGTCCACAGCCACCTGGCTCTCTAATGAGTATTTTTGCATGGCAGAGAAGTCGTGCATGTTGTAATTTCAAACAAGGACTGCTCTGAAGTCAGAGCGAGCAAGTTAAAAACACTCTCAGAAGTTCTTAAATGCCACCCAGCCCAGAACCCAGTATCTGCCTGCCATCCTATATGCACAGGAAAAATCTGCAATTAATATTTGGCTGGTGATTGCTTCCATCATAACAAACGTGTACATCTGCACACAGCAATTCACTGATAGTGGAGAACTATCCCATTTCCACTTCTGTGATTCTTAATAAGGTAGTTCCAATATTCAGTGCTCACACACTTGTTTGGCAGACATAAACTGCATTATTGAGATACTTCCTGTAAATTCTCCTCCCTCAATTTTCAAGTCTCTGAGACATAACACACACTAAACTACAGTTTTGAACATAAACTTGAAATACGACATTCTCTATTCAAGTACTCCAGTCAAACCCTGATAAATCAGGCTGGCCATGCAGTGATCTTATCCCTTCTGACTCTTTAATAAATCGAACCTTGTAAGTTCACGCTGTTGGAAGTTGTCACTAAATGAAATTGTGACCTTATCCGATGCGTGAACTTATCCTGCTGACAACTACATTTATTGTACGGATAAGCATAAGGGAAAAAAAAGAGGCTTTCGATAATTGTGATCTTACCCATATGCAACTCTAACAGATGGGATCTTTTTGATGTTCCATTTAATGATTTGTCTATGATGAGCCTCTACTCAGAGAAAAAATAAATGTTCTTCATAGGTAAGTGGTAGGGGGACTAGTAAGCGGTATGAAAAGTGCACAAAGAGGAGTGGCTGACAGCAGAGAGGCAAAAGCTATTAGCGTAACACAAAGGGCTTTGAATTAGCTGGTAATTGCACTGGAAAAGATAACATAATGGAAGTGGTAAAACAGTAACATTCCCTTTCCACAGGACTCATTCAGTAGTCCAAAACCCTGAAACAAGGAACTGTGACTCTGAGGCAGTAACCCAAAATATGCTGTGCTGTGGCACCTCATGATGAAGGAGTGAATGAATGAATGAAAAAATTCTCTTCCAGCACCGACTACATGTTTGCCTCTGCAGTTGTGGAAGAATGCTTGGGTAACAGAAAATTCATAGAATTATAGAATAGTTTGGGTTGGAAGAGACCCTTAAAGGTAATCTAGTCCTACCTTCCTTCACTGAGCAGGGACATCTTCAACTAGATCAGGTCACTGAGAGCCCAGTTCAACTTGACCTTGAATGTTACTAACGATGGGGCATCTACCACCTCTCTGGGCAACATGTTCCAGTGTCTCACCACCTTCAATTTAAAAATCCCTGAAAATTGCAAAGCATCTTACATTACGGTGTTTGTCACGGATTTAATACATCATGCTACCTAATTCTCACAATGGACAGTACTGTACCCATTCTGCAATCAGTATGCTGACTCCAGAGCAAGAAGACCTGAGCTGTGTCAGGGCACAGACTGTTTTGCAGCACTGTAAGTCTACTGTGGGATACAAAAACTGTAGTTATCTTACTAGAAAGACATGCATATATATGAGACAAATTCACACTGATTCCAAGCAGTAGTGCACTAAATTATAGTCAACCTTCAAAAGAAATTTTATCATTTGCTTTGCTATGAAAATGGCATTCTCAGGGGTCTTGGCAAAACCAGATGTTATTTAGGTTGTCCACAAGCAAAGGCAGAACTTAATTTCACTACCCAAAAGATCGGGCAGGACACTGTTAGGACAAGAAAGATAGAAGGAGAAACAGATTTGGGACTGAAAGCTGAGAAAACAGCCCTGGATTGGAGTCACCCTGGAGGGAGGGTTGCTATTCTGCTGCCACTGAGGTGGTGGAGGGCTTCTAAACATAGCAGCCTTTTTTCCTTTTCTGAAGTTATTGCCACCCACCAGCAACTCCTTCCCCCCAGCCCTGATCCTTCCTGTATACATTGCACTTAAGGAGTAGAGTTAACCAAGCCTCTTAGCAATGAGGGAGGTAGACACAATAATAGGCCACAGGTACTTATGGCTCTAACATACTGATCTCCTTTGCCTATGCTCAGAAGCAGGTCTAGATAGCAAACACCATGCAGGAGAAGCTGCCACAAGCTGCTTCACTCCTAACTCAGCTGCCTAACGTTGCCCCATCTTGACAATGCTCCCACAGGGCAGCTGTGCACTCTAGGTAAGGATGACAAATGAAAAGGCTTCTCCACTTTCTGTAACAAAAAAACTTGCTGCTCCCTACCTTTCTTTAGAGCCCTGAAAGTCAGAACCAGAGTTTCTTTATCTCTTCTACCTGCTGCTAGTACTGCAAATGGCAGAGAGTGTAGGTGCTATCCTTATCTGCAACGGTGTTGTCCTACATCAGGCAATAAAGGGAAGGAATGAATATTGTGAAAGTGAGGACAGGGAAAGCCTAGGCAAAGATTTTTGGAGAAAAAAAGACCACATAAGGTGGGGCAGGGAGGTGGGTGGGAACAGGATGGGGGCAGAAGCCATTTGAAGACCCAAGTTGGGTCTGATCAGGACACAAAGACAGCAAGTGGAAAAAGAGGATCATAAGATATTCAAGAAAAAGTGGGATGCAGAAAACTTGCCAGAGTGAGAGAAGAAACATGTATCTCCAAATCTGAAACACAAGAGAAGTGCATGAATTTCCATTTAGAATCAGAATGCAAACACTACTATTCTATTTTAGCCAAGGCATCTGTGTTATTTCAGTGCTTAATTTGTAAGCTAAACCGCTAAAATAAAACATACTTGTTTTAATATCTCATTGCTCAGCTGAATCCTGGCTAAACTGAACAACTGAAGTGTGTCTACACTGCACCCAGTGATGTGATTTCACCTGACATTTGGTCAAACCCATTCTCTATATCCAAGTAGCCAGATCACCATGTGCACCATAAAACATTTTTGAGAAGAAGTTTCATTACTGGTTTACACGAGACTCCAGCTATTCCTGCAACACTGACCAGGGTATGGATACATAAAGTGCTTGAGATTTACAAATGAAATGCAGAGCTAACTACACTGATGCAAAGGTGCACTATGTCTTGCAGCACAAGCATAGTTTTCAGAGATTATAGTTTCGAAAGAAGTGACTGACACTTAAAAGTCAAAAATTCTCTATTTGTAGATGTATTTGAGATTTTTAGTGCTCTATTTGTATTCAGTTACTTACACAAAATGAATACAAAAGAAAAAAGTTACCTTCTTATAGTACCTCACACTCCTATAATCTACAAAATTTAGTAGGAATACAGGATCACATCCCAGACTAGAAAAACACAGACCTATGGTGGTGAACACAATCTGCACCAATTTGAAACGACAATGCAACTTCTGCATTTGGGGAGAACTGAAAGGGAGGGCAATTAATTGAGTAAATGTTAATAGCACACAAATTGAGTAGCTACTAAAGAAATGGAAATGGCAAACTAAATAATTTTTCACCATATATGCCATCAAAATAATTTTTAAGGCTTAAGATGAACTATTACAAAAAGTACTGTTCTTTTCCCTGGAAGTCAGAAAGGAAGGAGTACTTAATGGACATGGCTGCTAGAATTTGATTAGCTTTTTAAATTTTTACACAGCTCTATGTACTTTTCCTTTATTTGGACTGCTTCACTGAACTTACAGAAATGTACTCGAAGAAAAAGAAAGGAAACAGAAGTAGAATGAAAAAGATATTTACTAAAGATACACTAACAATGCCAAAGGTTTTTTCACTTGCTTCAGAGTCAAGTTCCACATAATATGTGGAAATACTGTGTTTATATTAGTATCTAGTCTACACACAGAGGTAAAATAAATGCAGCCATCATGGCAAAATCTTGATCCTGCAATGAAAGAAGAAGAAAAGATCTTTTAGTTTTCAAGCCTACTAACTAATGACAATTTACCCCTCTGTTTTCTAACTCCACATCTCATACAAGAGGGAAAGAATTTTTTTTTTGTTTTTTCTCAATAGTTTTCCATCTTTGAATGGTTCAAGAGGTTTTTTACTGCCTGTATGTGTTGAGGTAAACCTGGAGTAGAGTACTTGCAAAAAATACAGAACAAAAGTCCTCAAAGACAACCAGTGTAGCTAAAGAGCCCTCCCTGCAGTTCTCTATGAGACGAATACTGTAAACTGTATCCTCACATGGACAGTCCATACTGGCAAACATGATTCCCAATTATATTATAACACTGCACAGACCCAGTAGGCTGAGCAGGTTCTTCATCCCAGCTACTTGTAGCTTGCACAGCTTTGCTCCCTTTCTCTCCATCACAAATACACAGGATACTGAAATGCCAGACTTGGCAAGAGCAGGCTGACGATATTACTGAAGAAGGTTGTCTTGGTAAGATCATCATCTGTTTCTGGATACTCTTGGGTATG
Organism: Corvus brachyrhynchos; assembly: GCF_000691975.1. Lineage (NCBI taxonomy): Eukaryota > Metazoa > Chordata > Aves > Passeriformes > Corvidae > Corvus > Corvus brachyrhynchos. The sequence goes on from NW_008237244.1 coordinate 263,806, forward strand.
CTCCCTTCCTCAGCAGAGGAACAGTAGCCCCTGATAAATGTCCCTTTGTGTGCAGATTCTCCCTGATATATGCAAAAACACTTCAGTCCTGAGTCTGTCTCCTTTTTCTTTACTTCATATAGCTGAAATACAACTGGAGGTTTATGGAGCATTGTATGTAAAACAATAGAAAGTGGGCACAACTGGAAATACAGCTTATGTAACTCAGACTGAAGTATTTTCTGAAATAGATGCTATTCTGCATGGGAGAAAATGAAACATTTCCCCATCACCTACCAATCTTTCCCAAGGACTTTTTGGAATCCTTTTAGCTGGAAGATGCTCACATTTTATGTTTTACAGTATTATTTACACAAGTATATATGATAGTTATATAAAATAAATCATAGACATTTGTATGTTTACCCAATATTTTTTGATTTCTTTTTTACTTGGAAAAAATGAAAAATATCAATGCAGCTTGTGTTGCCAGTGAATGTAAAAAGCTGCTGAAGTTAACTTAGTATGAAGACTGCTGTATTAATATTGATGTAATTAAATATATTACATGAGCAAAAATGTTTTGAAAAGTATTCTTTTTAACTCTAAAAGCAAGGCAGTGAGATCATCTGTGACTGTATCTGCAGTGTCTTCTCAGTTTACAGTACTTATGCTTAGAATGAAGGATCTATTTTCATCTCTCATTTGTGTAACAGCAGAAAAGTTATTTGCTTTGTATCAGATATGCATACTCAGAGCTATGAAGCCACTGCTTAGACACCAATATCTGGCTAAAAGTATGTGAGCCAAACTGTCCAAATGTCTTGCAAAAGAAGCAGATGCTTTAATATGATTTTCCTATGTCCTTTCAATGTTTCCAACAGAATTCTGAGAGTACCAAGAAAAAGACAAAAATCTCAATGAAGACTCAAATTTATCAGTATTTAGTGTAACCATCCAAAAGATCTAGTTATTGTTGAGATTAGGAAAGTGAGAGGGAGACAGGGACAAAGGGAGATTGAATGCTATGCTCCACCGCATGCATGCAATATATAGTCACATCCATTATAAATACAATTTATATGAAAAGCAACACTATTATAAATAGAAATAAATGTAGTATAACTATAATGTACAATATCAAGATTCAAATTAATATTTCCTTTGCACTTGCTGAGAATGGCCACGCATAACAGACACATGGCTCTACACTGCTCCGGCACTCATGAGTTATGTGCTTATCTACATCTTCTATGATCAAGTACCAGCAGTGACCAAGACAGCTTTTTAACACTGTGCCAGACAGGAACTGACTGCTGGGCTTGGACATGGACCAGAGTACACTTCAGTGCCTCAGGCTGGACTATCACACCGCTTTCACGTGCAGCTATATCTTAGCATAGCCGAGACGTTGAAGCCGATATAAAGTGATGCTCACTTATACGGCAGACTTGTAACTTTGAGTGAAATAAACCCTTGAACAGAGATTGAGCACAAGTCCTGTGCACTGCCTAAATCCTACTCCGAGGCTTACATAAGACTTAAGTAGAATACTGGCTTTGCGGCAGCCTTCTGTACAGGAATGATCTTGACCTTCACATGAGTAAGTCCCAGGGACATCATGTGTGTAAAGCATATCCCAAATTGCTTTGCCTTACCACCTTCCCTTCTACAAGCGCAGGCTTTGAACACCCCATTGCTGCTTGGGCAGATGTAGTGACTGGGGAGTCTGAGGAAGAGCCACGACTGGCACATGCTCTGTGGCAGTAGTATGTAGATAGATGGCCTTTCCCCTGGACAATGATCTCCTGAGACTGACTCTTCACAGCTTAGACTTCACCTCTGTAAACAATGACTGAGAACAAGTCCACATATTCCATGGCCTTACTGGAAATTTCAGCTTAAGTAAGAAACTCAGGGTCTCAGGGGAAGTCAGTGCTAGTGACAGGAACCCTAAATTTCCCTGAAAATTGCAATCGCTGCTTCTGAAAACACAATACTTAAAATAAACTCATTATTTTGAAGAAGTAGGAAAGTATTTCTGGCAAAGCATAGTCATGAAACAGGCAGTGTCAACAGTGATCAAAAGAATTATAATTCAAAATATATCTGGGCTACAGAATTATTTTGTCATTGAAGCATTAAAACTGCCCCTATACTACCACGTTTTAAAAATACTAATGTCAATTTTTAACAGCTTCTTATCCTGCAGTGGTGACTTACTGTAAGAATGTAAGAAGCATAGCCTACTGTTAAATATATAGAGTTAAAATGGCTAAGTACATATGAAATTATCATATTGAAAAAGATGCAGTTTGAAATCTTTATTCCCCTGATAATAAAATCAGCACTTTACAAAATCATATGTAATAGCATAAAAATTCCCCTAAAAATATAGGCTCCTTTCTACCTCCCCATTAAAAAAAAATCACACGCATAATTGCAAAGAAAAAATTTCTATTTTAACTGTGACTATTACTTTGATGTACATAGATACTTTTCAACTTAAGAGTTCCTTTTTGATAGGCACAAACAATTTGCTGTAAAAGGAGTCTTGGAGAAAGACGGTTTCATTCTACCAGTTTTTCCCCCGTATGTTTTCATCTCAATTACCAAAGTACATTAACAGGACACATAATGCATTAGCTTAAAAGGAATAGACAAATCCTACTTTTACATAACCAATGTTGCAGTTAGTGGTTTAAAAATCAAGCCTTTCAGCATCAAAAAAACCTTGAACTTCCATGCAGGAGCTGGGACCGCTCTTTTGCATATTCCAGTACCTCTCCATAAAAGCCAGCTTTCTACCCATCTCCTGTCCCCTGGACACTGCTTCCTTGGGCAGTTCAGCTGCCACTTGCCCTCCCCCTATTGCCCTCTGTGGCCTCAGTGTTCCTCCTCAGTACTGTGTCCTACCCAAGTTCCCAGTGACTGCCTCCAACGATGTCCAGAAGCAAATGTCAGAAAAGACATGAGCAGTAAGGGACAAATGCTGTCCTCCACACAACTGATTCATAACTTTCTGTCTTCCCCCTATTGATCACAGATCATCTGCCAGTCAAGCCTAAGCTGAGCTTAGAAACTTCCAAGTTACAGCAGATGCATTAAAGTCATAATGAAATAAAACTCCATGTTCATAAACTTCATACTGACTTAAAGTGAATAAACATGAAGCATTGGAGGAAATAATATTATACTTGGAGGAAAAAATTCATACTATACTCTATACAAGTTTTACATTTTTTCATACTTTTTGTAAGCATTTATAAGTGTGTTAGAATTCTAAATCAATAAGATAATTTCATACAAAAAAATATATTTATGGCTGGGTTGTAACATTAGCACCTTAACTTACCCATATATGAGAATATATGTATAAATAAACCCACACAGCTTACAAAGTCTTCCACTGTGCCAAATATAGCCATGATATGTTTTGGTACTTTGGTACTTTCTATATGCTTGTGCTGTCTTCTCCTCCTGACAACCAATAAAAAATACTGGAAATTACTTTCTTAAATGAGAGAGAGATATTCAAAAGCCAGTACCTAAGAAACTCCTATGAACAAGTAGTTCAAGCCTTTGCGAGTACTTTCTCATGCATATCATAATAACAGTTCCAAGAAACTATCAAATAAAGAAGATGCACAGACTTTTAGAGAAGGCCACTCTTGCGGCAAACATTTTAGTTATAATCTTTGAAAGATGTGGGCTTGGTAAATTGGATCTAAGCCTACCTCCTATGGGACATCCAATATCACTCATAATCTCCGTAACTCTGGAAGTAATAATAATTCCTTTCTCTCACCTTTTAATGACCTGTCTTTTTAAAAAGCATGCAATCCAGAGTGGGGACTGTAACTGTGTTTGCATGTATAGGCATACATATAAAAAATGTAAAACAGATACAGAGATATACATGACAGATAAGATAGATAGATCTGTATATACGCACACATTTTTTATTTATCTATAAAGTATAGTATCTAGGACAAAAGGATCTGTGTCAGTAGAAACCAACAGCTTCTACATGATACTGTAATGCATGCAGCAAAAAAAATAACATATCTTGGCATTCTGAAAGGAATGCCCTTTTCAAATATTCTGCATCTTTTTTGTCTCTCACAAGTAGCCTTGCAAGGGGGGGTTGATTATGTTTCTGATATGTACTCCATATCACCTTTTGGAATAGTTAAACAAAGCTCAGACCCTGTACTCTCTGAATAACAGGAAAAGACAACCAGAGAGAAAGACACAGAGGACTGGTTTCAAATACAGTATTTGAGGTCTTTGCTTTAATTTGATTTTGGAATTTATCTAAATTCAAACATTACATGGTTTTACTCCTGAAATTATTAAAATCAAAAAAAAAATAGGCAGGTGAGAAAATATTTATATATTGCTTTTTATCTCCTAGATACACTCAAAAAATAGCAAACCCTTTGAAATGCTGAGTTCAGTTGTTCCGAAATATAGGTAACACAAGAAAGCAAACCATTCACTCCCTTCTTACCTGCCACCAGCACACAGAGAACACATTTTCTAATTTATTGTCATCTTCCTAGAAATACTTACACCAATTAAAATAATCTCAATTTGAGTGGCAGCTGACTCTTCAGTGCCATTCCAGGACAAATGTGTCATCTGTTTTTACATTCTTGGATCCAAGGAGTTTTATAATCATGCATCAGTCTTTGACTTTTTCCACAATCACCCATTTACACAACTCCTGACAACTAAACACTGGCACTGTATGCAATACAATTGCTGTTCCTCCTTGTTATGCACAAATGAAATAAAACCTCCAACAGCAAATCAATGCCTACACTTTTTAATGAGTATAATTATGGTAGGAAGAAGGCAAATCAATGTGAAGACTGCGAGCAGAATCTTTGGGTTTGTCAGTCCTTTCCACTGGCTGTTTTCATTTTGCACATTCATAGAGTACTTAGAAGAAAATAATTCTGTTTGAAAGCTACAACACAGACCTCACAACTACCATTTCAACAGTACACCTCAGTATCCAGAAACCTTTAAGTATTCTCATGGAGAAACAGAAGCATCACATCTCACCTGTCCTACACCACGAGAGCTTGGTATAAATAGTGTAGAATTTAAAAGCACTACACAATAAAGATACCAGTGTCTGACAAAACCATTATTTCACTGAGAGGTATGATACTTCCCTCCGAAAGGCAATAAAAAGTAAATTCTACACTGCACTGTACATAAAGAACAGTTAAAATGAAAAATTTGTTGTATGACAACCCATGTTGTTAACAATATAGGCAGATCAAGATAAGTGGGTGGATTTGGATCATCATCAGAAGACACAAGGCCATATTTGCCAGTCTATTATGTCATGTTTCTTGAATTCATGATCCTAGGAGTGCAATAACTTTTTATGACATGATGGAGAAGTTACATTTTATACATGCTCCAAATACCCAGGCAAGATAAATGAATTAAACTCAGCAAGCATATTGTATTTTTTAAATGTTACTGGGCAATATAGCATATGGATAATTCTGAAGTCTAAAGCATATAAATCATCAGAAAATAGCACTGAAAAGTAAACTGTGATTGCCAGACAATTTACATCAAACTAATCCCTGCCTTTGTAAACCAAAACAGTAGGAAAATGTGAGAAATATGACAATGATGGTAAAGAGATTTTTTATTACGTCAATGGGGAGCACAGCACCAAAATCACACACAATATTTCTGGAACTGATGATAGACTTGAAATCCTATCCTCTTCCAAAAATGGCTCAACCCATTTAGAGGGCTATACCATTTTAGAAGCAATGGTCATTTACATTTCCCTCCAATCATTCCTACTCAAAACACGGGTAGATTTAAAAAAAAAATTGCAAAGAATAATTTTAAGAGAAAATGATGGTAAGGTTGTTAGAAGATGCCTCAATTAAAAAAAAAAAAAAAACTTTTATGATTTGACCAACTATTATTTTCTTTGATGCAATTGCATTTATCTTTAGTCATTGAAAACATATACAATATTGCACATCCAAGCCTATGCTTTAACAATATGCTAATTATACAGTTCAGATGATCTGGAAAGAAATCCATTTTGCACTGATGATATAAGGGAGTGACAGTACAATTTACATTAAGAAATGTTTTCTCATTTTTCTCAAAAATTGGTTTGCACTCAGCCGGAGAAATCTAAATTCGACCAACAGGCATCCCTCCCTGCTTCTCCATGGTTACAAAATAACATGACAATCTCAATGACGGAAAAGATGCACAGAAGAATGGGTTACAAAAACTCCTCCGGACACAGGTACACAGGCAGTCAATGTTTTCTTTTGTAATCTGATTAAACAGACGATTATTGTATAGAACAATATTTCAATGCTAGTAGCAGACAATTCTCAGTGACATTACTTCAAACATTTTGAATTAGGTCTTCCAAACTGTCTAAATTAGCCCCCAGGGCAGCTGGCCAGTCCACATTCCTGACTTTATGGGAAGAATTCTAACTGGAGAGGCTAACATAAAGGTTCCCCTTTTGCCTAGAGCTTTGTTCACACATCTCTCTTCACTCCAAGTTTAACAGTACTGTACTATGGTGTACTTTTGGCACACATTTTCCTGCCACTTTAATACCAACCTTTATAGGCAGAGCTTGAAAGAGAATGATTAGTTCATTGTGATTTTCATTTTAGTGTTCAAGGGATACAGACTGCATCGACTGGGAGATGGCACAGTGAGAATCCTGATTCCTGGCACAGTGCTCGTCATCAGCCACAGACATCTAAGCACATGGAATTGGAGGGCTAAAAACAGTCTTGATTTATTCATTTGATTCAGAGCTATCTTGCCAGATATATTATGAAAAAGTCCATACCCATAATTTATCCTGAGACTGATACATTTCATTACACTGAGGATTCATGGGGAAATAAAAAAAAAGAGTTTCACAAGTTTTTGGGACCACGTAGCTTTACGGATACAGCTGCACCAATGCTGGAATCTAGTCACATTTTATGTAATATTAAAACTATACCAATGCATGACAAGGATAAACTAATGCAGTGTAATGATGTGCCATAGAGAAGAGTAATTATTTTCTTAGAGACAGAGCCTAAAAGAGTCTGGCACTCAGAAGTGCAGATCCAGAATTTTTCAAGATTATCAGCAACAGTGGACAGAACAACAGAGAAAAGATCAACAAGGATGGGTAATTCGAGAAAATGATTACAGACTATCACACCAACGACTTTTTATTTAATAAAGGATGTTTATTTAAATAGTTTAGAATCAAACTACAAAATATTTCCATCAGACAAAGCCTGGAATTTTAGAACATTTCTTCAGGCAACCATTTCTTCCTTAGAACACCATCTTCAGGTAACCATTTCCTGGCTTTTATTTGTATTATAAATGTATTTGTCACAGGGAGGAATAGAACTTGAACACCAAATTAAAACCAGTGTTATTAGAAAACAATAAGTGCGAAGACAGAAGCATGTAAGCCCAAGGATAAAAGAAATCCATCATAATATAATTCCACAAAATAAAGATGAAGTTAATCTGAAACCTATGAAAATTAATATCAAGATTTTAATTGACCTCAGCAGGTTTCATCTAGGTCCTGCATGTTCAACATGATGTTTTGGTGTAATTTTGTACTCTTTCTAAAGAATATTCACCCCATCACCAGTTCACCCCCCTCTCAGCAGTTTTATGCATTTCCACTGAAAAGTGAAGTGTCTGAAATTACTCTCTGCAGTTACTTCCTTTTTTGCACAAACATTTTCAAAGGCATTCTTGAATATGCAAAAGCAAGTTTTTACAGCTACTGTTTTTCTTTTAAAAAAAAGAAAGCCATGACAAATGTGCAACTCTGCAGTGATTTTCTCCGGAATATGTTAGGGTGATAAATTGTGGACTCTGAAAAAAAAACATAGAGGAAATCAATGGCAATTTCAAACACACATAAAAATTCACTACACGAGAACATTTCAACCTTACAAAAATAAAATTCTCAAAACTACATTTTGATTTTCATATCACTGAAATTACTTTATAACTACAAAATGTTTGTCCAAATTAGGATACTATTGTTGCTTTTTAAATAAAATTTTCTGGAGGAAAGTGCTTGTGTTTTTTGTGCAGAAAAAGTGGTTGGTTTGTTTTCATTTTCTCCAGGAGTTCAGGATGCCAACAGCTTAACAGCTACTGACAGCTTAACAGCTCTTTCATTCTTACTCCATTCCACAAAACCTGAAAGCCACCCTCTAGAAAACAGTGAATTTGATCAGTATTTCAACCAAAACATGTCACTGTTTCAGGCTTCATAGGCAGAAAAACAGTATGATAAATTAGACTCAGTTTATCATGTCCCTGTTCACTTTCCTGGCACTATCTGCTTAAAGCTAAGAGAAGTCATAATCTTCCAGCTGCTGTATCATACTCCTTTTAATGATACGAAAACATGTATAAGATGAGGGTAACTCCCCATAGTTGCCCTTGTCCCCTTGTTCCACTCTTTTGTTTTGTTTTGTTTTGTTTTTACAGAAGAGAATCATAAAATGTTTGCAGGAGTAGAATACGTAATTTTCTTTAAATCTCCATTTATACTAAAGTCCAACGTTAAAGGTGATGGGAATTCTAGAAACAGCACAAACATTTGAAGCGCCCCTGTCACAGCCATTGCCTGGTGATTCATCACATACCTGAAAGCCTCCAGCCTGCTTCTGAAGGCGTGGCTCTTCTCTTGCACCAGGTCTGTGAAAGAGAAGGGAAAAAGATGAATTCCCGTCCATTAGAAGGCCACATCATCTGCATTCAACCCCACAATGCCAACACTGTGCATAGACATATAGACAAATGATTACCTGATTCATGTTGTCCAGTTCCAGAAATGCAGGCTGCAGCTGCTGTGAATTTTCTACCTAATATCTCTCCTTTTAGCATTTCTGCTGCACTACTGGCATCCCCCAACAGAGGAGTATCTGATGTGTTCCTTCAAGTGAAATTCCCATTTGGCCTTTTATCTCATGACTGTTGGACTCTGTACAAGTAATAATATAAAATATCTCTCACCTGCAAACGATTTACAATAACATAATCAATAATGTATTTCCTGTGATCCACTCTACCGTGCAAGAAAGTAGCATTCAATGTGTGGAAATATTTTAAAAGAAGAAATGACAACAAATTCCAGTCATCATGGTTTTTATGATTGCTTTCTCTCCTTCCACATATGTTTACTCTCACAGCATTTACACCAAGACCATCCAGAAGTTCATTTAGTCACCTACCAAAAGGCATTGCTAATAACAGAACATTTTCTAGGGTTCTGCCCAAGGGCTCTGGGGTTTAAACTGCTGTGTTGGCCTTTGCTTACGAATGGAGAAATGTTGCTACCAATTATTTTATCTCACCCACCCTGCATGCCTCTTGTACATAATGATATTTTTGAGGCTTTAAATCTCTTTGCTAAAGGCACTAAATGCAGATGTGTGCTGGGCTTGAGGCTTATAACTTGTAGAAGGGAATACAAAGGCTGACTAAATGAACACTGGTCAAAGGATTGAGTCAAATCCCTCTGAATTCACAATCTAAAGCACACTAATGGACAGAAGTTAAATGTATGGAACTTGTTAACCCACAATAGCACGTTCACATATCCGAACCCTAAACCATAATTTTTCCATACTAAGTGATTTTCATTCTCCTGTGCTGCACATATTAATTAGAGAAAATAATTATGTTGTAAATTAGCTTATCTCCTTGAAAGACAATTGGGAGAAGATGGGCCAGAAGTGGGGAAAGGAGAAGGGTTATGTGGGCTATTTACCCCTGCCCCTGCTTCATATTTTGAATTATATATGAATAAAAGTGTAGGAGGAAAAAAAAAGGAGCAAGTCATTGGGGATCCCAGTAACCTTTTGCCTCTTCTTCCCTGGGAGCACGTGGGTGGGTGGACAAGAGTGTGTGCACACAGGCAATACAGGAGTAAAAACTGCATGTGTCTCCACTCCCTTCAGTGATTCCTTATCTTTTTACCTTGTCTAATGTTTTGTGTTCTATCAACGTAACACACCTCTGGTTATCAAACCTCCTTAGTGTTACAAGGACAAAACTTTCCTTTACACAATAAACCAAAAAGTTCATTCCACCTACACAGAGCATCAATCCTTTTTCACAAGGATCTTTTGGTTTTCTTCTTCCCTCTCATTCATCTTAAGTCTCACTTCCTCAGACCTTTCTCTTTCCGCAGTAACAGAAAACCCGAAAATTAAGCATTATTGTAATTACCAAAACAGTACCATGGACCCCACATTCAGGACATCAACATACTGCATACTGCATGGAAATCCAATAGAAATTCTTTTTCTGATCTTATTTTTGTTCCTTTCATCCAATGTATTATAATTTCATGCTGTAATATGTAGGTAAAATGGAATTTGGCAATCATGACCACTTGACAGCAAATAGATCCAAACATTCTAATAAAACTGTATTCAGCTCAAGTAGCAACAAACATCATGACTGGCTCATCTCAAAATCAAATAAAAAATCCATGTTTAACTTCTCAACATATGCTTTCAAAGTTCTCTAGGTAGATTATTTTATGTTTTTCTTAAGTTCACCTTCCCTTTTACAGTTATCCTTTCTCTTTATTTTTGCATGACTTTTGTCTCAAAGACGTTTGCAATTCCTTCCAACTTTTTCATTTATATGCACTTCACCCCAGCCTTCCAGATGTCCTTCAGTTCTGGAAATACCCACCTTGCTTGTCAGTAACACTCTTAATAAATTGTAATTTAGACAATGTTATGTACATACAGCACCAGACCACATTTTGACTGTCTGGAATCATTCATGTCTAAGCATTTAAACTGGATTTATAAAGAATAAAACTTTGTGCACCCATTTAACAATATTTGACTATAGATCTAAAGATTCTAGGCAACATTCTAAATAAGTAACTTCCTATATTTGTTAATATTCACTCATTAATTTTATAGTGCTCTCAGAAAAAAATTATTTTCCCTTGTAAGATTTGTCATCTTCCTTCCTTTCATCTCTTCATCATAAAAATGTCCTTTATATAGTGTGTAGCCATTGTACACTTTTTATAGACTACTGAAAACAAATAATTTAAGCGCTAAACCAAATAATTTTTGTAAAACAACAAAGAAGCTATTAAAAACCTTCATATGAAAAGCAAGAAGTGTTTTTTTTATAAAGAGCTCATATTTTTCATATTCTTGGGACAAACAGTAAAGTAAATTCTACTTTTAAGTTGCCATTTTGTGATGGACCCCCAAACAGTCTTCAAAAGATTAGTACAAGGATTCCTACAGCTCACATTTCCAAATGGATATTGTTCCCAGCTATCCTGGTAAGAATATGTGGTAGACTGACTAGATCCAGGTCAGACTGCCCCACTGATTACTCTTTTTTTTTTGTATCTCAACCAAATGGAACAAGTAACATCATCAAACACAATCAAGCAAAATACTGATCAACTACATCTACTCTGTGTAAGCCTATCTGTTCATGCAAATGTGCAAAAGTACCTCTCACCTCATGGTGATATCTGCTTTTCTCTTCTCATTTAGCTATGCACAGGTATGCTAAGCCACTGTTATTCTGATATCCTGTCTATTGTATTACAAATTTGGGGTTGTCTGCCAAAGCCTCAAACCATGTTTAATGCCACTGAGCTGTCACAAGTGTGACAGTTACTTAGATTTAGTCCCCGTTTCAATTCTGGTTACAGGAACCAAAGATACTCAAGAAACTGCTTTTTAATCAGGAAATATACCACACTGAGAGTATGGGGCTGCTACACCTACCTCAGTCTCTGAATTTTAATGCTAAAGTTTTCCCATTTTGCTGCTTACAACATGCCTTCAGAAAGCACAATGAATGCTTTTGCATTTCAGACTCGCATTTTTACTCTTCCAGAATGTGATTATTTTGGATTCTTGCCTCATTCCCTAGCACCTCACACTACCTAGACTGGAGATGGCAATCAAATTTTGAAACTGTATTATCTAAATTACTTTGCCCAATTTGCAGCAAGTTTAAATTGATTTAAAGACTTTTTAAAATTATTTTCAAGGCAAAAATGACGTAGATTTTTGTGTCATACTGTAGCACTGTCAGTAAATCAGAGCAGTTAGGGCCAGCCTCTTGTCTTCATCAGTTACCTTTCTTTAACTTAGCATAATGCCATGTGTACAAAATTCCTAGCTGATCTCAGCACACATTTATAGGTTAATATATAAACCATACATTTATTGATTAATATGAGAACACACTGCCCCACTGGCCCTTGTCCTTCGACACAAAGATTATTTGTGCAAAGGGATGGGGGATTTCTTGGGTACGCTGAATGTTTTCACTGACCATTCCAATGCAAATAAAAGCTCAATTACTATGTAATCTCACTGTTTCAACATCAAATTTTGAACCAAGAGCTTTTCTTGAATCACAATGTTAATAAAGGTGCAGTTTTCATAAAAATATCCTTCACAGTTTCGAAATAGCAACAGATGGTTGTGTCACCTCTTGAAAAATATGGAAATAATGTCATGCATCTCAAAAACAGTCCATCCATGAGCCTGTGTTTCAACAGACTATGATTAAAGACAATGTATCTTCCAATAGATTACTATGTGTGTATGAAAGAGAAGTATGTAATATCAACTGAACTTTCACTTATCCCCAATTTCACACCCAGTCATCATCTATATCATAAAATATTCATATCCCTGTATTGCTCCAATTTTAATTTCTTCCAAATGATGATCCACTCAGTAGTAAACTCTTCTCTGAAATGTAAGAGAAGTCATAATTGGTTGAAACAGAACATTTGCATGCCAGGCACAGAACACAGCTGCACATACATAGGATTTTATCCCAGTCATCATTTGGTTTTGGGGTAGTTGCACAATACTAATGTGTGGGCTTTTTACTCATTATTAGAAGCCTGTTGTTGAAGGAGGCAGCCCTGAGTCCTGCAAGGAATGTCACATATCCTCTAGACATCTCTGGAGATTAATTCTGACGACATTGTAACTGAGCAGGATCCATTGTAAGGAGTCAATCATTATATTAGCATTAGAGCTGTTCTTCAACATTTGCTCTGTTCAAAAAACCAAAATATCTTTGTGCATGCAGTCTTGACTCAAGGCTACCCTCCACATGCATACTAAACTTTATTTTCTCTTAGATGTGTTTCCATTTTGTGATTTACCTCTGCATTTTAGCAATAGTATTTACATTTGTTAACATTTCAGTTACTTATACTTATAAACCATGCTGCAGTTCTGTAATATTCTTTGATAGATCCATGTTAAAAATGGATGTGGGCAAAATATTGAGTGAAAGCTGCATGGTTAAACTTCCACTATAGGAATCTGGTTCACAAAGCTTCACATTTCACTACTGATTTTTTAGTATTGTTATACTAACACCTGTCAAAATGTAAAGGGAATTCCACTTTGGATTTACACACTTTATGATGTCTGCCATTACAGTCATGGAAACAGAACAGTCCCCTGTGGTAACAGTTTTCCATAGTTTTGGAAGTGATTGTACACCAATTTCTGCCAATGAAATACAGTCTACTACCATACTGCTCCTCTGTATTAGACAAAGGCGTAACTTATCCAAAACCCACTGATGTCACTTCCCATTTACTTCAGCTGGCTTTGAACAGGCATTTAGGAAGCAGCCCCCAAACAGCACAGCTGCGTTTGCACGGTCATTCCCAGCAGAGGGAATGGAACAACACCCTGACAAAGCACAGAGATGTGCCTTGGGCACAGGGCAAACCAAAACTTCAGTGGAGTAGAACACACAGACCGGAACCTCTGTAAACTGGAAGTGCCAAATAAAGATATTTGTTTGGTGGAACAAAAAATGCCATCTCTTGTCTCAAACAGCAATCTGTACTAACTGGAAGTAAGTTACCACTCAGGAGAAGTGCAACTGTTTTGCAGTGCTTTTGGTCTTCAGCAATTAGTCACCTTCATTTTTAAGTTGCTGCATTTAAAACACATCTTCAAGAACAAATGTGATCAGCATAAAAAGACATGACAACAGAAAATGTCATGCTGTCTTTGGCCAAGATAGAAAAAGAGCCTGCACGGTATTGTATGGTAGTCAGTAGCTAATGTATAAGCTCCTTAAAAGCAAATTTGCTTCACTGTTAAAAGTGATTTCAGCAACCTTAGTGCTTCTCCTGAAGTATAAGCATGGAGAAAAGAAGAAATAAAAGACACCTTTTGATGAGAGGTTATGTAGTCTCTACAATTGAGTAAATTTAGTTGCTGTTGCAGCAGAGGAATGTGATAGGAAATTTTACAGTTGAAGGAGAAATGTCACAGTATTTTGATAAGAGAGCGATGAACTTTTTTTCCCTTGTGCCATTATCAAGGCGAAGTGAACAAAATACATCATTTATAACCCACTGCTCTACCATTATCTCCTGGTGAGACACTTGTTTTAAAACATACAAGGACCTTTTTTCTCCAAGACTAAAGCTCTCTGTGAGGCGCAGTCTTCCTTTATAACCATGAAAGAAAGTTGACACTTGTGTGGGCCAAAGTTTCCAGGCAACCACACAAGGGCACTTATACACCCTCCAGGTCACCCCTCGTTCTGAAGTACAGAGGAAGCATATGAACAGTGTATGTCCCTTTGATCACAGATACCATCTAAAACTGATGTGGAGAGAAAATCCTGCACTTTGGAAGAAAAGCACTACAGTCTCCTCAAAGCTTTTTCTTACCTAATATACACAGAAAGTAAAGGTTAGCATGGTGGTGCAGAACTGCTAAAACATTTTTCCCTTACTAACTACAAAACGCCACTGACTCTCTCCTGATGTTTATAGTACTCTTGCCTGTGTATTCTTGCTCCCTGGTTTTGGTTTGGTTTTGGTTGGTTTTTTTGTTTGTTCTGTTTTGTGGGGTTTTGTTTGGTTCTGCTTTTTTGTTGTGGTTTTTTTTTTTTTTTTTTTAAATATTAACCTCTAAAACAACAGCTCAGCTGATTTACTGCTCATTCGGCAAACCTATGCTCAAGCAGGCAATCGTGTATGAGCACCAGGGCGGTGTACTAGAGAGCACTTAGTAGAGGGAACTTCCAGCAGTATGTACAGACAAAATACCACAACACTTCCATATCAATATATTGAAAATAAAAAAAATTACCCTTTTATTTTATGTTGAATAAGGGAGAAAATATTTGTAGTAAAAGTCTGGTGGTAATTAGTATAACCAATGTCTGTTTAGTAGAACTAAATGTCTGTTTTAGTAGAATTAAAGGTACATGAGACTAAGTTAACTACATCAAAAGATATGGGAGAAGATATCAGGCTACAATATTCTCAAGAACCCCCTCATTAGTACTCACATATTTTATTTGTCCTGTAGTACAAAAGTTAGATTCAGACATAAGCAGTCAATTTAACTTATTTCATGAAAACAAGTAAAAAGCTTGTTTCCAGAAATGACAGATGCATTTACCGGAGCCCTCAGGTTACTCTGCTACTCCTACATACAATGTGTTTCACAGCTCAAATGGTTTGTTTTGACTGTTAACATTAGTGCATTTGCTGAGTCAATGAAGGAAGAAGACACATTATGTGAACAAGAACTCTAAAAGGAAAATAAAATGAAAAGTTAGTAATTTACATTGAAATGTACCACATTTAGTTCTAAGAAAAAATAATGGAAACCTTCTGACAAGCCTAATTATAATAAAACTGACTGCTTCAAGGTAGTTTTTAGATGCACAAACACAGAATATAAGTTTATGTAAATACTTATCAAAATACTGGAGCAGATAACAGAACCTGAATGAATTGTTACCTTAAGTTTCAGTTGCAATGTAAAAAGTGAAAACAAAAAAACTACAGATTTTGAACTATTTATCAAAGTTTTCATCTGGAGACAGATTGCCACAAAAAAAACCTGTACAAAAAACCAAATTAAATTAAAACAGACTGCTTCCTTCTATTTTTTTATTTCTTACTACTTTCTACTTAAATTAACAAGGACAGCCACGGTTCTTCAAGTTTTTCCTTGTTTTCCCATTGTTTTGGAAACTTCCAAAAATCATTGAGATGAAATTTCAACCAGACCACTGCCTGGTAATGAATGCAAAATCTCAGATCATAAATAAATTATGAAATTTAAGAAAAAAAGTAGTAAGTTGGACATAGTAAGCCATTAAAATACAAACATTTTCATTCCCCACTGCACAGAAAAGTTTAAAAATATTAATGTTAAAAGTAAGATATTTGAAATGTTTTGCTGAATTACATAGCATTTCTTCTTATGTTGCAGAAACACTGGCAGACTCATTCAAACTGACAGATGCTTGCAGCAAGAAAGAATATTTAGAAGTTAAGCCATTCAGAACTCTGAATGAATTTAGCAATATATTCTTTCAAAGCTTTACTGTAAGACCTATGATTTAATTGTCACACTCCAAAGCTGGTGGGCAGGTCACTCTATTACACAGCTCTTATATTTAACTTCGGTGGAGAGGGGTTGGTCTAAGACTAACAGAGTCTCTCAAAACAGGATGATAAGTAAATTTCACAGTTATCACAAAATAACATATGATATTAGGTGGTAGCGACATGATAACTCCACTGGAAACAATGGTAATTACATAGTAAATCGTGTCAATGATACTGCATTATCTCCTAACTGTTCAATTAACTCATGTCACCACTGCATACTATGTTTAGAAAGTTGCTGATGCAATATTTCCGTATCATAATTGCAAAGATAGTTGAAGAAGATAGTACCCTATAATTTCAGAAAGTTTCTAATATTACTTGGTAAAACTATTTCTGTTATGAAAAACAAACAAACATTGAGGTGAAAAATGACACCTAAAAACCTGGAAGATATCTTAAATGGAAAGAGCTACTGTCATCAAAGAAATTATTTTTTCATCTTTTATGCAGGGAAGGAGATATTACTTCATAAAACAAATTCCAATTGTTATTCATTCACCTAAATAAAAGGTAAGAGCTCCCAGCCATCATTGAAACAATTACAAATTTAATCCCTGAAAAAAAGTAACTTTTCCTGTGCTGGGCAGATAATCTGATAAATGTCAATTATATTAGGGGATTATGCTTAAATTATAAAATACCACAACTATGGGGGAAAAAACGTAGCTTTTTAACTCCCTCAAGATGCTGCAGTTTCACCAAGGACACAATTGGCCTCTCCTTTTCACCCATAAAAATCAAAAGTCCAATGAGGTGAAGTCCAGTCAGACATAAAATGGAATAAAATGCTGCTAGGAAACACACAAGGCTATTTACCTTGTTATTGTCTTTTAATATTCAAGACTGAAGGATAGGATTGTTCTCTTTGAATGGTGTCACGTTCTGTTTGTCCCTACACCACAGATTTGTAGCTCAAAATGTTCATTCTTAAGCAATATTTTTGTGAGTACAGAATTAAATCATCAACTGGTACAAATCAGAGTTATATCTAGATCAAAGCCAAGGCAGATGGAAGGTGTTATGCTGATTTACATCATCTTAAATTTTGCTTTGCCATAGTCCTTTCTGTGAAAGAAAGGGCCGATATTTGTGAGCCAATCCTTAAATACCAACCAATGTAAAGTTTTAAAAACCTCTCTGTGGATGTTTTGGGACAGAGATACCTATGAGACATGAATATTTTTGAAAATGTCCCAAAGTATCTTCATGAGAAGAGCTGTAGCACTTAGAAATTTTTGACTGCACAGCATTTATCTGTAACAGAAATACTGCTGAAGCCTAAAGTTGCTTTTGTTGTATTTTTCAATTTTCATTTGTGACAATGCTATTTCATACAGCTTGTTTGGATTTAGAGCACCTCTTTCAAGGCCAGCTTCACCTACTTTTTCATTTCTGCTCATACCAATTTTGTTGTTATAAGAGCACAAAGGAGCCTGCACTATTTTAGTGCATGACTTGCTTCCAGCAAATCAACCCACATACTTCCAATTTATTATGCATGAGAGATGTGTAAAACTATAGAGATTTGGGGCTCTGGAGGACAAAATAATCAAAATATGTAAGCATTGTATCTAAATCACAACAGAAGTTAAACTCTAATTTCAACATATGGACTCCATAATGAATTCAAAAATACCAAGACTTTAAAGCTATCAGACCCCATTCTGGACTTGTCCTTGGCTGTCCTAAGAATTTATGGTGTAACTGTTGTCCATAGGGGTCAACTTGTGCTACAGAGGCACAACGTGCAGTTCAAGCAATGCTTCCCCTCCTCCTTCCCAGCATCCTTCTTCTTCCCTCAGTCCCTGGATTGAGATGCTACTCATCCCCTTGGCATGGCCCTGCCCAACTGCTTCTTCGGAAGTTACGGGTGTCACATTGCAAACCAAATTATTGGCAAATAAGGCAATAAAACAAAACCCACAAAGTTCAAACTTTGCCCAAACCTCTTCCAAAACAGGGATACGAATAAGGTAAGGTAAAAATTCCTCAGCACTCAATCTGTTTTGTGATAATTAACCATTTGAATTTATTCCATCTCTGATCCTACATCCATCAAGTCACAGGATAAGCGTATAAGTACAAAAGCAAGAGAAAGAGACATCAGAAAGAGTAAACACATCAGACTAAAACAAACCCAAAAAATCCCCTCCCCAAACTCTAAATAGTTCAATAGGTTACAGTAAAAAAATTTGCACATAAAAAAATAAAAAAGAAAACAGTTGCATTTTCAATTTTTAACGGGAAAACAGTTCAGTGGGAGGAGTCCACACTGTTTAAAATTGGGTGACTTTGGAGGCTTTTTTACAATACTATTATTTTTATCGTTATTTATAGCACAATTTTATTTCTCAACTTGGCAAAAATCTGCCAATATAAACACGAGACATGAGTTCAACTTTCTGAAAGTTGTCTGAATTATAAAACCACAAATCAAACAATCCTAATGTAGTTTGCTGTTGCCAATATCTGCCTACTAGTGTAACAGATAGTAACGAAGTTGAAATTAAAAATAAGGTTGCTTTGGTTGTCTGGGTTTTTTGTTTCTTCTTTTTTGCTGCCTGGGTTTTTGGGTTTTTTATTATTATTTTTCTTTTTTTGCTTTACCATCTTCCAGCATGCTCCACAGAACTTTTGAGAAACAAGACATTTCTTTTGAATCAGATATCCATTATCAATTTGGACAGAGACCGTCTGAACCAGTATTATCTGCAAATGATTTATGAGGGCAGGTATTTCTCTACCTGAACATTTTAGCGAAACCATAAATATCACTAGCGACAGAGATTCAAAGAAAAACCCTTGGAAAATATTTTATATGGGAAGTTAGATCCATCTGATGAAAAAGTGAATTCCCTATTTCTGTGCTTTTAAAGAACTTGCATGTTAGCCAGGTCTATCGTTCTTTCTTGGTGATATTTTTAACATACTTACTACAAATATTTACCTGTTAATAAAATCTACTGAACTGAGCCAACTGACCAGAGGTCTTCCCATTGGCATTAACTAAGAACGCATATGAGTCTGAACCATTACTCAGAGGAAGAATGTATAGCATTTTACAATGCTATATAGAATGCCGGTTTTACAGTGCTATATAGAATATACTATATATATTCTATATATATAGTATATATATAGAATATATATATGTATATTCTATATATATTATATTCTATATAGCACTGTAAAACCGGCATTTTAAATTGTTCATGAAGAGTATCCTCAAAAACCCCTAGAGAAACAGTATCCCCTTTTCTGTTGTGTAACCTCCAACATATTGAGCATCAATAGGCCATTTACCTTTGGGAGTCATCCATCTCCTCCTCTCTAAAATGGTGTCAGTAATTCCTTCTCCTAAATGGAGAAGAATGGTTTTGTACAACAGCTCTATGCGGACTACCTACCTCAGGATGTACTATGCATATTCAGCTTCTTCAGACTTCTCTTCCACACTCTGTTCACACCTTGAGATTATATTGGAAGTACCATACAGAATTATTGATAAAAAAATTCAAAACCAGTTTAATGACCATTTTGATTTATATTACATTATTTTCGATTTCCATCATAGTCTACTTTGTGAAGGAGGTAAAAAGAAAAAAGGAGAAAAAAAAGCCTGCTCTCTGTGGCATTGATTTTTTAATTTTTAATTTCATCATCTAGATTCATGTTTTTCTGAGCTTCTTTTTTACCCTTTTCTTATTTCTGTTTATTATTTCCATTCATTTATTTCTCAATTATTATTAGTTGGATCAAAAATAAGTCCCTATAAACTGAAATGGAAAGAATTCTCCTTTATAGTACTGTAAACATGTTCAGCTGAAGTAAATGTTAGGGAAAAGCATGTACCAACTAAAATTAAATTGCTAAAATAGAACTTTACATATGTGTGTGTTTCAATACACTGCCTTCATTAGGACATTCTATCTAAGAGTTAACTGAAATGCACATATGCTGGATCACACCCTGCATTTACTGTTCTAATAATAATGTATGTATTAACCATGTTTTCTACCAGAAGATTTCAAAATGTTGGAAACATTAAAGTGAATTAAGCATCAGACCTTATTGGCATATGAAAGTAATATGAGCCTTCTTTCATGGCTAATTAAAACAATATATCAAACCTAACCGAAAGTCTTCCAGTTTTATGAAGCTTGGGTTGGGCTTGACTTTAGAACTTCACTTCCAATGTATTTCTAATCCACCGGTGAAGTCCTTTACCAGTGAAAACCAGGTTGTACATACCCAGAAGAGGGAACTGGAAAATCAAGGCCAAATTTTAGGCATCAGGGAGCTGGCCAGGGTCATAGAGGAAATAACTTAGTATTCTTGTTTCCTATATTATGTTTTTATGCCTGAAAATTCACCTGGTTTTCACACCAACTACTTTAAAAATTGGAGAAAATAATTTTGTTTGCTTCGTATAATAAAAAATACATAGCTGTAACATTTTTATGATTTCTTACTTGTATAATAAGTACTATACTTCGCTATAATAACACAATAAATATAATACTGCCCAAATAATCCAGGGAAACAACTTTCCCCATGGTGAAGACCCCATTAGGAAGACATGCAAGATCCAGCCCAGATTTCCTTCCTCATATTTATTGTGTAAGGGATCATACATGCAATCCACTCTACTGGCTGTAGAAGAGTTCATGAAAGGCAAAAGAGGAGCCCACAAGCTTTTCACACCCTTTTTCAGCTCATTGCTGAATGGTGTGTTCATCTCAGAGACTAAATCCTTCCTGTCAAAATATGAAGGGCTCTGTCAGGACTGGTAATTCAGTGCAAGGAGGAGGAGGGAGGAATTAAATGGCCGAGACTTGCTACAATAAGGGCGTAAAGGAAAGAAGAGGCTGCCACTGCTGTGAGGCTACACAAAAATACTTAGAACATCCTGCAAATAGCAATATTGAAACACTGCTGAAAAAATGCTACATTTCACTAATGTATGACTATGCTATAAGATAAATATATAAAATAAAATACAAGAACTGCCAGAAAAAAATAATTCTCTAAGTATGACTATAAATAACCATATTTATGATTGATGAGTTTTGTATGACCCCATAAAACAGGTATTATGATACACAGAATTTTAGCAATATAGTTACTAGAGTGAATAAGAAAACCATTTTCCATCAAATTACTGCCTCCTTCTCCCTAAAAAGTATCTGACTAAAGCAGCGATAATGTAAAGTTCAGCTATCAAAAATGGCTTCATTAAGAACTTTAATGAAGCACATGGGAGCCATTTATTGACTTCTCAACTATTAAGACATAGCATTATTACTGCTTTAACAGTATTTCCATTTTCATTTAGGAAATAACTAATCAAGGGATCAATGTACCAAAGACTTTATTTTCTCTCCCATGGGTCACTGAAAGTACATTTTTTAAAATGCAAAAAACGTAAAGGCAATTCCCCCCAGTGCCATATCACATAAGCAATTTAAAGAAATAACAAGGAATGCTAAAGGTCAATGGCTCCTGATCTAAGCCATGTTATAAAACAAATGAAAATTGTTCATGGTAATTCTACCTTTCTGGTGGAAGTAAGAGATCGCTTTCACATCAAAGAGGCTTACCTCCAAAGTATGCAAAGCACCTCCACCCTGACCTGCTGTCAACCTGTGAGACATTTCTATTTCTCAGCCTTACTTAGAATGCAAACTACTGTTTTCCTGGTAGTTCTCACAGCTCCACTTCCTTTGAGGTACAGATGTGTAGCCAAAGAACCCAATCAGATAACACCCATTTACATATTTATAAAGTCTCCTGTAAAATCTCGTATCAATTGTTGCCACTATATATAGTCCTTTCAAAGTATCTTGTGGGCACAAGCGCTCCACTGCACTGCTCCCTTCAGGAGTCCAGATATATCGTATAATGTGATTTCAATGTAAATGTGGCCCATCACACAATCATACCACTTCACAAACTCTTTTCTGCTGGGGTAGCTTAAATCTAAACACACTCAAGCAGCTTGCTGCACTGGAGCAAGATTTCCTCCACATAAAAAAAGTCAAAACCCCCAACACAACAATGCCAAGGAAAAAAAAATCTGAACATTTTCTGCAGAAAGATGGGCCGTCTCCAAATCCTTGTGCCCTATCAGACAAATTAAAGTAAATCAAGCATGAAATGAAGCAGAAGAGCCCCGAGATAAGGCTCCTTTAAGTCGTTTACAGATTAGGATAGAGAGAGGTGCATCTGGTCTCTGGCAGTGAAGGAGGCCAGTTTCTCATCTCACAATAGCAGCCTGTGTATAGGATTACCTTACCTTGTCACTGACAAGGGAAAAAGCGCCTGCAAAATGTCTCTAACTAACTTCCTAATGTTCCCAGCTAAGTTCTCTTATTAAAGTATTAACTGTTACAATGATAGAAATAAATTTTGATAAAACAAAATAAAAACAGACACCAGTCTGATTTATGAGCTGGTTAGACACTGATAAACTGGAGGCTCTGCTACCAGCAGATGAGCCTCTTCGCTTATCAGTCAGGATTTCACTGCTAGAGACAGCAGATAACTTCCCAACTGGAATTAGGGATTCAGTGAACTGTGTGTTACTGGTCAGACTGGTGCTCCAGCAGCACCTAAAAAGGCCTCTTGTGTTATCCGATGGGATTTTGTGCGGCATGCAGTGAGATGTTTCCCTGCTGGATGTGACGGCTGAACTCAGAGGTCTGCACAGCTCATGGGTAAACGTGCTCCTGCAGTGGCAAACCAGCCTCCCTCCTCTTATCAGCTTCTACAAATTGCAGGCCTGCCTGCCTGCCTTCCTGCCTTCCTTCTTTAGGTAGACGAGTCTCTCCTGCAGCGCCATCATCCCCTTCTGCTTCTCCTCTGCGGCCCCTGTACCGCAGAGGCCAAACCAGCGTTCGTGTGGGTGCCCGGCTCCCGCGCTGCCCCCCCCAGGACGGCACCGCCAGCCCGGCAGGGCCTCCGCCCACGGCGCCTTCCCCTCAGGGCGCAGCAGGCCTGGGAGCGCTCCAGCACGGCGCTGAGGATGGCTGCCACAGCCTTGCACAGGGAAGGCAGTCCTGCAGTCTCCCCCTTTCCACACACTTCAAGCCCACCACACTCAGTACCTTGTAACTGGGACAAGAACACCCTGCTTAATGACACCCTGCTGGATGCGTCCTTAGTTTTGCTGTCGTGTGCTACCCTATAAATGCAATGACTACTCTGAGTGTGAACACACCTCCAAGCCCTTCAACAGACCAAAGTAAGGGTCTGCTATGCAAGGCAGCAGTAATCAAGCATGGTTATTTATTAAGAAGAAAGCAGATAGATGCAAGCTATCACATACTCATAGTTGAGAGTGTACAGTACTTCAAAAGAAGCAAAGTAACAAAGCAACTTCAAATTAGTGCCTGCTTTATGATTTCCACCTTTTAGTTCTCCTTGTGAATACCAGAAAAATAAAATGCGGGTTTTTTGACAAAAATAAGATAGCCTGGATACCAAAACAGCACTGTTAAAAAGAAAAAAAAATATTATTCACTCCTTAGAGACATTTTATATCACCTTTTCTTACACAAGACCTGCCAGGGTATGTACTAGGTGTGAAGGTGAAAACATATACTATGCTTTTTAATCTACTGCAGCTCTAGAATGAAGAAAAAATTCCCACCATTTCAGTACCATAAACTAGCACTAGATCAAGATAGCACTTTTACCCTCAAAGCTCTACAGAAAAGGTGTATGTGCACCCTTACTTCCCAAACAAGAATACTTTAAAATAGACCCGAATATTTGTTCCTGATATTCAAAGGCAGAAACGACCCAGAAAGCAGAGTAAAATTTTACTGAACTGAACTAATCCAGAAAGAATGTAGGGCAGGATAGCAGCAAGTATGAAATTGTCCTTCAGGCTTTAACCGTCAGACCCTAAATCGATGGTGCTTCAGGAAATCTTCCTAAATGTTTGAAAAAGGAGGGCAGAAGGCACTACACTTCAGCCCAGAGCTCCTTCTCCAACCAGCCCTTCGCACCACACTGAATCCCTTACATTCTTCCTGCTTTTTCGGAATATTTGTAAGACTGTCTCAGACTCCGCAGAATATTCAACCCAACTAAATTGAGGTGGGTTCTGCCCCTCCAAAGCTGCCGACACTCAGACTCCTTTGATGCAGTGACATCCCCTTACTGGCTTTGTATGCTGCATACTCTAGGAAGTTTTGAGGACTGGGGTTTTATTTTCTTTCTGAAGACTATTTCACTGCCTTTTCATTTGCCAGGCATCACTCACTGCTATGAAAATAAAAACCATGCCATATTATCATCCAAGGATCTCACAAACTAACTGTGTTACAAACAGGACAGGTGAATGAAATTATGCATGGAAACACTCCCACAGGAGGCACCTTTCATCTTTTGGAAAGGCTGTCTGAACAAGGGAAATGACATTTTTTTACTCACTAACTATTGAGACGAATTTCAACTGTCCCCAGCACTTTCAAGCACAACCCCTCCTTCTCAATGAGACAGATGAATTTCCGTTTATATGTGAAAAATGTCAGCTCTCATTTCACTCATTCTTACATTTTAAGTATACACTACAAAACTGCATCAGTGCAGTATCTTATGCTGACACATGATGAAACCATGATGAGAAATTATAAACGAGTGTCTTATTCTGCCTGCGTTTTGTACGAATGAATAATCCAAAAGGTAGAAGAGCACAAGCTCTCTCTGTGAAACGAACACACCTGATTTGCTGCTGCTGCTCTTTTCGCAGGCGTACACCAATGACATGTGAAGGCACTGTGAAACACAAATGTGATCTAGCTGTATTTTGCACTCATTTATTGACGCTAATTTTAATGCACAAATACACAAAGATTTGGGGCAAGGGGGAAACAGAATATTTATTTGTACCCCAAAATTATTCTCAGTGAAATGAGATAATAATCCTCTTCTGTGCAGAGAATTGGTACATTTACACATCTGTGACCAATTGATGATGTCTAACAAGCACTCACTGTTTCCCACTGTCAAGTAATAAACAAATTATGCCAAAAATGAGCATGTTTTATTCTATTTATTAATACTGTGAGAAGGTCACATGTTTACATGGTATTTGTACTACTCCTATTTTTGTACCAGACTCATAACATTCTTAGGACAAATTTTTGTTACCTTGTATCAGAAGTATTCAAAACCATTTCGCATTACACTAAAACTGCAAATACTTAATCCGTAGAAGAAGGGTTACTTTTATTTAAAAATATATTATATTATGTAACACAATTTTATTAAGTTTCTTTAAAAGCCGTAACTGCTGGCATTTCCAAAAGCATTTCCAAACATGACAGTCCTTCTGAACTATACATTCATAAGGATATTAATGACTCCAAATGATAATAAGTGACAACTATATGAAAATCACTTATTTAGTACTAATTAGAGTGCTGATTTCTTTGTATTACAGTGCTGATTAACTGATTTCAGATTCTTGTTAAAAAAACAAAGGAACTGCAGCAGTTCTAGATTCATCAATAGTTTTGATCTTTACTAGTCAGTGCTAACAGTGTGATAAATAATAAAATGTAATACAACCCTGCTTAGGAATAAGTGCAAGATGGCACTTTAGCCTGATGGCCTCTACCAATAAACTGAAAAGAGCATTATACAGTTTTCCCATTATTACCATGAATTAGACTATTCCTTTGATCACCACCATAATTTTCCATTCTCAAAATATTCAAAAGGCATAAGGAAGGTTTCTGATCTGATATGCTAAAATGAACTTCCCAGATTAATGGATTCTGAAAATACAAAATGCTGCTCTACTTTCCATTTTAAAAATATATTACCTAGCACAAAACTTCTGATGAGAGATTCTCAAAGCCATGGGGATCTGCAATACAAACATAAACTTTCTCTGACGGGCTAGTATACTAAAAACAGATGAAGATCTACATTGGTTACCTTAGAAATCAAAATGCTACCTACAGTGAATTTTCTGTAACCAGTATGATCCAAGTGAGTACTGTTCTGCAGCCAGCACCACATCCAGCCATGGAGACTCCCCATTTCAACAGGCAGGTACATTTTTATAGCTGGATCAGTAAAAAGTTCATAGCCAAAATGAATGAAGAGAAAGATTTCAGTTCACACTCCAGAGTCCATGAGATGCCATATGCCCTTATACTCCATAATGTACTTCAAGTAGAATTAATTTTCAATTATATACCTCTAACCATTTATGAAACAATTTAATGATTTAGCCAGTGTAACCAGAATCCATTTTAACTACATGAAACTTTTGCTATTCCTTAAAAATATCTTATTAGAGCTACAGAAAATATTCAGACACTTTATAATGAGAACTAAACTATTAGAAGTCATGAGAATAATTTCATTGATTTATACCATAAAGCAGATTTAGGGTGACTCATATGCTTCCAAGCAAAAACAACACAGTGGAAGACAACTGAAAGCGTTATACATTGATTATCTTTACAATACCTTACAACATACTCGTCTGACATATAGTGTTACATTTTTAACAGGCTTGGGTTATGATTTAAAACAGGATTTGATATATTTAAAGCAGAACTGTAAAGTAGTTATGGTGTATTGAACTCTCTTCCTGTACTGCAGATCTGGTTTCACTGAAGCTCATCCAAATAAGAGATCTTTGAAGATCACAAACTGTTACCAGCAATTTTAGCAAACTAAGCGTGCGGAAGATGATCAAGTTTGATAGACTACATAAGCCCATATCTTTAACTCAGCTAGACATGCAGCAACTTAAGGGAAGGCAGACTTTTTTACCAGAGGTTTTCTTTCTTAAGTTCTTTTACCAAAGTCCCAACTGGGTTTTACCATTCTGGATGTAGATCTACTTTGCATATTCTTTGTGTGGCATAGAGGTATTTAAAGTGGCATGAACATGAAGCATTCTAAGTTGTAGAAATAATCTAACTGGGGCATCACAGAGCTGTGAGGATTAAATTAGTTTTACTAATGTCTTTTTTCTTTTTTTTCCCCTAACTTAGCCACACCTAATTACATTAAAACCATTGTTACTTAGCTAAATAACGATTCTTCCCAAATCAATTTCTCTGTTTCTTAGGAAGCATGTGTATTCTGATTACATTGCAAGTATAGACAGTATATTGTAAAGTAGCTGACAGAACTGATTAACAGAAAGACATAGGAAGACTGAGGTAGCTAAAATGACAGATTATTATGAACATTCAGGAATGCAAACTTTTAACTGCTATTGTCCAAGATCCTCTTAAGCTGATCTAAGACATGATCATCTGTCCCATTAGTGCTTCCATACATTTTTCATAGCAGGCATACTAAAAAAACTTTTCTGTTAAAATAAAACTCATTCTACACCTTTTTAAACCCATGTTTGAAGGAATCTAGACGAATATACTTATGATAACTAGTGCTGAAGACAGTTCATCAGCCTTGAGTTCAGGACAGAAACAGAAACAAGCCCCTCTGTGCCAGTGTCAGGTCTTTGTTGGATGAAGCATGTACTTTTCACAGCAGAAGCATTAAGCTCATGGTCTTATAAAAACACTTGAAAAACCTACAAATACTTGTTTTAACAGACTTGCAAATATATTCAAGTGATCTTGACTGTACACGCAGCAGTGAAGTCTTTTCTATGGGAGGTGTCTGAAAAAATCACCATGCAACTATTGTTCATCAAAGAATTGTTGGCTATTTTCACTTCTAAGACACAAGTGTATTTCCCTCCCACCTCTTTCATGCATGTATCAGTAAAAAAGATTGTCTCATATTGTCTCTTTGCACAGATTCCGTATTTAAGGCCAACTGGTTTACTAATTGCCCCAAAGTTAAAATGAAACCTATATTTATAAAGGTAGATGAGGGTTCAGTTATTCCTTGCTCTCAGGACTCTGATGCTTTAAGTAGGGTAAGAACGGGAGCAGTGGAAGACAGAAAAAATTTTCAAAAATGGTTTAGTTTGAAATACTCTAATTCCCATTAGAAGCCTACAACTACTTTATCTTTCTTCTTTTGCCATTAATTACAAATAAATTCATCTTTCTCTTGTGAAGCCTGAAGTTTGTTGTTGTTGTTAGATGAGTTTCATTCAAACTCCAACAAAAAAGATGAAGCCAACATTGAAATTCATCTCACAGTCCAGAATTTACTTAACGGCCAGCCTGTGCGCTGTGATAAACGGAATGATGATCCGGCAACATGTCTTTATCCATGGTTTGCTTTAATTAACGCTGGCTTGTTTGTTGAAAAGATGATTAATATGCCAATGAAAATTGCATAATTGAATACCACAACACTGGCACAATCAGAAAGACACATGCAGTTTTTTGATTAACATTTATTATTATTATTATTATTATTGTGTGTTTTAATGTACTCTTCTCACTATGAAATCATGCAGTTTTTGACCGAGAGGTGAGAAAATGCCAGGTTAAGTGCAAGATCTTCTCTGGGCAAGAAAAAAGATGAGATGCAATTTAAGCACGAAGAAATAGTTACTTGGTCGAGCAGCCATTTTTCCAAACTCAAACTAGAAGCAAAGCCACCTCAGAAAAAGGAAATACAGAAAAAAAACAAGCCATAACAAAAACATAAACACAAACATCACAACAACAAAAGGCAAAGACCATTAAGCAAAAAGTATGAAAAATAGAAACAATATATTCAGTATGACAATAATTAGTATGTGGAAAGTGGATGAAACCATTTTTAAGGAACAGAAATTAGAAGAAACTTCTACTGGAAAAGCACCACATTAACAAAGCTCTAAAGACTATCCCTTTCCAGAACTTCACCTGAACAGCTGTACAAACTGCAGTTTGTTAACATATTAATCTGGTTAATTCCATGTTATGACTAGAACAAGAGTAACAATTAAGTCCGGTGTTTATTTTATCTATACTGTTTATTTCATTGGTTTTCCTCTATTTATGTAGCCTTACCATCCAACTTAAGGCAGATCTTAATGCTATTTAACACTGATTCTTATGCAAAAACTGATTTTAAGGGCCAGGACCATCCCTTTTCTTTATAAAACTGAATTCAGACTTGCATATCAATTCAATAGGCTATATTATAGTTCTGTAAATACTTTCTATTCTGGAAGTAAGCTAATAGTAAAACTGACAGGTTTTGAGCTAAGGTAAGACAGAAATCCTTCCAGACTTTTCCCCCAAAATTAGCATCTACTGACTTCATACTTTCTTCAGTGCTTTAAGCAGGCACAAGAATTTTCTGATAACTGAAGTTCCATTATTTAGATTAATAAACACTTGCGCAGGATAACACAAAGCAAATACTGCTGCACCTTTACTATAATCAAATAAAACAGCAAGGAAATATTCCCACTTATTTCTTTCTACAAAAAGCAGCACAAGTATTGAGATTTCTGCAAGAATTGCTTTTCAAGGATCCTCACATTGTCCTTAGATAGATAGTGGGAAAAAGGAAGGAGAAAACTCCCAAAGGAAAGGGTCGTATGCTCCAGCTGCAACCTTTAACGACTTCTGTGGGTCTAAAGGGACCAAAGGAGGTACTGCGTGCCTCTCGGTAATCCCAGGTAACACCCGATTCTCAGGACAAGTAGTGAGAGCTCAGCTGAGAAGGTAAGAAACCCTGGAAAAGCATGACTGCCAGTGAGAGGAGGAATCCATTCTTCCTGCTTCTTCTTCCAAAGCCATCCATTCTCCCCTATGCTCCAAGTAGAGATTCCTCAATGCTTTGCTTTGAAATTAATATATTTTTGTAGAAAAAACCTATGTAAGGTAAGCATATTGGAAACACACAAATCTCATAGGATTTCTAAGCAAGAGGCTCAGCAGGGCCTCTCCCAGCTTACCTATGCCTCTGGGAGACACTGATTTTCCAGTCTGTAGTTCAGCTTGGGGGTTATTTAAACTCCTGTATGCCCACTTTTGCAACTCAGTATCTGCAAAGTACTGCCAGGACAAACAAGATGAAGGTTTTGCTTTTGAAGGGTCACAAAGGAGCCACAGGAGCCACCATTGCATTTCCTCATTCAGCTGTTCTTAGGATAACCAGAAAAAGGCCTTTACCATTTATGAGGTATCCTATTAATTAGGGTAAGAGAACTATATCTACTGAAAAACTGTCCAAATGAAAACAAAACCAACCAAACTTGGAAATATCTGATTGCTGAAAAGGTGTAAGAATTTTAAATAAAACCATATTAAAAATACTTGATCAAAACCCAAATATCTTAGAAAGCAGAAGATCTGAAGAAAAGTTCATTCTTAAGTATAAATCCATGACAACAACAACCACCCTTCAGCTTTCAAGGAAAGTGGAAGTGCTGAGGCCCCCACCCTGCACAACACCTATACCAGGAGACACTCAGCCCGATCCAAAAGCTGCCAGTGAAAATACTACATTGTCCACCACGGGACCCGTAACCAGATCAATCTTTTCAGTTTCTCTGATAATGTAATCTTGCAACCTGACTGTTTTCCATATCTTCAAGTCATGGTGTCATCACATTCAAACTTTAAGTTACAATAAATATCACTATTCATATCACTCTGTAGATTGTAGAGACACACACCGCTATTTGCTTAACTGCAGACCATGCCTGCTGTCCTGGACCTTTCTAGGCATAAATTAAACAGGTATTTTTTCTAAAATTTTGTATTCAAAATGTATACTAAAAAAATATAACATTGTTCAGCTCTATAGCTACCAAATTTGAGTTTCATTTTGTTGCCTTTTAATTTATCTTACTTTCAAAGTAAATAAAATATTTTACCTTTTTATTTCTCAGAGTTCTTCCTACGAACTGTAAGCCTTCTGTAGGGTTGCAAAAGAAGTAAATAGATGTGATAAGACAGAAATATGCAAATGCATGATCAGCAGGTGTAGTAATAAACATTCCTCCTCTTAAGGAACCAGAGAGCATCAAACGAAACACTCAAACAGCAGATTTAAAATACCAAAAAAAGGTTATTTTTCTACCCAATAGCAGGGCAAGAGCATGAAGGCCAAAGCTTTAGAAATAACAAAAATTCATACAAGCGAAGTTCATCAAGTTTATCAAATGTAAGTATAAAGATACAGCTATTGATCAAGGAAGATGAAGACTGCAGAATATCAGAAGACAGATAGGTATAACAGGGGAAACACCACTGTCTGCGTGCTGTGCGCTTATCACCTTTCCCAATTCAACAATTAGTGCCACTGCCACAGATACGATTCTAATTAGTTCACGACTGCCCAATAGAACCGTAAGATATTTCTTCTGCAAATTCAATGTACTGAACTTTTTAACATTTTCTAAAAATTTGTCTTCTACAGTCTTCATCATTCTTCATCTTCGACAGTCTTCTATCATTCTTTTTCACAGATTTTTTTCAATTTTTTTTCTCGGAATTTCTTCTCCTACTGAGACATGTGAAACCTAGAATGTAACTGTCTCTGTGTCATTGCAATGGAAGACCAAGATTTTAATTCCTTTAATTACATTTCGGGTAATCAAAAGAAGCATACATTTTTTTTCCTTAGAAGTTTCAAAAACTCTCCCAACTCAGTTTTCCCAACTTATTTTAATAATTTTAATCAAATAATTAATGAAGTTATTAAGTAAAGACAAATAAATAAATCCCTACCAAGAACAGATCTCTTTACATCACTGCCAGATGGTGCCCTTAAAATTCAACACTTTATTATTACAGGAAAACCTTTTGTTTATGATTTTTGTGCCAGATTCACTCCAAGTGCTTGTGCCCACATATATGGAAGTTTGAATTAATCACTTAGAGAGTATGGTTTCATGATGATCAGATGTTTTATTAAATACAGATATCAGATTTCTTCTTTACTAACATGTAATTCAGTATTTAAATATCCAATATATTACCTAAGGTCTCTTTCCTAGAGATGTGTGTTTACAATTTATGATACTAGGTTCATCTAGAGAACAGACTGTGGACCATGAGGACATATGAATTTCTCTGACTTGAAAAGAGCTACTTTCTGAGTAACTGCTCATGAAATCAGTGAGGCATTCCCTATGCAGCCTTACTAGTTTCTGGACTTTTCATTCCAAATATTTTGTTTGCCCCCTTTCCTGGACTACAAGCTGAATGGTAGGTCAGGTTAATAAAATTAATTACTTTATTCATCTGTTCAATTATTTCCTTAAAAATTCTGATGCATATTACCATGTTTGTGAATGCTACCAATTTATACTTCTCTGCACATTTTTCTTTCTTGTACAATGTTTTCTTGTATTAATCCCATATGCTGTTTTTTAAAGATTTACTTGTCACTATAGGACTCATTCTTACAACTGTTCTAAAGAGGGCTAATGTTGTGCCAATACTTCAAAATCAAAAAAAAAAAATGACCCGGATAACAGACCTGTCAGTTGGATATTGATACATGGCAAAGCAGTTTGAACAGATGATATAGAGCTTAATTAATAA
The DNA here is from genome assembly GCF_000691975.1 of Corvus brachyrhynchos. Lineage (NCBI taxonomy): Eukaryota > Metazoa > Chordata > Aves > Passeriformes > Corvidae > Corvus > Corvus brachyrhynchos. Next base: position 296,761 of record NW_008237244.1, read on the forward strand.
GGAATTAAATAAAAGTAATTAAATTACTGCCAATCAACATATACTTAGGGAAAACATCTTAAAATACTAACTTAGTGTTTTCTATTAACTATCTGTTAAATCATATGCCACTAGTATTACATTTACTCTTCTGTAAGGAATTTGATTTAATACAACATTGCATTTTAATTAGGGTTAAGATAACAGTACTCAAAAAACAAAGCTCAGTGGAAACGGGACAAATGACAAATATGAACATCGCTAGTTACTGAGTGAATGTATTTCCAGTGAAGCCTGGAAAGCACTGGTTCTTGACTCTTCAGTACTTAATTATGAATGGCTTAGAACAAAGAATCAAGTCATTTAATGATAAAGGCTGAGGAGAAGAAAACAATTGGAAAGGACTAAATAATGAAGAAGGCTGGTACAGGACAGCATAATGAGCTGGCAAATCTGGACTCACTGCATGTGTGTGGTAATAGAGAAAAACAAAGTGCCCACGGGACCAAAGAATGCAGGACATACCCATAGGGCAGGGGACTCACTTCTGAGAAGCACTGGCTACAAAAAAATATTTGGGGATTCAGGCCTGTTATCAGCTCAACAGGATTTCCCAGTTGAGCACTGTAGCCAAAAGTGGAAAAGCACAGTAGTGAGTGCTACTGAAGAGCAGCAATGGAAAGATACATTGTGCTGCAGTAGAAAGGTTCTATTAAGTGGGTAAGATGCCTCAGAATGGGTCTACTGTAATTTTGTGGCCAGTTCTCTTGCCCTAGTTCCCAGAAATACAGCTGAAAACTTTGAGGAGATTTATTGGAAATACATTAAAATAATTAAGACCAGAAAAGATGTCATACTGTAAATGAGCCAGGAAATTAAGTCTCCTAAGCTTATCAAAAAGAATGCTATGGTTTGACTTGGACATTCACATATATGAAAGAAGAAAATAAATACATGATAGACTTCTTGATCAAGCAACCAATCATACAGCAAAAATGTGATAAGGTAACTGAAAACTCCAAGTAGGCAAATTTAACCTCAAATAGGCTGGATCAACTCAAACTATCAAAATTACAATATATTATTTATAGAAAATCTAAATTCAAAAGTTAATTTTCTCTACTCTTTCACTGGTGAGGCTACACCAGCAGTACTGTACCCAGTTCTGGGCTTCCCCATACAAAACAGACATGGACATACTGCAGATAGTCCATCAAAGGGCTACAAAGATGATTAAAGGACTAGCACATCTCTCAAATGAGGACAGCCTGAGAGAGTTGGGACTTTTTAACATAGAGGAGAGAAAACTCAGGGAAATCTCATCCATGCATACAAGTACTTGAAGGAATTATGTAAATAAGATGGAGCCAGGCTCTTTTCAGTGGTGCCCAGTGACAGGACTAGAAACAATGGGCCCAAACTGAAGCAGAGGAGGTTCCCTCTGAATGTCAGGAAATACTCTTTCACTGTGATGTGACTGAGATATTGTCCAGAGAGGTTGTGCAGTCTCTCTCCTTAGAGATGTTCAAAATCAGTCTGGACATAATAGTGGGCAATCAGTTCTAGGTATCCCTGCTTGAGCAGGAGGGTTGGAGTAGGTGACCTCAAGAACTTTAGTCATTCTGTGACACCGTGACTCTGTGACATTTGGGCTCAGCCAGTACTGGTTACTAGGTCATCCTAATCCTGGAGTTTGATAAGAAGGGGAGTATGCCAGGAACCGGGTTGTTTAATGTCTTAATAAATGACCTGGAGGAAAGGATGGCATGCATTGTCATCAGATTTGCAGATGACATCAAACTGGGACAGAATCCATGCAAAGGCAGCCCTGTCCGTCAATCAGAGCTGCCTAGACAATTGCGATGAACAAGCTTACAGGAACCTCATGAAACTTCACAAGGACAAATACAGTGTCCTGGGAATGAGAAGGAAGGAACTCTTGCAATACTACAGGCACTGCCTGGCTGGGTAACAGCTCTGCTGGAAACACCTGGGGGTGTTTGTTGACAGAAAGCTGAACAGGAACCAGCAGTATGCCCTGGCACCAAAGAAGGTCAACAGCTTCCTGGGCTGTATTAACAAGAGCACAGCCACAAGACCAAGAGAAGTGATTATCCTCCTCCATTTGTTAGACCACATCTGCAATACTATATTCGAGTCTTGGGAATTCCTTTGTAAGAGGCTGACAAACTGAAGCCGTCAAGAAAAAGATTTTCAAAATGGTCAGGGGGCTGGAGCAGACAGAGAGGGAACTGAACTTGCCTCCATGTTTTACTTGGTAGACTTAGTTTCAAATAGTCTAGGTGTAGCAAATGAATGGTTTGGCTGCTTAAAGATACACAAACAGCTGCACATGCAGCTGTTATTAAAGCAGAATAGTCAAATTGAAACAATACCCTTATGAGAAGGGAGATGATGGGAAAAATATCAAACACTAACACAATACTTTCAAGTTTTCCTTATTTTTCTTTGCAAACGCATCAGAGAGATTGAAGAATAGACCAACTTCATTTAAGACTCCCTCAAATTTGAGCTTTTAACAGACCATGAAACATTAGCTTGCTGTTTGCATCAGCCTAACGAAGAAAGCGCCTTTCTATTTAAGGCAAATCACAGAAAAAGAAAAAAATCCTCTACTACATTTTTCCAGTCCAGGATAAGCCCTATAGTAAGTGATCATTGAGCCTGTGGTTATGTGTAACAAATTTTGTGAACAAGCAGAATTGTAAGTGACTCATGGTTACTGTGCTCACATGATTTATACAACTTAATAAAAGAAGCTCCAGGAGAAAATGAGACTAATATAATCACATAGCATCCAATATATAGAAAAGTGGACTGCATTGTACATTAAATTAATGTCATGATAGAAACAATTCACTGGATGTCATTCCCTAGAGCCTCTGCCTCAGCCACTTGTCATGGCTTTTGGAAATATGTTCTCCTTCACATTTTTAAGCCCTATGCAGACAATATCGTCAAAGGTTCAGCACCAAACCAATTCATTGTTTTCATCTCAGGATCTGTTCCCTGGTTACTTCAACTGAATGGGGCTCCCAAGATATAAAAGCTGTGGAAATAGCCATGTCCCATGTTCCTGATGACTCTGTACTTCTAGTGAGGCTCACAGTGCATTACTGGTTTTGTAATAAACAATAATATCATTACAAACATTAATTACATTGCCTCAAAAGCCCTAAGGAGTCATGCATTCACAAAAAGAGTGAGACATAAATCTGAAAAAAATAAGAAAAATGTATCTACTGTTTTATTATCCTTTAGATATACTATGATATGAATGTGATTTCCAGAGTTTTGATAACCTACCGTCCTCAAAGACTGTAACTGTAATTGCATTGTTCAGTGTGTCCAGATTAAAAAAGAAATCAAGCTACAGACACTTTAAGTAAGGTAGAAAGAACTTTGCTATCCAAATTTAGAGAAGCCTTTCTCCCTATATAAATTACTTGGTCATGAAGCGGCTCTGTACAAAAGCAGAAGATAAGATTTAAGACACCTTAACCCTTACAGATACTCATAACTAATTTTTTCTGCACTGAAAGAAATCTTATGACATTTATTGTCTATCTGCTTTGCAAATTCTCTAAAAATAACCTTCCTATAAGCTGTTCAAAAACATTTTGGCAGTGTTTCTCTTTACTCTCAGAACAAGCATGATTTTGTTGAAAGTGTTTCCTGATATTAGAGTTGGCCATTCAGCATGCATTCAAATGTATTTTATACAAAACAAAAATGTTAAATATACATTTAAATACATTAGCCAGTTTTGAAGTCTGAGGAATAGAATTTGGGCCCAATTATCTTTTCTTGTATTTAACTAATTTTATTTCATGATCCTGTAAATTAAACAAAATAACAACATAAATATTGTCAAGAAGTATCAAACAGAAAACCCTACAGAAACATCTGATGCTACTGAAGAAGCAAGCCAATTCAGGACAGAATGTGAGCATGTATTTTATCTGAATTATGAGCAGAATTCAAAAATTAGCTGTTTAAATTGCATTTAACAGTTTAATATTGACTTGAGCTGCCTAAAAACTTGATGTCAGGTATAAGCTATACATTCTGGTTCTGGCTGCTGTAAACTGAGACATGTTCCACAAGGTAAAATTATCCCCTTTCTCATAGATAGCAATCTTAAAATGGAAGGAGTAAAGGTGCTTATCTCACTTCATTGACTAAAGACTACCTTAAACTAACTTAGAGATTACTATATTTAGATAAGATAAAATTAAAAGGACTATCTATGCATTCCTTGTAATGCTGTTCTTACCTAGAGTTAAAAATAAGGAGAGATTTGAAGGGCAGCAGAATATACTTCAGCAGG
>NW_008237244.1:301165-316691 GCF_000691975.1 Corvus brachyrhynchos
CAAAATGTGGTCTTGATAGTCAGTCAGAGGCAATAGTGACTATGAACATAAAAAAAAAAGCTGAGGCCCTAAATGCCTTCTTTGGTTCAGTTTTAATTCTAAGGTGTGCCATCAGGCTTCCTCAGTTCCCAAGCTTAGCAGTAAGAGTCTACAGCATTATCTGCAGGACTGAAAGATCAAGTAAGGGAGCACTTAAACAAATTGGACATACACATACACGTCCATGGGAGCAGATGGGCTGCATCCAAGGATGATGAGGCAGCTGACCACTGTCACTATGATTCCATTCTCCATAGCTTTGAAATGCCGCAGCACCTGTGAAGAAGAAAGTGCCCCTATGACTAGAAACAGGCAAACGTTAGACCACGCATTAAGATAAGGAGGAGTGTACTAAGGGGTTTTTAGCCCAAACTACATCCCTGGGAATAGTATGAAGCAAATTCTCCTCATCGCCATGACCTCGCACATACAGTGTCAGAAGGTGGTTTGGAACACCTGGCACAGATTTACTAAAGGCAAATCATACCCGACCAACCTCACTGACTCCTACGATGAGATGACTGGCTCAGCGGGTGAGAGGGGACAGCAGTGGGTATTGCTGGACTTTAGAAAGGTTTTCCACAGAGTATTCTCATAAACATATTGCTGAAATATGAATTTATGGATAGATTACAAAACTGGCTGAACTACTGAATCAAAGTAATGTGAACAACAGTATGAAGTCCAGTTACTAGCAGCATGTCTCAAGGAGCTATCTAGGGCTAGTGCTTTCTAACATAATTATTCATGGTCTGGACATTAGGAATGAATGACCTTCAGGTTTGCAAATGATATCAAATTGGTGGGAGCAGCTGAGAACCACACAGGGGGCACAGCTGCAGCTAAGAGACCATAAAAAGCTGGAGAAATGGGCTGACAGAAACCAAATGAAGTTCAACAGAGGCAAATGTTGAGTCCTGTTCTGGCACAGGTTGAGCCTCATGTAACAGTACAAGATGGTCACTGCCCAGCTGGAAAGTAGCTTTGATGAAAACAATCTGTGAATAGACTATTTGGACTTGTATCTTAGTGTGCTCTTGCAGGAGTGAAGGCCTGTTGCATCCTGGGCTGTGAACAAGTCTGTCGAGCAGGACATACGCATACTGGGGTAAGTCTGGTAGAGGACCACAAAACTGCCAGGGGACTGCAGCAAGAGGTGCTGAAAGAGCTGGGAAGATCAGTGTTTGGACAGGAAGGCTACAGGGCTTTAACTGCTGTATGCAAATGTATATTGGAGGGTAAAAACAACACAAAGCCACTCTCCTGTTGGAGATCATCAGGGACAAGGCAAGAAGAAACAAACAAGCATTGCAACAAGAGAAAATTTCCACAACATATGGTAAGCAAATATTTGAACAGCTAAGCAAGGAAATCAAACATTGAGCACTGCTGAGAAAATCTGCAGATTCTCCATTTTTTATGATCTTTAAACCCTGACCAGGTAAGGCCCTGAGCAACCTAACACAAGTCAGACCAGTTTTGAGCTGGGGTTAGACTAGATGACCTCTGGAGGTACCTTCCAATCTAAATTACTGAATGATTCTAAATAGTAGTATTATTCATAGTTTTTAATTAGTAACTATTAATAGTTGATACATTAATAATTAATGTCTTCCTAAAGGAGGGTTCTCCTGGATGGAAAAGTCTAATTACATTTAAAAAACATTAACCGTGAAAGGAAAATGTTTTGCATAGTAATCTAAATAAAAAGCACAGCCTTGCTCTTATTCATAACTCATGTCACTTATTCATGCTTTCTCTTTCTGATCTGTAAAACATTTTAAATAAAAATCAGAACTAAAGACAGGGTCAAGACTTAATAATTTAGTTCTTAATTGAGGTTCAGTGCAATATAGGTAACAACACTGAAGAAAAGGATGTAGAAAAATCTTACTTCAGCAGCTGCTTATCATTACATATATCTGGAAGTCTCTTTATTCTGATTCCATAGGTGTCTAAACTCAAATGCAGTTGCATTCTCGGGTGGTAGGTTAATATACCTCTAAATCTATCAAAATGCAAAGACATAAAGTAAGAGGTTCTCTACCTTCAGAGCAAACCAAACATACCCAGAAAGTAGAGAGTACAGCACAAAGCACAGCTGGCACATTTGTTTTCACAATGAAACTTGTGATAGTGACCATAATTTCATAGGAACTCTGATCTAGGAATCAGGACATGTGGCTCCCATTTTGTTTCACCCTTAGAAGACTCCAATCGATTTCTTTTGCCTCCAAAAATACTCAAAAGGGAGGGGGAAATCCTCTATCCACCCTTTATGTTAATAATAAAAACTTTAACCAAAAATTCGTGATGTACTTAGCACCTTTCCTATGGTCATCACCTAAGGACAGAGAGATGTGGATTTCTGTGCACTCCTCCAGAATTTAGCATATTTTTGAGCAAAGAATCAGTTCATTCTAAATACAGTCAATCCTGGAACAACAGATATGAACTCAGCTCCCTATCTTTCTAAGTGGGTGCTCTAATCTCAGGACTACAAAACCTAAGACTAATAAAACGGAAGAAGGGAGAAAAGGCTGTTTAATAAATAGAACAATTTATTTTCTTGAGATATGAACCAAGAGCCATGTTGCTCCGTGAGGGTGGTGTGGTACTAGAAAAGGTTGCCCAAAGAAGCTGTGAATGACACATTCCTGGAAGTGTTCAAGGCCAGGCTGGAAGGTGTCTGCTGGAAGGTGTCCTTGACCAGGGAAGGGGGGTTGGAAGTAGATGATCTTTAAGGTCTCTTCCAACCCTAACCATTTCATTAATCTATCCAGTATAAAATTTTTATCTCAACTTATTCTGTACTTTTTACTTTTATATTTTTTCCAGCATATCCTGAGTTTTCTGATGAAGTTTCCAACAAAACATCAAACTATTAACACATGAACTGAATCCAACTCAAAGAAACACATTATTGGTGGACTAATAAGCTTCTCAGTTTTGGTAGCTTCTTATCGCCTGAAAAATCATACTGGGGAAAGCAAAGAGAGACAAGACATCTTGGATTTGGACTCCAGTAATGCTGGAGTACCCTGGAACTAAGACTTTGTCCTCCCCTCTTCACAGGCTGCTGTTGCCTCCATGATGCTAAGCCATAACACTACAATGCAAACCATGCACCACTGCATTTTAACTACCCCAGGCTGCTCTAAGAGAACAGACACCCTGAGTATAGCTCCAATAGCCTGTCTTCTGCAGGGCTGTAAACAACTCTTTAAATCAATAGCTGTGCCAGTGCAATATTACTGTCACCACATGCTTACAGTTTTTCCACTCCAAGTAGGACATGTCATAAGTTTCATGCAGTATTTTCTGACAAGTTACTGTTTTATGTTAAACTTAGACTTCAAGTGACCTGACATTAACGATGTTTATCTACCACTTAGACTGCAAGATACCAAGACATGTTTCCTTCATTTCTAGATCAGCCATGCCAGCCTCGATCCCCATTCTGTCACTCTGACTGGGAGGCACCACAAGCAGCAGCACAAAGATTTTTACAGGAGGTTAGGGGGCTTGGAGCTTGTCTCCTGGTGATAAAATTAGAGAGGAGAATTAAAGTGATTACACTCTAAAAATGACTTACTGGAAGTGACAGGTTTTTTTAACCTAAATATTTTTTAAGTACCAAATTTGTCACTCGTGTAAGTTATATGCTACTAACTGTAAAATTATTTTATTGCAGCAGTAAAAGAAATGAAGTACTTTTAGCAAATGCTTTTAGATAAATCAGGAACCTTGTATTCAATTCACATTTTATTTGCTTATAGGATTCTTTTATTTTTGACTGAGTTGCTGCAGACCTCTGAATCATGAAAGGAAATGTATATCCCCACAATATTGTCAGCCCCCAGTTAGTCCCTCCTGAGCCAAAGCAAGCCACTGAGCGAGGCAAAATGAAAAACTAGGTAGTTACAGCTGCTGAGGTGGTCTAGTGATGATTTAGATGATGTGTCCAAAGGAGAAACACAGAAAGTATAATGCCATATAAGTTGCACACTGTAATTATTTCACACAGGTCTGTATACTGCATGTGCCAGTAGGGACAAATCCTTCCCATTATACCTCAAGGGACTCCTCTCTAATTAGATACTTTGTTCTCTGTATATTACATTCCACCACATTCTAGATGGCAGCCTCTTTTGCAAGATGCAGCAGTGGCAGAGTAGATTCAGAAGAACATGAAAGGCTGAGAGACATCCACCATAAAGAGCCTTATTTTTCACCAGCTTCAGCAGACCAGAAGGTGGTTTCCAGTCATCCCTTTGACCTTGCTCTGGAACCACAGAAACATTTGCTCTTTTACATAGCACCCCAATCTCCAAATTCTCTTTTCAGTGCTTGGAAGATGCTATTTCTAGTGGCAATAGGATGATAGCTTCCTCCTGAAGAACCTACACCACAACTACTTCCCTATTATTCTTCCCCTTCCACTTACAAAGAGGGCTACAGTGAAGAGTCTCGGGAGAAAAGGGGCACCTATAAGATTTGTCTATACTACCACCTTTAGTTATATATGTCCAAGTCATCACATGTTTAGAAATATGTATTATTTAAGTGTAACCAAAATCCTAAGTCAGGACCTAAATTCAGTGTTGAGCCAACAGCACCATGACTCTCATTTGCAGGTGGCAGTGAGATGTCCTGCTGCTTTATGCATGGCTCTAAATGATCCCACACCAATTCCTTCCTAGCTCAGTGTCTGAACAAGTATCTGAGGACTAGTTATTTAAGTGAAGCTCAAAGCGAGTGAGCAAGCCATATTATCCCCTGAGTTAGATAAGTTCAATTATAAATTAAAATTTCAGAAAACCACCTAACTTGATGTGAAAGCATCATTAAACTCAAGGTGAAGACTTGAGTGGGAAGGAGGCAGTGTCCCACATGGGTTCTGTACTTCACCAAAGCAAAATATCTGAGATATAGCTAGGCATGACTTTGAAATTAAATTCATAATTATAAGAAATAAACCACAGCCATTCTCTACATTCAGCTTCTCAAACATGGGAATTTAGTACAGAAAAAACCTGAGGCTTGCTGACTTGTTTCCGTATTAAAACTGAGTCTATATACATTGATTATTAATAAAGTACAGCATTATGAAGCTGAAATGAACTATATCTGTGCTAAGTACAGTCAGATTTCATGGTTGTCAGTATACCACACTATAGCCTCTGAAAACTACATCAGGCTTGAGGACTAAGTCTTCAGACATGCCTTTGTTCTAGCCTGAGCATCTGCCCTAGTTCACTTACTGAGAATTCATAAATCTAACAGGTGACCCAAAAAGAATTCTTAAAAATCATATGATAGAGAGATCAAGTGGTTGGTTGCAAATATATTTGATGATACATACACAAAAATTTAGTGTTGTTTAGAAGTTACTACAAACAGGTATAAAAAAATCACAAGGTTCTGTTTTTTGATTCATCAACTTCTGGTACATATGGAAAACTTTAAAAATTGATGCATGCTCTGTCCTTTCAATGTGTAAACATCCACATGTACATGTGACCTGAGCATCTGAAATTACTACACTTAGCACACAGCAAACTCTTCAGAGGAATTTGTGAAAGTAAATTCTAGTATTTGTGCTCAGAAAAGTTTAAACTGGTTCCTGTCTTAGAAATGTAAACAAGCATTAGTTAAAAGAAAAAATTCTTCAAAGGAGGGACAGTGGCTGAAACTCCATCTTCAAATGATAGCTTTGAATAGTGTTTTTGAGACTGGAAAGTACATTTTGGCTTGTACTCAAATCACTTTTGTGCAATTTTGATTATAATTTATAATATAACAGGAAATCTTTAAATCTGAATGAGAGATGCTAGTTTATAGCTGCATATGAGGTACCGTATAGGACAGGACACTACCCAATGTAAGATATTCAAATAAAGATTTCAGATGTTATCAAAGCCCTATAGTATCAATTTTAAAGGAAACTAATTTTTCATAAAACAGATTTCTTCCAAGCAAAATTTCAGAAACAAACTAAAACATCCAGAAATCTGGAATTTATGAGCAACTGCTTTCCTCTCTACTTTTTTTAATATCTATGATGATCTTCATACTTGAAAAGCATCAAATACAAAAAGTACTACATGTATTTATCTCTATGTTCAACAGCTGAGACACACCAGCCATAACTATCTCGAATACACTTTTTTAACTATGGCCTAAAAATGTTTTGTTTCCTCTCCTTTGTTCCTTAATAAAAGATGAATAAAGAGGAAAAAAATAAAGAAAGAGACATCAACACCAATAGCTTCTTTTCCAGTGTCTTCACAGATGTTGAGCAGCAACTAGAATCTTTATACTGTATTTTTATACTTGGAAGTACAAATAGTGGCTGGAGGGGGAGAACATGAAAGAGGGGGAAGGTTGCCCTCTCCATCATATATATTTTAACTTACATCTAGAACCATTCATATTGTAAGCACAATCTAAATTAAAATGTAGAAAGTTATGTTAAAATGGAGAACAATATAGCTTTAAAATAATAATGTCAATTGGAAATAACCAGGAAATTTTTAAGTCTAACCAGGCATTTTCCCCCTCTGGTAACATAAAATGCCAGATCTTCAAATTATCCACATATGGCTGGATATAACTCTGAGCTGTACCATACTCCTACAAACACTACACACAACACACATCATACAAAAAATTTACATGGACTCTGGAGATAAAAATCATTCAGCAAATCTCAGTTATCTGATTTCAAACTTACTGTCAAGGGGCAATAATTTGTCATTTCAGAACACAAAGGGGAACAATGGTGTTCCTTATTGCGCAAAGACATCACTTTACTTTAGATTATTTCCAAATGTAGCTACTGCTTAAAGGTTTGGAGTCTGATCCTTTTTTCCATAGCACAATGACAAAAAAAGCTCAGAAGCCAAAGACATGGAAAGAGCTGATTTAGCATTTTCCCATTCTAAAATCCTCTGTGAAGGGTTTTAAAGTGTGAAGAAGAAGTGAGAATAGGTATGTAACATGCACTAGAGCTAGCTCCATTATTAACTCTTCCTCAGCAATTTCAGGAAGGGTTAGAAAGCAATAGGGAAGGCTGATGGTGAGGCAAAGATTTTTTTTAATTCTCTGTTTGGTAACCTGATACAAGAAAGAAAGAATCCTACAGAATGACTCTGTCATGCTGAAGAAACTAACGACGAGAGAACTTACGACTTCACGTTGATTCCCAGTTTTATTATTCATTTTTGATAGCAGCAGCAGAACCCGAGACAGTGGAGGAAAAGAAAAAAAGGAAAAAAAAAGGAAAGGATTCTGCACATTCTCTAAAGAGAGTCCATGAAACTCTTCCTCAACTTAAGAAACATTGCTAATGGCTTCCTTTATCTTCCCCTCCTGCCTTCAATTATTGTCCCTAAAAGTACTGTTTCAAAAGCTCTTCCTTCTCCCTCTCGTTAGTAACGCTGTACATAATCAGTCTCAAAATTAAACCGCACTACAAATTTATGTTTGGTTTCAAAAAGAAACTATTATTTCCCATTTTCAATACAAAAAACTCATTCTGACAGTTCAGCTGTTAGCACAGGCTGACACGGTGATTTCTTCTCCGAAGCATTTATCACATCAGTTTTCACTACACCCAAAATAATACCATAAAAATAACAGATTTGTATGTCCAAACAGCATCAACTCCTTCCTTCAAATTATCCCTTTATAAAAAGGAATTGAGAGATCCCTGTCCAGGACTTCAAGACCCCATAGTCTCAGATACACTCACACTTAAAACCCTTGTTTAATTGATGCCGGGTAGTTTTGAACTAGCATACCACCTCCTTAAAGCTCACTTATTGGAATTATCTGTTTCTATCCAGCAGTGTAACTACCAGTTTGATTAAAAACAAAGCCCTGCTCCCACACATATGTTTAACTTTACAAACTACAATATATCAAATAGTTAGACACCTAAACAACTTTGCAGATCTTGGCCAAGATCTCTCAGCAATTACTGCAAAATAGTTTCTATCTTGTCTTAGATCACACTTTCAATAGGAAAGCTAAATATTTTCTACAATATTTTGATTAAACCCCACATTCTGGGAAAATGCCCCAGAAGATCATCTGACCACAGACTTCCATGTTTTCCATAGGACTTGGCCAGGAAAATAGACGCAGAACCTGTATCTTTAACTTGGACATCTATGGCTATTTCAAGATGCCTGCAAAGACTGCTACAGTTTCAAAGAAAAGGCCATAAAACTCCTTGAAGATGGTGCCACAAAGCCTTCATCCCTGACCCAAGGTACACAGATTATTTAAGGCCCCCCTCAACATAAACTTCTACTTGGAATTTAAGCAAGAAGCAGCTTACCAAAGTTAACAGGTTAACAAAGTCCCTAGACAGGTCTCATACAAAGAGTTCATAAAGCAATACCAATGCTGTCCTTGAATTTTAAAAAAGTAATAGTTTTTGATACAAGCTTTTACCTACAACATTTGGGAAATATTACTGCAGCTTCTTACACAGGGATTTGAGAACATGTTTGGGGTTTTGACATGCATCATTATTCTCTGAAATATAGAGCAATTCATTAACACACTCCCTGATTGGCATTTAGTAGACTGGGAGTACCCAGGAAACAAAGTACTAGTATTTGTTCAAAAATAAAGTCATAGGGGAGTGAGGAGGGGAAAAGAAGGCACTGAGGAGAGAGAGGGAAGGAGAGAGATGTCCAACAGCTGTTAATGTTTTAGGTCCATTCAGTCATGGTCATTTTCACTCACCTGCAGTTCCAGCACAGAGCTGGGGAACAAACTAATACTGGGTGCCTTATCCCTGGAACTGTTCAAGGCCAGGCTGGATGTGGCTTTGAGCAACATGATCTAGTGGGGAAAAAAACAAGCCCTTCCAAGCCAAACCATTCTATGATTCCACAATTTAGTTCCAGTCCATAAAGAGTCATCTTCACCCTTGTTTTTTATTACTCAGCTAATGTACCCTCTAGCTTTCTACTTAGAACTGAACATAGTCAACACACCACCACTGGAAATACACCTCAACCTCGTTGAAGTCATACATTTTCTTTTGCAGCCAACTAGATGTGATGCACTTTACAGACAGCTGCATAAAAGGAAAAGCTTTGGCTATGCCACGTTACTATGCCACCAAACCATAAGTATTTAACTTTGACTTCCTTTTTTTATTAATAGAGGCATAAGCATAATCCTCCAAGCATGAATGCCAGGAAGGCAAGGCAATGAGAAAAAATGTTTAATGCTATAGAATGGGCATAGCAAGTTTACTCCCTGCCTGCAGCCAAATATCGCTACTACAAAGGCATTCTTCCAGTTATCACTACTAATAGTTGTTGCTGGGCAGGTCTGTATATAGGAACCATATTCTAAAAGTGGGGGGAACGTGTGGGGGGGAGGAAAAAAAAAAGACTAGTAATTTTCTGTTACAGACCAGAGTTCTGCTAAAGAAATTTAATCCTTTTTCCAATATGGAAAGAAGCCAACTGTAAAGTTTACTGCAATTTCAGTAAGTGTGTGAACTCCAGTAGCATTGATTGTAATAACCTCTTCCTCCTCCCTTAAAAAAACAAGAAACCCCCCCCCAACTCAAATAGGCTACTCGGACAGATAAATCCTTCCTCTATTTTCCCTCCCCCACAAGTTGTACCTTCAACACAGCCAGAACTTCCCCAGATCAGAGGACACTGTCAGCACAGGCTGACCAATCTCAGAGGGTTTTTTTCCTTTTTTTTTTTCCTTCAAGATACTCGTGTTAACAGCTTGAGGGGGTTCAATCAGCACTGCTTTGATCTCGGCTGGAACTATAATTATTTAACATTGTTACAAGGATTTCTATAATCCATCCTACCATTAAATCCCTTTTACACCCTCATCTTCTGAAGGCTAATCTGCATCCGTACACTCAGTTTGTCTCTTCAGCTGGTTTCATCAGGCTCTGGCATTCTCCAACATCTAGAGTGATGGTTCTTTTTTTTCTAATGAAATAATTTTCTTTCAAATTGAAAAGCGCAAAAGGTCTTGTGCATTTGCTACCTTTTGATGAGATAGCTATATAACACCAATATAATCCACTGTTTGCTGCAAACTCCCTCCCAATTTCATAAAATTTATTTTCTCTGTGGTGTTTTCACTGATTTGATGATACATATGTTTGTGTTATATACATAGCTGATGAAAAAAAAGAACAATCAAATGAACACAAGCAGATGCTCTCTGAAAATACAGCAGAGCCAAGAGCAGCAATAGCGTGCTTGTTTCTCCTGTACTATCTTTGATAAATGCCATAGGAAACACTATATCCAAACTTAGAAAGCCAGGTAAATAAATCTGGAGTGCTCAAAGAGAAAACAGATATATTTTATAATTTTAATGCATGAAAGACACACCACATGGAAAAAGGACTTTAATAGAATCAAAGGAAATAAATGATAGAAAGAAAATTAATTCAGACCAGAGTAAAAATAAAGAGCATGAACAAAATCAGACCAAAAATATAAAAGGAGATGAACAGAAATTATGGATTATCAAAAGGAAACATGAACAACAAAATCCTTTCCTTGAAAAGGAAAATGACATTTCTTCAGCACATGTACGAGTGTATTGAGGAAACTGCCTCTTTGCTGCACACATTTTTCATGAATTGTTTTTAAGCAGCCAAAATGTAAAGACTTCTGCACCCCCAAGCACTGCTGGACTGCCACCTCGCTAGCTCCTGTGCTGTGACTGTCTTCGTGGATGAAGGAAGGGGAATGCAAGTGCAGGCAGAGAGGTGGGGATGACAAATACAACAGGGAAGTATCACTGGGCCATGATCACAAGAGAGAAGCACATGCAAGTTTAGGTGCTACAGTTTTCATATGAAGTAAATGTATTCAGTTAAATAATCTCATGCCTTCTTTCTCACAATGCATAGCCATAAGGCAGATAAAAAAACAATATATGTGGACTTGTTTTATTACTACAAATACTGCATAAGGAAGGCAAAATTTAAAGAGTAGGAAGTGTCTGCATAAAAGAAAAATTGAAGGAAAAATGTTGATAAAAATACAAAGAGGAGGTACCACAGTTAAGTAACTGGCACTGAGAAAATAAGAGCTTTAAAAGGGTATCTTTTCTTTTATTCCCCTGAAGTGCCAAGGTAAGTTTTAGTTTATCAGCTGATGCTTGAAAAAATCATCAAGCAACAATCATAATTCTAAAATACTGCTTGGAGTTAGCCAGTAATTAAAACAGTAGGCAATAGATACAACTGATTTTCAGAAGGGGAAACTAAGAGCCACTGATGCTTCACACAGGTATTTCAGGATACCCCTTCAGTCATACTTATGGCATTTCTCATTAAAAAAAACAAACTGTAAAAGACAAAATCCCCCCCAAAACTAGTTCCTTTAAGAGAAGATTTGTCCTTAGGAACATTTTGGACATTATATATCACAATCCTTTTCTATCCCTGGACAATATTTAAGTATCTTCTTCTCTCAATTCTTTATACTGGAATATTCCTATATACAGTTACAGCACAATATAGACAGTTATAATAAAATCATACCCCTAGAAAATTAAACAAGATCAGGACTCTTGTGCATTATGACACCACAAGACTGTATCTCCAGATGTAATCAGAGCCATAAAATATGATGGCATTTTTAAAATTTGGAATAAATAAGAAAAGATTTCAGAATCCAAATGAGTTTTCCGTTAAAAAGAATAGCATGTTATGCTAGACCTTACTATCCCATCACTGAAAATGAATGTCCATGAAATGAATAGCAGCCTCAAGATTTAGCTCCTATTTCTCAAAGGAAAAGAAAAATATTTATTGTAAGAAGCATATACAAGTCATAACATCTTAAGTATTTTAATAAAAAAATGTTTCAAAATAGTAAGTTAGAAAATCAAGGAAATCCATGAAAGAATGTTCTGTAATTAACAGAAACTAAAGCAGCTACAATTTGAAGTTCACTGTATTCAGAATTCTTGGTATTGCTGAAGTAATTTAGACTACCTTTAAGGCCTTTCACATTTCCAGAGGAGTAGAAAGGGGCCTTTAGTATTGCTTTGATTTGCATCCTTATTAATTTATGCAGTCTAGCAGTTTGCTGAGTACGTAGAACTCGTGATAAAGGCAGCTCCTTCCTGGAAGAGCTTCTGAGCTAAGGCCACAGTCCTACTTTGAGCTTAACTTAATGCATGTGGGTAGTTTTGGTTTTTAATGGCATGCTCACACACATTAAAATAAAAGTTTTTAAATACTTTGCCATATGGGAGCCTAGAAGACCAAAAGTGTTTTTCTGAAAGTAATTTTTTTTTTCTTACTACCTGTAGAGTAAAAAAATAAAGTAAGACTTACTGATTCTATCTTCAAATTCCAGGTTAGTCTGGACAGATAGATTTATGTATGGATTTCTTGCTTCTATGAAGTCTTTTTCATGGAGACCTAAAATATTTTTGGGTGCTCAAAAGTGTACTTGTTCTCTCCCTTTAATAGCAAACTGCAGGCAGATGAACGCTCCCCTGGTGACTGTGCCTAACAGTCTTTCTCCTGAAAAGTACAATTGTGAGTCTTGGGCAAAGGATATATGTATTCATACATTAACTAGCCATTAATAGACTAGGCATTAACTCCGTTGTCATCAATGTGTACTTTTCTATTTACTGCAACAGGACCAGAAATTTTAATTATATATTTGAGATCCTTAAATTTAAAGACCAAGTTTGAGTAGCTTGACATAAAATAATACATTTCTGCCCTCTTGTTAAAATTTAAGCATAAGTAATTGATGAATTTGTACATATAGCTGTCTAAGAGAGAGAAGACACTGTTAAATTTAAATTTGGCAGCAAACTACTCTACAAATAGTCCCCTGACATCCATAGGGCATCACGGAGAGTGATGAGTACTTCAGCTGAAGATGGCCATGTTGGGTTACAGCTTCAGTATTTGGTATTCTTTATTTATGTGTACAGACTGTTTAATATAGATAAAGCAGCGCTCTGACTGCTGGTGAGTGCAATAATGTCATATTTCACAGTTATGATGTCATCAAAGGACTATATTTCATGGCTATCACATCTCTACAAATATATACGTAAAGTGGGATCCCCAAGGATCACTACTTGCTAGGGCTGCCTGAGGTCCACCAAGGTGGACCTCCTTAAATTCCATTTAATGTACATTAACATTTGAATATCAAGGAAGTCTAAATAGCCTGACAGTAGAAAAGGCATTCTCAGTTTCACACACTGTAGCATACTTGCCATATTACATGAATTTTTCTATATATTATGTGCTGTGTTACCTTCAACTCACTCTTTTTAAATTTCAACACACTATAGTCCTTTTATGCATTTATCTGTGCATATATGCTTTATATATTATATGTAATTACAAAATTACAACTCAAGTGAATCTCATATAATACATAAACTATCTATGACACAGTCTCAGAATTTCAGGTCTTGAAAATAGAATTTGATTACTTTATTCACTCTAAACCAGTATCATTGTAATATCAGCCTTAAGCAATATGGGCTGCTAAAATCATTTGGTTCCATTTTTCCAAAAAGGAAAACTGATAGGATTATTTTCGTGATAAATTAATTTTACCATGTAATTGCAATTATGACTTCTAATTAATGAGTGGTTTCAGCCTCACTAACTAGGTCAGCATTTTTCTTTTAAAAATATATCATTTTTTCTCTTTAGATAAGCATCATGATATGTCCAAGCTTTGTGAAACACACATAGCATTTTTATAGGGCAATGATCCTAGAAGCTGAGAAATGGTGAAACTAATGTGACGTGCCTTCTAAAAAATTCAAGCCATTTTTTGTCTCTTTTATGAGAAAAATTTAAAAGCAAGCAGATGGCAAGAGGCTTTTTAGCAAGAAAGATCAGTTTCCTAGTGCTATTGGAGTATTTAATTTCTTGACTGAGCTTCCCAGTATACAGAACACGGAACAATGTGAGACCAATGAATCAGCTGAGCAACTAATCTATTACATCATGCTTGTCAATACACATATGCCATTGCAGGCTATATTGACAAGAGGCAGAATCCAAGGAGATTGACTTTTCTGTAATCAGATGCATTCCTACAGAAAAGCATAAAAGAAACCTAAAGCTTACTTCATGCATCATGTAGAACAGACTCCAACACTCCTGACTGCCCATTGTTTTGCAGGTCATGTATTTAAAGGTACCATAGCAATATGCAAGGACACTTCATCAGGGTCCCCTGAAGATGTCTTCTGGCACATTTATACCATTTTAAGCCGTACATCCCTATCAACTACCTTATCACACCATTCTTCAATGACTCACACACTGTGGAGTGACGACATAGAAAAAAACCTAAGTCCCAACTATTAAAATAATGATTAGCAGGACAAGATGAGAGAAAATAATTTCCTTGGAAGACGCTCAAAATTTGATGGCTAAAGTGTTATGGATATAGTAATTAAACTAAATGATAGCTCTTATCGGAACACAACACACCAAAGTATCTGTTGTTTCATTGCAGGTTTTTTTCTTCTTTGGCTGCTAGAAATAGTCACATATTTAGAGAGCACCTGCTAAAGAAAATTTCCATGAAAAGTTGATATCCAATACAAAACCTTGAAAAATAGTCATTATCACATGCTGAGCAGTTCTGTAATTGGGGGAAAAGGGGTTTTTTTCTGAGAATAAGACTAAAGTAGAAATCACTATAGTAAAAGTATTAAGTAAATAAATTTTAATATTATACATACTTTATCAGATGACAACAAATTACATGAAGCATTTACAATGCTGCATTACACAAGCCCTGAAAATTGGACTGTGGTCAACTTAAGAAAACTCTGACTGGATGTGTATCATGACCGCTTTCCAGATAGTCTCATTTTTTTTTTATGAGAACTAGTATCTATTTATATATGCAAGCCAAAGATTTATGAACTGATAAGTAATTTTGGCATCACACTGTAAGTATCAAAGTTCAGATAACTTAATGAAGGTTTTTTTTCATACAATGATGTAATTTGAAATTCAGTCTCCTTTAAGAACCACCCAGCCCAAAATGCATACACAAAACACTCTGGAACAGTATGTCCCTAGTGTATACATTATATTATCTTTCTAAATTATCCAAAATAGTCCATCATTGTGGGTTCATGCTGATGAAGCAGCTTTTAAATCAACGCAATTATACTGCCATAAAATCAGAGCAGCACAGACCTGAACAAGCCCAACCTGAGTACTTTCTCTCAGTAAAATAGGATTTTTATAGTTTAATCTTTGAAATGTATCAGACAATATTGTTTTATAAAATACATAAGGCAATGTGTAATCCTGCAATATTTACTTAAAACAAAGTTACGTAAAATACTGTAAAGTTTTTCTACCTCTAATCCCTAAAAATATGTTATGAAGTCAGATACGGCTGTTTGGGTTTTTCAACTTGAATACATAGTTTAAAAGTCCTGAAAACTGAAG
>NW_008237244.1:316705-394205 GCF_000691975.1 Corvus brachyrhynchos
TTCTGTAACATATCATAAAAGATGCAGTATATACACTGGACTGGCTGCCCACACTACCAAAACAGGCATATGCAAGCACCTTCCGCATTAATATGATTTAATATGCTATAGCTTAAAAATAGTTTTTGGAAACAACCCCTAAAATTAAAGAGCACACTCAGAAAGCTCCAAAATCTTTGTCAAGATGAGAAGGGGTAGGAACACAATGTCCTCTACACAGCTATTTTAGAATGTCTAAGGTAATCAGCTGACTGCAGGAAAAACAAAGAGTTACAGCTTTCCAATCACAGGCTTTTAACCATTATTACTTCTGCCTACCCAAATATCTTACCAGTTTTAACCCTGGACCATACTTCTGAATATTTGATTCTGGAGTTTCTCACAGATTCCATTAGAACATGTTTAAAGAACTACACATTCTGTAGTGAGGTCTGATGATATTAAGACGACCATTCTTACTTTTGCCGTGTTGGCGAGTAAGTGCTGAGTGATTGCATAAGAGAGCTTATTGCAGCATTTCTGTATGATGACCACTACTTTACTTTACAAAGATCATTTTCACATATCATTGTCTGAAGCCTAAATCAAGGAGAGAAAATAAGATCTACTATTCAATTCATATCCTCCTTTTGAGAATGCAATGGTAAAGCATCTTAAAAATGAAATGTGGCAATTAAACCTACACCCAAATGTGTGCTAAGCTGGTCTCACTGAACTAAACACAGAAAGTCAAGGTCAAAACCGAGAGAGGACTTCACCCTTAGTTCCAGTTCCATGACCACAACATCCAGTTTCCTTTTCTCACTCTGAACCTTCCTGAACTGTGCAATTTTGTGAGTAAATACAGTATCACGTCACATTAAATTTTTTACTCTCAGCAAAAGTTAGTTCTTTTGATAGGAGGTACAATGGCTCCTGGTGATAATTTTTTTTGTTGTTTTATTTATATTATTCCAACTTTTATTTTATGATTTCTTAAGAGAGAGTAAATAAAGCAGCTTTTGAGGGTTTAAAAGGACACTGGACTTTGAAAATCAAAATACTTTATTTTGCTGAACACAGAGTTCATCACTGAAACCTGCCAATTTAAGAAATAAAGTCACTAGCATCTCTCAGTAGGTATTCGTATCCAACTACTGGACTACACCTTAAATGCATTAAATAACGCTGTGTTGTGCGTACGGTTCAATATACTGACACATCCATCCTTCAGTTGTTTGAGCCAGTGTTGCCATGCAGTATTCCAAATGCAATAATCTTAGCTAACAGGAAAAACACAACAAAGAACAAAACACTTGTGGACTGATTACATGTCCCTTTTGATTCTCACCCAATATGCTTCCAAAACCAGACACTGTTTCCTGCAATTACCACGGTGTAATATTGCCTTTATGGCCAAACTACAGTGGAGACAGCTGAAAAGTGCAAAGCGTTCTGCCAGTCTCTGCAGGTCCCTTGGTGCATGAAACTACAAGAAACAATGTATTGTAATGCAGATGTTCATTGATTCCCTGCAGAATTCCATAGCCTAGGAGTCCTTCACTGCGTGACCTATGGGGATTTGTACTTTACAGAATATCCACTATATAGCATATCATGTCCAAAGTGAAGTACCTAGTGAATCTGATGATTCTTCCTTTGCACATGCCTTTCCCAGCTATCAACTTTTTTCAGAGAACAAGAAGTCTTTTGTGCTTGAAACGTAAATGCCAGTCAAAACAGAATACATTTCAAATATGTATCACCTTCCATTTGGAGTTCAATGACTTTTAGAAGTCAGGCCAATGTTCTTGCCTCATGCTGGATATACAGAAGTACAAAGGAATTTAGGAACGTACCGTATCATTTTCAAGCCCACCTAGTTTTCCTAGTTGGCCAAGGACAGGGTTAATTTTGCACAGCCTGGAGTCATGTGTGCATGTCCACATTGTTTTTCTGTACCATGCACATCATCACTGCGGGGTGGAAGTAAGGGATCCTCACTTCCAAGGAGGGCATGGCTTGTGGTTGAGAAGAAAAGGTGGCACATGGAGGGTGTGCTGGCCATTTTGTTCTTTGTCTTGGGGTTGTGCCGCATCGATGAGCATTTTCTGTGTAAAACACCCTCTCTTACATACACTGTTGTTATTAGGATTGTTGCTGGAACTGTTCATTCTTTTATCTCATTGCTGTTTTAAATTGTTTTTACCTCATCCTATAAGATGGTACTTCTAAACTAGGCTCATTTCTATAGCAACTGATTTTGAAATTAAATTCATATATATATGCTAACAATAACACAATTATATACTAATAATATTAAGATATAATAATATAGTATTTATAATATTATGTTAATAATATAATGATAAGGAAATGGCATCCCAACTGAAAAAACAGTTGGAATGCATGACAAGAGCTCCAGTATTCAGTGATGAAGGCACTGCTTTTGGTATTTTAGGCAAGTCAAATGAGACAATCCATGTCTCCAGGTTTACAGAATCCTGCAATATTTGAACATTGCATTATGAAAGGGGTACTACAGAAGTCACCACAGCAAGTGACATCATAACAAGAAGTATGTCTTAGTTTTCAAAATTTATTACTGCCTATTCACATGATTTTAGAGTAATTATTTTACACCTCAATTTTCTCTTAAAACCTTGGTGACCACTATTTTTGGTTAGAGGGCAGAATTTCATTTTGTCAGGTGTGACCCTAAGTAACATTTCTCCCCATCTATTACACAGGGTCAGTGTAGGTCATGCAACAACCTCTTTCCTAGAAAAGTCAAAACTGATCATGGGAAAGATGACAGCAAAGGTTTGGCTGCTACTTCCATGAGAATTCACCCAGCCACTCTCACATTCTCATCCTTCAGGCCCATACAGGGAGCAGTCCATCAACAGGATCAACTGCCTTGAAGCCAACTTCTGTACTAAGTATGTCTGTTAGACATGCATAAAAGGTCTGTTGCATGTGGCAAAGAACAGCTCTGGGCACAGAGGCCAAGTACAGCCATGTTTGTGTGCTGGGAGACTTCCTTAGCCTTTAATCAGGTGACAGCACACAAACCACCTCTGGAGAATGTTCCCTGCTATGCTGCAGCTTCTGTACCTTGGGAGCTACCTGGGAAGAGTGTCTACTGGCCTCAACCAAAATCATGACAGGGACTATTTTAACACTTATTTACTACTCCACTTCTGTCACTACTGAATATAGTAACACAGGAGTAGCATATTTTTTCTTCTGCTTCTTAGACCTGCATCTTCTCATTATGAAGCGAAGACTCTCATCATGTAAGAAGAGAGAGGTGAGACCTGAGAAAGATCTGCAAGAGAAAGCAGCTGCTGCTACAGCCAACAGAATAATTCATCAATCCCAGCTGGTCACACCAAGATTGACATCCTGGTGCTCCTATAAATGGTGCAGAGTTACACACTAAAAATTATTTTTTAAATATCATATATTTAAATACCAGTTCTTACAATCATTTCATGATCTAAGAAACTCAGCTTTTGTTACAAAAAATGGGGCAGCAGGACAAACCTCAAGAGTTCCTGTTTTTAGAAGACATTTGGCAGTGTGTCTAAATTATGTACAGTGAAGTCTGTTACAGACACATAAAGGTTAAACAAGTTGAATATAGTGCAAGTATATTTCAGTAACAATGGTATTAGTCAATCAGAGCTAAAATGGAATGATGCAGAAGTCTGCAGATCGAGTTTCAGGGGCTATGCATGAAAAAGAACTACAGTCCTTGAATTCTATACACAAGACTGATAATTACCTAAACCCCTGCGTTTAATACACAGGTGTGGTAACCACTTAAAACAGCTCCAGTACCATAACTCAAACTACAAAGACAGCAGCCCACGAGCATTTGCACCTCCCTTAACAGAATTCAAGTGTCAAAACAAGACCTGCAGTGCAAAGGTTAACTCAATGCCTCTTAGACCCTTACATTTGTTATTCTATGTCCAAATGGCCTCCTCCTAGTTCCAAATTGTTGATGGAAAACAGATCGATATCCACAGAAATCCTTCCCTGTTTCAATAAGGTTCCCTCCCAACCCCTGGAGCCTGGGAGCCCAGCTCTCTGCTTTTAATCCAATATCCACTTCACTACAGAAGATTTATTTAGACTGCCTCTTGTTTCATTAAGGGTTCCAAAAGTCTGTAGTGATTTTTGACACTTTGTTATAATGTTTCTGTGACCCCTCCCCCCACCCCCTCCTCACATCCCACACCACTCAGACTCATTTTCATATGGATACAAAGCATCGGGATAAAATGATGGTTCATTATAGTGGTACAGAGCTCTTATCTTCATCCGGCAAGAGTCATTTCCTTCCAAAGATTGAAATGCAAATGTGAAAATTAATGATAACTGCATTATCTGATAGCAGAGATAATACCGATTCACTGTCAGAGTAACACACAGTCGTTCTATGATTTCCTCTGCTTCTTCACAATATTCTTCTTACTGTCAGACTATATCTATGGCTAACTATGTTTCATGGATTTTTGTTAATTTACTTCAAATAGCATTTCCAAGATCTTATATCTACCACATTTCCCCAATCAAAAAGGAAACAAAATCAGGACAGTAATCTCCAAGTCCTTCTTAGGACTGGTTTAAAAAGAAAGAAAGAAAAAAAAAAAACAGGAAAAAAAGAAAAAGAAAAGTAAAAAAAAAAAAGGTGTGTGTGAGGGGAAGGCTATCATTAATGTCTGTTTCCATCTTGCAGTGGTCTACCAACAGTTCCACTCTATATTATACAGCTCTGCTTTGTATCCCAAACTTTTTATAGTATTACTAAATAATGCAGAGTAAACCCAACAATCAATACATATTTGCAGTGATTCTTATGAATGGTTACAGGAAATCTATAAAGAAAGGCTTTTCAAACTACCTTTTATAGCAGGTAAAAATGTGAACCTGGCATATCCAATGTTTACTACAACTTTTCTGATCTATAACTCACTAAAGCAATACACAAGAATTCACATGAAAGCCTGTTTCTATCTTCTATTAAATATTAACAGCAGCATAGCTCAATGTAACATCATTTTAAAGTGCTGTTTAATTTCCAGCATACTATTTTTCTTAAAGTTTCTGATAAATCTTAAGAAAAATACCAACCTGTAAGAGTAATTAAAAGAAACCATACTGTTCTTAGGTCTTATTTTACACTGCATGGTGGGGGGTGGGTTTTTGGTTTGGGGTTTTTTTTTCTATTTTGGACATGGACAAATCACATTTTCTCACTTTCTAAGCAGAATTCAGGTACAATTCAAAAGAACTTCTGAGAGTGACTTTCAAGCTAGCCACATAAAACCACATATTCCACAAAAAAGCCATGCACTTTTACAACTATAAAAGTAAGAGCTCACATAAGGAATAAGGACAAGAAGAAAGATATCAATTCTTCCTTAGGACCAAGACTTTTCTGAGTGGCATTAATTTCACCTTTGTAAATGCCCTATACTTAGTTCCTCAACTGGTGACAGACAATATTTTTCCATCTTAAAATCCAGATACAACTTCACCTGTGGCTGAAACACTCATTGTTTTTTGGAACTGCGGGAAGAAAATCAAAAGAATGGGGCACACAGGATAGTGCAGTGGATTTGGAAAAACTTACTGGCTTAGTCAGTACCGGAAAATTGTGTCCCATCTGTCTACAGGGAAAAAACCTTCCCTTGTATATTACAGAACAGGTATATGATGTCTCCAACTCTACTGTTTTATCACTACAGGGTAATTGAGAATTACAGAATAGAGAAAAGCACAGAGAAGTTATCCTTCTTAACATAGCTTTAATAAACAGTTACTGAAGTAATAAAAATTGAGAATTGCTTATATGGAGGACTGCTTCTACTTATTCATTATAAATGCATCCAAATGGTACAGTATTTATAAAAGCAATAGATAGTATACTCATTTATTAATTTCATTTAAGTTACAAGGAACTATCATGGTCAGTCAGTCAAATTTCTGCCCCAGTGAAATCTCTCTCATTTTAGAAGTCCAGTGTTTGCCACAGAACTTGATGATGCTCTTTAGGAAAGTATCTCATTCTGAATGCAAATATTTCTAATGACAGATAAGTGACTTTTCATAAAATGTTTCAATAATGACTTTTTAAGCACTAAAATCCATTCTTTGTGTCTGAAACTGTGGATCTTCAACATCCATTTAATCTTCTGATACTTTGCTAGAAAGAGGTGCCCATGGTTATCAGATTTTCACTCTGAATTTAAAGTAGTTTGTAATCAGATTGCCCTTTAATATAACTTCAATATATCTTTGATAAAATAAATAGGGAAAGGACCTAGACTCTTCCATCATACCAGTCCTTTCAACATTCTAGTGGCTCTTCTCTAAACCTGCTAAAAATTTTAACATCATTCCTGAAGTGTGACAGCAGGTCACAGAACCCCGTTTCAGCATCAAACAAGACTGCTGATCAGACAAGCAAAGTAATCTGAGAACCAAAACATACCCTATAGCCACAACTCCTTCTTGTGGGCTCAACCCCAGTTCACTAGATCTCAAGATTTTTTCAGAGACCCTACTTTCTGATGCTCCTACAGATCTTTTACAACTTTAACAATTCTATCAAAATATTTATTACCTTCTTATAAGCCCATAACTTTAATTACACTGAAACTGAAATTTTGCAGCAGCTAACATGGCAAGTCATTCAGGTCTACCAATAGCAATATCTATCCATTATTTAGCTTTTTTAAAAATTTTAAACATATTGCAAGTAACTAAATATACTTTAGGTCACATTACATATTATGTTGGTTTTACAAGACATATTTTTTTCTATAAGCCTATAGAGATTGGCATTCTGACTAACCCTCTCTCAATAAAAGCATCTTACATCACTTATCTCCTTATTTCCAGTGGGACCACTGCCATGTGTACAGAGGTCTGTAACTACCCACACTAACCTTTACTGGTTTTCAACACATTTGAGAAATCATGTCAAAAATTTTTTTAAACTGAAGTTGATCACTAGATCTGGGTCATCTAGCTCCTAAAAAAGTCAATTTCAAACCACCAGACTGCTTAAATTAGGTAGTACAGACGTATAGTCATCACCTACAGTCAAATAGGCTTTCCAGCACAAATGTTTTAAGCAGACTAGAAATAATTACATTACCCTTTTACCTGTCCCCTCTAACTATTGAGTCATGGCTTGTAATAGATCAATACCAATTTTCTAATTATTTTTTTCTTACCACATTTTAAAATGTCATCTTACTGTTATTAATGAAGCTACTGATAGATTTTTAGGGTGATTTTTTTTCTTTTCTTTTTTTTTTTCCTTTCAGCCTGGTATCATAGTTCCTAGCATCTGGTTACATCCACTTGGATTTTTCTTTTTTTTTTTTTAATTCTTTTCTAGGTAGTATCAACATTTCCTCCACTTTTATTATAGCTTTTGGTAAGTCTAAAAAATTGTTCTTAAACACTTCCAAGTTATAATTCATACTTCTTAATTAAAACCTTTTCTCCTTTGTGATAGAGTTCATATTTGCTGTCTCTTATAACGACAAGTACGGTGGACTGAACTGGTATCCACCACTGCAAGTATTACCACTGGATAATGATAAACAAGCATTCATTTCCAAATCTATAAACAATTTATCTTTCAAGATGCCATACAATATATATTTTCCTTAGATTTGGCTTAACAATATTTTACTTGAGGTGCCAGGTATCTAAAATTTTCAGAGATTTTAAGGAAGTTCTGCTATGGAAGCATGAAACATATATCCAGTAGAAATTGGAATGGTCGTATTCCCTAAATGTCCTGGGTGATCTGTAGAAGCCATGTAGGAGACCTTTCTGCTCGTTATGTGTTAAAGCACTGCCCTCACATGCACTGACATCCTAACAATAATACAAAGGCTATAGAACTATGGATCTCCATGTACCAAGGCAAACAGCATATATAAAGCCATAAAATGAACACTGCTCCCCCATTTAAAAATGAACTCTTTTTACATAAAATGCATTTAAACCAGTCTTGCTGTTCAGACTCTTTCTATTCCTTGGACTTTTCCTGTTGGCTATAATAAAAAGGATCAGGTCCTTCACTGTGTGTTTATACATACTCTATTGACCTCAGCTTCCATTATTTCAGAGCAGTTTCACTGAATAGGAATTTTTAAAAACTGAAGATAAGAACAGTGAAAATTGAGGGTAGTTGGAAAACATTCAGGTAACCCTCAAAGTGGTTACACAGAGTAGGCAGTATCTCTGACATTCCCTGATGGTCAGTGAAGGTCACAAGAATCTATGATCTGAAATATTGCTTCTGCAGAAACTCTTTGAAGCTACAGCACATTTAACTTTAGATTTTTGTTCATAAGGATATTCTAATTACAAAGACTTAAGAATGCATGTGAACCATTTAACAATGCAAATTTTCAAACAAAATAAAACTCTAATTAATGCCAGAAGCTTAATTTTTCAGTTCCTGGCAAGTACTGGCTCTGAAAGTCACAATATGTTCCCTTAGTGCTAAAAAAAGACATAAAATATTAAAATAACAAAACAGCTCTACTATTTATATAAATTCCTGAGTTGTCACAGCTCACATTATCAGTTGACAGCAACTTGTATCATGCAGAACACAGTTGCTGGATTCTGAGAGGCTCCACCTCTCAGAGACTTTCCTTACCAGAGAAGGTATGGAGACCAGAGACAGCTCAGATAACAACGAATGTATCATCATCTGCCCTTTGAGGTTGTGCCTCTACTGACAGGTGGTAAAGTTGAATCAAAGTTTTCAATGGCTCTGTTTGTGCTGTACTAAAATATGTTCCTAAATAAGCAGAATATTTCATGCTTTGTGTTTTTTTCCAAAAAACTGAAAGACGTTATCTTTGTACTGCGTGGTTGAAAATGATCTTCTGTCGATTGCTTCTTTTTCTATGTCAATAGTAACCAACTTCATTTCATGCATGACGGAGAGCATGGGATGTGGTATACACCCATTCCTTTTTTCATACGTATTATACCCTTGTAAAGAATCAATATTTCAATAAAATACAGATACTGATACTGGTGGTCATCAGTTTTCAGAAGTCAAAAGAAATTTTCCCACATTCAGCTTTGATTTCCATCTTATCCCATGTCAAAGCTATCAATAAATATGACAAGAAGTACACACATCCTACTGTTTAACTGAATTTTTTCCCAACCAAATGAAAAGATCTCCTTTTACTCCACAGTGCCATAAAAGACCTCAGAAACCTCTGAATAAGGCAGCATATATAAAAAGCAGTAACAGCCACAAAAAGCATATTCAACTATGCTGAAATACACTAAAAAATGCAACAAAAAATTAGAAATTTCAGACTTTATTTATAATGAAATTAAAAACAAGTCATATGGTAAGTACTGACACCCTTTAAATCTGCTATGCAGCTAAAAAAGGCCATTCTGCTACATCTACATATATATTTTGCATTATTTTACATGTACAGTAGTGTAATACTAAACCTTGTTTCCATATAACACCATAGTGCTTTATATAGAATATCAAGTTGTGTATTATCATGAACAACATTTTAAATGCTATCATAATAATTAGATACACTATGTCTTCATTTTTGTTTGCACTGTATTTTCCAGCTACTGATTTCAGAAAATTGCCATTAGTTTTGTTCTCCTCTTCATGAAGAGCATACAGTAATTTGCAAAATCAAGCAAGGATGAAAATGTAATTGAAATATAGGAATTTTTCTAATGAAATATTATTGTTGCATTATAAATTATTGATAGAATGGTTCTGGAACTCTCTTCTGATGTGCTCATCCTTTTGAGGGAAAATTTCCATAAGAGATACAACTATTGCTAGAGTGTGTTTGGCTTCAGATGCACATTTTGCAACAGTTTTATTAAATTATGGTCAATATAATGGATTTTTAAGGCCTATTCCCAAGTCCATGCCCGTGAAAACACTGCATTCAACTGCAGAATTGCCTAATTGAGAAATACAATTTACCCCTTTGCCTTAGGTTCTTTTACAGTACAGAGGTTTTACATATTTATATTGAACAGATACTTGAAAGTATTGCCATATTACCATTACATCTTAGCAATGTTATGCTTGCACCATCTTCACTTACACAGTAGAAAATGTTACCTTGAATTACTGTTTTAATGTGAAGTTCTATTGCTTCATTGACTGCAGTCTGAGTTTCTCTTTCCACTGAAACCAATGACCAGGTGTGTTAAATGATTTCTATCAGGCTCAAACAGGTAAAAAAAGTCCTTGAAAATGTTAGCAGACATCATGCCTATTTGTTCAGCTAAACATGATGCTAAATGTTGGCACAAAGCTTGAGAAGACACCAAAGCATCTGGGTGGTCTTCTGATCTCAGAAAACAGAGCAGAAGTGCTTCTCCCTTAATTCAACCATGGAAGAAAGAATTTACTGATACATTTTAATCCTAAAATTCTAAGCAGCAAGAACATTTTCCTTTACATCAATGCATAAGGCATATTATGTTTAACAATTTACAAAATGGTATAACCAAAGCCATTTTTTTTTTACCCAAGAATTTCATCTTAGTACTTACCAGTCGGTATCCTGGATCATAAAAGAGATAATCCATTAAAAATAAATGCAAAGCATAACAATCTACTAAAATAATGAAATTAACAAATACTGAAGTCTAGTTCAAGAAATTTCTCTTGGCTTTCAGATGTTTTTCCCTACCTGGCCCATCCCAATCTTCAGTCTCCACAGCAAGCTGCCCTGGTTTCTCTGACCTTGCATCACCATCAGATTCTGCTGCCTCCTGGATGCCTTCTTCATTGCCTAAAAAAACCCATCAAAAAATACAGTATTGACATATTTCAATAGTGACTTTTAAGCAGAGCTCCTATAATATCCAAACTGCTTACATGACTGAGTGAAAACATACACGTCTATAAACAGAGAGAAAATTTTAAAAAATATTAGATATGTAAACGTTTGCGAGCTCCCACTGACTGAAAGAAGCCCCGAGTATCCAGTACATCCAAGTTCCATGTAGAGAAAATCTTGGAAAACAGTGTTTACTCCATATGCTTAAAAAACAGAACCACAACTTGCACCTAATTCTGTAAACCAAAGCACATAAAATCCCCGAGTCTGTATGCACAAAGGAGAGAAAGAAATCGGCTGTGACCCCCAGGAACACATGCTTTCAGTCATGGGTTTTCTTCAATTGACACCTAAATGTTTCTTACGCACTGCAGATAAATGACACTCAAAACCAAAATACGGTCCACTAAACATTTTGCTTTTTCACACAACTAGTGGAAAGCTAATTCATGATATTTCAGCATTTAAGGAATTTGCCCTTAAAGACATAATATACCAGCAGGTCCCTAAAGTAATTTTCTCTCTATCAAGCTTTATTTAAAGAAATGCTACGTTTCTGATGAATTTTCACATTTTCACCATCCAGAAGTACCTGAAAATGTCTGTCTGTCCTCTGTTACTACCCACTACAAGGTCATATACAGGACACACAGAAAACTATGATAAGGTTAAATTTTTAGAGATGACCATTTAATTTTTATTTGAAGAACTGCTTGTTGAAAGTGCAGTTATTTCAGGTAAAAAAATACACTAAGCTCCATGCAAAAATACTTTGAAATAACCACTATGAAAACTACACTGAGGATGAGGGGTTCAGGTATTAACACAAAACACTCTGGCCACAGTAACACATTAAGTGACATCTCTAAAGGCTTTTCCAGGTTGGGATTTTACGCATTTGTAGATTTTTTTTTTTTTTTTTTAATACTAACCTATCTAAGAAACTCAAGCATAGGAAGACACAAGAACAGAAAGAAAAACTCAAATCTACACTATTAACTACTTCAAATAGGACTGATTATGGTTTAATTTTTTTTATCAAACTTGAAGGACACTTGTTCATAAATGGTCTACCACAAAAAAAGTGACAGCACTAGAAAAACAAATACTGTGTATTTTACAAACTGGAAAATCAGACCCTTTGTTGATTTAACAACAGGCGATCAAGAAAGAGCAAAAAGCACAGCAATTAAGCAGTAACTTGAAATTTTTTCCCCACTCATGATAACAAAAGCTTTAATTAGCAACATAGGTAAAGAAATGTGATTACAACAAACTATGCCAGATCCCCATACGTTATCACTGGAGCTATATTTATACCAGATAAGATTGTGACCTGGAGTTTTCAAGTACATGAATATATACAAACACTATAAAGTATTAACTTCATATGCACATGTAATGTCTTGTAATAATATATTCTTCCTTGCATTCATAAAACACGTCTTCTCAAATATGAAGTACAAGAGCCTGAAAAACTACTACTCACACAAACACAATACTATAATCACTCCAGAGTTTGATTACAAAACTACAGTTCAGTGTACTTGTGGTACTAAAAACATAGTCCAGAATATTCAGAGGCACCGGTAGTGTGTAAAATAAAACTTGAATACGACAAAAATACCTAGTATAATTTTTGTGTTGACTGTAAAACTGTAGCCAGGCATTTGAAGTTCATATGGTTCAGTTCCATCTGAAGTTACCTTTCAGAAGAAAGTCCTAAATACTCATGTGCTGAAAAAGCTATCAAGTTTCTGCTAAGCAGTTTTAGCAATTATTTGTTTTTAAGCAACTAGCCTACTTTGAATTAGCATTTCTATAGTTACTTTGTAGTAATCAGACCTCTGCTTTCTTTGGGTGGACTGAAGAACCTACTGGATAATTTTACCTTCATTTTTCTACATTCATAGCTACTTAAAGCAGCAAAAAATTGTCTTTCATTGGAGAGACACAAAGGAAATTTTTCTTAAGTTGAAACCTAGCAAGATCAACTCCAGTTTTCTCAAAAATGTTGGAAAGCATTTCACAACAAGGGCAATTCTTGTTTTCTAACTCAAGATGTATAACCAACGTAGAAAGTCCTTAGAATGTTCTTTGTATAGAATGCAAATGTTTTTCTTCCACTGTATATAATAGAGCTGTATGTACTAAATCAGAACAGTAACAGCAAAATTTAGAAATAGTAATTCTTTTAGACAGAGAAGAAGCACAGATAATTGGATAACTATCCAAAATATTATGCTTTTCCAGGTTATAATATATACCACCCTGGTGTTAGCCTGCGAATTTCAGCATTCTTCCAGTCAGTGCAACTAACCAGAATATCAAACAAATTAAACTATTAGAATTAAAAGAGGACAACGTTACGTGAAAAGATTGTGCTGAAAAGCAAAAGGACAGAGCAACAGCTAAGGTACACAAACTATAGTACACAGTAATTAAGTGTTTGGGAGATGAGGAAAGATCTGAAAATGTATGTTAGCAGATGACTTCACTTTCCATTAACTTCCTTTTTCAGTGTTCCATGAAGTATATTGTCATGTGCTTCTCATAGTCAAGTTTTCATGAATTGATGCATGTCTTGTGCAAATAGAGTAGATAAAATGTAGAATTTACATTAAGGAAAAATTTGCTTTGCATCTAGAAGTATTCCTAAGTATTTTCATTGATATTTTCTGTTATTCCCAACTGCCAAGTGCATGCATTATACACCTGAAATACCACACTGATTTCTCCTGTTCCCCCACACTACTCCAATCTGCTTGTGAAACCAAAAAATGGTACATCACTGTCAATTTCTGAATCCACCAGGGAGTGAAGTCTATCCCAGGCTCAGCTGAGCATCAAGGTCAGACTGAAATAGGCAATCAAGACAATCCATTTGGTGCTGGAGACACTGCAACTTTAAAAAGCCAAAAGGAGGCTTAGCAGAAGAGCTGATAACAAAGCACATCTCTCAAGTTTTTTCCTTTCTTTCCCCATACTTAAAGCTATTTTAGCAGCTAACTTTTGTTTAGCACAAAGGAGTTTATTTCCTTTCAGAATTTATTGTCTTTCCATTGTTTACTCTTTCTGTTCAGTCACTGACTACTTTTCAGTCTCAATAAGACTGGTTTTTTTATATTTATTTTAGAACTGATTACATTTTTCTTCAATTTACAGGTGTAGACATTTAACTGGATCCAGGACATTAATTATTTCTTTCTTCAAGTCCAATCAAGTGCTTTTTGCCTATATATACTACCCATTTGCTACAAACTTGTTGATTCCTTTCTAATCCCATTATTTTGGGTTTTCTCACTCTTTTTCTTTACTTTGCTGCTCAATTACATTTTGTATTTAAGTTAAAGCATAAGTAATTTTTTCCCAACAACACTGAAGAGTGATATAAAAACAATGGTAAGTACTCTAAAATGAACCAAAACCTGCTTCTGTTTAGGCAGGTTTAGGCAGTTGCTTCTTAGCAACTAAGCCTGGTAAGTGAATTCTGTCCTTTAAATGATCATTGCATGAAAAAATACTCTTATGAGTAAGCACATGTAATACCATAAACTATGTTCAGTCATGAAGCAAGTAAATCTAAGAGAATTTCCACTACTTCTCTATACTTGGTATTAAAGTTACACTTTTGGCAGAACTTATCACCTCTAACCCCAGATGCCTGAAAGTTAAACTAGTCCAGACTACTTACGTAGATGCTCCTATAGGCAGGGAAGAAAGAAACCTCCTGAGTGATTCATCCTATTCTAGGATGCCTGAGATATGAGACCCCGCTTGGTGTCTGAGAGAGCTGAAATGAATCATCTTCTTAAACATACAGCTTAGACTAGGAACCTATCTTTAGTCAGCTAAAGTTGGGTGAAACAAATCTCTGACTTATGCTGAAATGCTGAATACACAAAACACTGCTTAGCTAAGAGGAAAAAAGAAAGTCTTATTCAAACAACTTCAGTACGTAATGTGGATAGAATTTTCATCTTGACCTTATAATTTCTTACCAGCATTGACTGTTTCTGTTGTCTTCAAAAACAGTTCAAGCTTTTTTAATGTGGTTTAAATAGCCTAATGTTTATCCAATAGACAATTCACTGTAATTCAAGATGGTAAAGTTGGTCAGGAAATCTGAAGACTGTTAAAAGGGAAATATTACCAGAAATGTGAGAGAGAGAACTCCAACTTCTCTGACAACACTGACAAGTAGGAAAAGAGAGACTTGAATATTAACAAGTAATTTCACTTTAATCTTTTTAACAAATTAAAGACTTTCCAATTTGTACTTAATCAGCTTGTACCACAAGTAGTTGTGGTATTTTAAAGAAGCACATGGGTTAGCAGTTCTTCTCAACCCTGCTGTTTTAATCCATGTTGTTCCTATCAGTATTAGGCTCTTACAGAAAGTCTCGCACAATGTAACTATTGAACTTTCTTGACTAGGAATGTTATAGCAGCTGTTAGGCACTCTATAACGTATTTTGCAATCAGCTAAATCAACAAAGTATTTTTAACAATGAACAGTTCAGAACTGACAGATCTACTTTCTTGTTCGCAACTGCTTATCATGGCATAGATATCATGTATGTTTACCAGGTGCTTCCTATAGTTAGGATACCTTCACAGAAGCCGCTCACAAAAGATAAGGTCATAAAAGAGATGAAAAACGTGCAAGCTTCATACACTCATGGTTTTATCATCAGACAAAATAGCTTTGGGTGAAGGAATGTACCAGTCACAAAAAGCACACAGCAGGTTCTATTAGAGAACATTAAAAGTTTGAAATTCAGTTTGTTTTCCCTCTTCCTGGCAGCATAAATGTAAACTTAAATTGTTAACATCCTCATACAGCTGTTCAGAGTAAAACATCACTTCTCAATTATAATAAATCAGTTTAGAAATAAATTGCTGCAAAGCCTGTAGCACTCTGTATTGCCAAAAGAGAAAACAGACTCAATGCAAAGACTTGGGGAGTCACTCACTGTAGACTTTCATTTGGCAAGGACATAACCTCATGTATGGTGACAGACCAGTGCGACTGACTGTGAAGGGGGAGCAGGCTCTCTCCTTTCTGCCACAGTCTACAGCAGCAGTAATTCTAGATCCAACCTAAGAAGGATTCTGAGACTATATGTATGAACTAGATGCCAGAGCTTCAGAAACTACAGATCAGCAATCAAAAATTGTCCTCTGTTATTCACTTTATCTCAAAGCCTGCAACCAGTAACAGAGCTTACACGCACTGATAATCCTGCTCTTGAATCCTAAGAAACACACTGTAAACTGAGAATTGTTGCCAGGAACCTCTCTTCAGAAGCCATACTCAGTAACTTTGAAATAAACCATATACAACTTAAAATACAAATACTTAATTCATTCAGTGTAACTTGCCTTTTAGCAGCACACACTATTCTTAAAAAGACCAATGACATCTAACAGGCCTTAACTAACCTTCTTGTGGATTATCTCTTTTTAAAGTATTCTATGTATATATTTAACTATAATTGTAATGGCAATACAGGTTTCAGCAGATATAAAATATTATAGGTATAAAATAATGCAAAAAAAATTATACAAGATTTTGGAATTGTAATAGAACTGTGAGAATAAAGATATTAAATAATTTGGGAGGGATGTTTCCACACTGTCCTATTTGCCAAATGATGTGAGGACAAGATCAAAAACTACAGTGGGTACAGTGCCATGCAAACGGGTTTATTCTACAAACCTTGCAAGGGCAGAGAGACAGAGAGATAGAGGAAGAGATCTGGTGCTATCACTACCAGACTGTTATCAATTCATCTGATAAATATCAGAAATATATTCAGTGAAGCCCATAAAAATCAACTGAGACACCCTACTCTACAAACACAGAAAGTATGAGCAATCTCTGGCCCACAGATGATTGATTTGGTAACGTACCTGAAAGAAGCCAGCACTTGAACAAGTTAATCTACTGCATTTTATTTCAGATTATATTAATCATCTCAATACTTTGCTTCTTTGCAAGCAATTATTGTTTTCTGTCATGCTGATTAACAATCATAATTTCTCCTGGGAAAAACCTCATTTGAAATAACTGCATGTTTCCATTTGCCCTAAGCACTCTTAGAATTATTTATCCAGCAAGTCTCAGAAACAAGGCATTGTCTTTTTCCCTAACTTTTAGGATCAGTCTGTGAATACTCAAGTGTTAGCGAGTGCCTACATATGTGCAAGCCGCTAGCTCTCCCAAAACAGTGGTATGAAACTGTTTTGGTTCCTATTAAAATCACCACTTTGTTTAATAAAATGACATCTTGACACATTACATTTCAGCACAGTGATCATGTTAAAAAGCAGTGTCAATTATTTCTAACTATTTCAGCTACAGCACTTTTCTCCTGGGATAAGACACTGCTGTGCAGCACATCCATCTAGACTGAGTCTGGCCTTCCTCTTTCTCTACATGTTTGTTATGTTCTCATTATCGCCACTGTTTGCTTTTGAAGTCCCTTTCAAGACAAGGATCACTCATTCAAATGTATTGCCTGCAGAACAGTGAAAGTGTTCTCTAAATTGTATTCCTGGCTTTCTTTTTAATAATGTGTTTTAAATATATATATGTATATACGTTTATATGTATATTCTAATTTTTAGGGAGCAACTCTAAACACCAGTGCTACAAACAAGCACCATATACCAGCTACTCAAGAGCTTCTATTGATTAAAAAAAAAAAAAAAGAAAAAAAGTCTTGCATCTTTTCAATCTTTCCCCATTAAAGCTTCAAATACAAGAACTCTATTAGACATACGCAAGTACTAGCCTGGGGTTCAAACCACATACCTCTAAGCACTTGATTAGAAAAGCAGCAGAAGCGCCATTTTAAAAGATATTTACATGCCACAAATAAAGACTGTTGCTTAATATAATTTTTAAAAATTATTTCAATGGAAATCAACAATCCATGAGATTCTAAACCAGCCTGCAGCAGAACAGAGAGATTACTTCAGAGAAATTCTAACAAGTTTCAAATTCTAAGTTTGAAGGCTCTTCTTCAAGTTCATATTTCAATTTAATTATATAACAATTCTGTTCCATCTCTACTGCAGAAATATTCCATCTCTTATAAAAATTCTTCATCCAACCAAGAACACCTCATTTAATACTTTACAGGTAAAATCATTATCATATACAAATCCAGTTTTTATGTGATTTCCACATGACTACATAATGAATAGCAATAGGTATCTGTTCCTACACAGTGAAATTTTAATTTACCTTGTTGAAAACAACTGGAGGTTTTTATTTGAAATAATCAACACTTCAGATGCTTCAATATCAAAAGCAGCCAACTCCCTATCACTACAGGCATGTTTCCACATACATGTTGTATTACACATGATTTCAAAAGCAGTCTAGGCTTCTGTGAGTCAAACCCAAGAAAAAGACTTAGCAGTCATAAATACATGCTTCTTTTTCTCTATCCAGCAGTAATATTTTTCTTACCAATATTTATCTAACGATGTCATAAATGTGGCATTTGCTTAATTTATTTTTACTGATCCTTTCAGAGTTAAATTACTGCAAATATACCCATATAGTACACAACCTGTGAGCAAGTCTGCTTTGTGGGCCTGGGTTGACAAGAATTTTTTCAGCCATGTCTTAGAACTCTTCCAAAGTATTCAGAATTTTTGTGTCAAGGACAAACATGCTAGACCACGACAACACCAAATCAGACAAAAAAGAGACAAAATGGACCTTCATTATAAATAAAATTAGAAACAGATGTACAGTGCACATGAACTAAGAACATGTGATGAAACTGTCATTTGTGCATTTCATGTTTTAAAGAAGATTACCCTTATTAATTTGCAATCCATATTCTGTCAAATTTGATCTCAAAATTAAGTCAATTCAAGTTTTGTGACTTTCTAGAAAGAGGACATTACACTACTTGTTGTAACCAAATAATCCCTTCGTGAATTCTATCCCTTGCTGTGATAGAATTCAGAATTTCATTGTTCTTAAGAAAACCAAAATGTGCTGACTGAAAAGGCCGGAGTTGCTTTGATAAACTGCTTAAAGTTGAGTAAGCTGTTTAAGTGTTTCTCTCACTTTTTAATTCTATACAGTTAAAATAATGTTTTCTATTTGGATCTTTGTATTTATTTCTTGAGACATAGCTTTCTAGTTTCTTTTTGAGATACAATTTTCTTCTTGATGACCAATTATTTAATGTCTTGATTAGAAGAAGGGTTTGTGTGTTCAATTTAGGTCAAATTTTTATCCAACTAAAGTTGATGTCAATACCTACATAGGTTTCAGCTGGACTGAAAATATGGCATGACAGGTTTAAACATGGGTTAGCAGTAAATAAAGAGAAGTATAGAATAGACAATCTTGTACTTTTTCTTTTGGAAGCCTTTACATGCTCTCTAGTGAATGGTGAAGGAAAAAAAAAAGGTCACTCAAACCTTTTCAGATATCTCTTTTCCCTTCTAGCAAGAAAACAGGTGATCCTCTGAGCTCCAGTAGCAGGAAAGAATAAGAAATCATAACAGGTAAAGCACAAGGCAAATGCTGATATTCAGATGAAAAAGATCTTTCATCCTGCTGGGATCCAATCTAATTCTGACTTAGCATTGTTCAAAGGCTATTATCAGAGAAGCCCCTTTGTTTCTTTGTCTATATTCAGCATCTGACAAAAACTACGGAACATTAGAATCATAGAATCATCAGGGTTGGAAGGGAACTTTAAGATCATAAGGTCCAACTGTTCACCCAGCACTGTCACTGTAACCCCTAAACCACATCACCCAGAGCCAGATCCAGACACCTCTTGAACACCTCCAGGGATGGTGACACCACCATCTCCCTGGGCAACCTATTCCAGTGCCTGACCATGCTAATGCCTAACGGTGAAAAATGTTTTCCTAATATCTAATCTGAATCTCCCCTGCCTCAGCTTAAGGCCATTTTCTCTCATCCTCTCACTGCAGGCATGGCAGGAGAGACTGACCCCCACCTCACTACAACCTCCTGCAAGGTGGATGTAGAGACTGATGAGGTCCCCCAGCCTTGTCTTCTAAAGTCGTTTCAGATGAATATGATACAGATAAACATAAGGGAACCCTTACTCTGGGGAACATGAAAATCCAGCAGTGTCACAAACATGCACACAAGTCAATAGGAGGTAACTGTTGCATTTTTGGAGGGAGCAGTGCTGTGTGTTCTTATGCATATTCTAGTTATCCTAAAAGATGAAAATAGATACATGCCCTCTTCTGTCTCTGATTACCAAAAAGAATGAAAGTATCCTTCATTTAGTCAGAAAGCCTACCTAAATCAAATGTAATGAATTAAAATAAATATAAAGAATTTAAAGGAATATGAGCTCCAGCAGAAGTATTGCCAGGGAAAGATAATGTCAGGTGCAGGGAGGGGGGGTGTCTGGTGCCAAGCAAAGCCGAGGGCTGTGCAATCACCTCTATCAGTGCTCTATCAGTGTCTACACTCCAGCCAAATCCAGAGAAAACAAGGAGTCAAAGATTCAGGTCAATAAGCTTATAGGCGATTTGCACAAACAGCTCCTGCAGCAAGGTAAAAAACAAAGTCATATTGGCTTTTCTTTTTTATTCCTTCCCTTTGAACTCCTTGGTCCAAACACACCCTCGAAATGTCAGTGTTATATGCAAGAATTTAAAGAGCTGAGCTTCTTAATCCCGTTAAGAAATAAGAACAAAGTTGCCTGTAAAGATCTCCTTATTGAGCTCAAAGTGATTACGGTATAGCTGCCTTCTGCTGATCCTACTTCCACTTGCTACAGCAAAAGTGTAGAATGAAATCCATTACTGAAAAGGAAAAAAAAAAATATTAAAAGGTTTCTGGTTAAAAAAATGGGGAAAAAATAAAGAAAAGTGAGCAAAATCTACTGTTTGATGTAGAAGCAGAAAAGAGCAAGCATATTGTTAGTCACTACATCTGTAACATGAAAGAAGTAGGGAATATGTACACAGATGCACACAGGCATACACACAGACACAAAGTCATACTCCAGAGGAAAAAGGGACACACAGAAATCATCTTCAGGGTGTTAAGAGTTTGGCTGGTACTATAGATGGCAGCATGATAGCTTTGCACATGAAGTACGAAGGGATAGATGAATACACCGACAAACTTAGCTTTGTATATGCTTTCTCATATGAGGAATCACACTGCAGCTGTTTCTCTGAATCTCAAGCCTGGCTGCACAATCAGGTCACATGATTTAACATAAAAAATTCCAGTCCCAAGCTGGTCTGGCAGGCTAGCAACAACATGAGTATATGTACACGAGCAGAAAACTTAGTTCAGGTTTGGAACTCATCCCTTCCTGCCCAAGCAGAATATGAGAACATAGAACCAGGTACACACTCAGTATGCAGGCCATATATTCCCTGAGTTCTCTTCTTGCTGACTTAGAACTGCATATGAGTTTCAGACTGCACTGGATTCCCCTCATTTCCCTCTTCCCCCACAAATAAAGGTAACCAATGTATCAGGAACTCGAACCACTCAACCAGCTACAGAGATCGCTGCAAACATACACAGCAGTGTGTGTTATAGATCCTAAAATCATTGCATCCTGAAACAATCACTCTCCACCCCACCTCATGTATCCCCGCTATCACCCAATGTCACCAACTGAAGCAGAGTTAACACTGGGAAGCAGAAGCCATTTGCCTTCCCATCTCCCACCAGGAGTTTTAAGGCCACTGAATCTCCTTCCACTGAGGGCTGGTGCCAATGTTGCCTTGTGATGAAGTAACTATGGAAATCCTACAACGTGAGGAGCAAGAGCAATAGCCATACTACAAGCAGTGAACAGGAGAATTTGACATAACTGTCTTGGCAAGCAGCAAGAAATAAACCTGCCTTCTTTCACTAATTATCAGATATGGACATTCCTTCATTTACCTCCTTCTTCTGGCAACAGTCCAACATTTTCTCCTTTGATTATACACCACCTCCATTTTCTTCTCTTGCCTCTTTCCTTCTGTGAACACAGCTACTTAACTATCTACTAATCTCAAGTGATCTCTCATATTGCTCAAGATAATTTTCCTTTGAAAGTTAAACCCTCATTTAACACTTCTGCTAGGAAGGAACTGTAATTTGCTTAGCCAGTTTCCACCACTATGAAGTCACCAAGGCTCCTGTTCTCCTTCCTGTTTATGGAGAGTAAAAGATGTCACCATATGAGCACAGCAAACTTTCCAAGTAACAGACAAGAACATTTTATTTTTCCTGAGGGTATCTAAGCAAGATGACAGTAGTCAGAGACTCGAAAACCAACCATAAACTATCTCACCTCACAAATGAACTTGATTTAGAACTTTGGTTTTCATCCCATCACCTTCAACCTGGCCTTTGTACTGTTCTGATGTTTTTCCCCTTCTATCTGCCCTTCTGCAATTACTAGCCCTATCACGCCTCCAGCTCATTTCTTCACATCTCTGTTAGCATTACCTTTTTTTCTTATTCCAACCTACAGTAGACAAAATTTAATCTTTATGTCATATCTCCTAGCTTCCAAATCCAGCCTATCCCTGTTCTACATGGGAGACAGGCTACTTTCTCCTTATTTAGATTGCTGAAATACTGACATTTAAGTAATAAATTTTCTATATCTGTATTTAATCTGAACTAATCTTAATCTGATACAGACTCTGATTCCAGATACCCACTATCTGGACATTAAAAAAAAAAACATATTCATCA
Organism: Corvus brachyrhynchos; assembly: GCF_000691975.1. NCBI lineage: Eukaryota > Metazoa > Chordata > Aves > Passeriformes > Corvidae > Corvus > Corvus brachyrhynchos. The sequence goes on from NW_008237244.1 coordinate 339,326, forward strand.
AGGGAGATTCCAGGCTAATACAAGCTTTGTGTGGACAGCATCATCAGATACCCTCTTTATTGGCAATACATCAATTTGTAGTAACTAAACATAAACAGCAATTTTCAAAGCCTGTTTTCAAACTGACAAGATGTAATGAACTATCATCAAGGCTACCTTCTACAAAGTTGTTTGTTTCTACTTCAAAGATAGAGATCAGCGCAGCTTTGTAGTAGAACACCACTGTCCTGTTTCCAAAATACTCCCTTTCTCCTAATCCCACTGTCAAAAACTGCAAACAAATCAAACTTAGCTACCATCTATAATGAAGCTCTTCATCCAAAAGGTTAAAAAATAAGAGTTGTAAGCTTAAAGCAATCCCTGACAAATAGCAGGTTGGTAATTTCCACTTCAGCTTTGAATATTTACATGCTTAAACTGTTGTACACTTCCTCACATTTGAGAGTAAATGAAGATCACATAGGAATAAACATTCAAATGCAGCAAAGTTAATTTTGTGGTATTGCAAAATTGTGGGAGAAGAGGAATTTTCTGAATTCCTTGTCATAAAAGCCATTAACTAGCAAAAGGAGAAGGGAAAAGTAATAGCAGAAAGTCAAAATTTTGAAAACTGAGAAGTTGTAAAATGACATGTAGCTCAATCAATGTGATTAATTTGCTTCACTCTTTGCAGAGGCTTTCGCCTTCACCTTCTAATTCTGGCAACTATTCTGCTGAATCTATCTCACAAACCCAAATTAATAAGGTGGGAATGACAAGTATGGCTTTATAAAGGTTCCTGTTTGCAATTTAGACAGTTAGGGACTGCTCTCTGCTTATAATACCATTAGGCACAGTCTGACAGGAAAATCTCTTCAGTCAAAAAACCAAAGTTACCAAGTTGTGAACCTGTAAGTCCTCTATTCTCATTCCTCAGAATGAATTGTGACTTCAGTAAATTTTTGCCTTTGGTACCTAGTTTGGATAGTAAAAAGCCTCTGGTTTTAGGTGGTACTTGAATTTACAGAGCTGGGTAAGTATAAAAAACATACCATGGATGAAGCCTCACAAACACCTCATCCCCAACAGCTGTGCCACTTGTTCCCCATGCCTCTTGATTCTTGCAGGAAGCCCCGCTACTCATTTGTCCTCTTGTTCTGGGTCAGCTGGGAAGAAGCCCCAGGGGAGGGAAATAGGGAGACAGGACAGGTAAAATTTATATCCAAGAAAACACCTTTACTTTCTAGAACCTTTAATGGTCCATGATAGCAAGGGCAGAATTCAGAGATAGCATAATGGATTCCCATGTCAGCTCCAATATATTTCTGGGAAAAGAAAACCTGTTGCATGAGAAAACACAGATCTACACTGATTTTTTCCTTATTTGAAAATACTTGTCATTTACAGGCTGCCAATACTATCAAAGAGCAGAAAACAAATCAAAACTCAGGCCCCAAAAGCAGAAATTAGACTGCATTTATTTGTTCTCTAACCTATTTGGTACACAACTCATTTTCAAGCTTTTTCATTTTCTTAATGAATTTTCATTCATGATGTTAAAAAATATTTCTAGGGAAAAAAAAGTAGCTTATTTCTCATACCATCTTTTAGTTTCAATGCTGAAACACTACAAAGAAGAACAGAAGGCCACAAATTCTTAACAGATTAATGAAAAAACCCAATGAGAATTAGTCTCATTTTTAGTATTTACTATATAATAGAGTCACAAACCCTTTCACTAAGAAAAAGACACAAAAGAAATTTATTTGCTTTCCAGATTAGTTTTGTCTTCTTAGGGTTTATCTTCAGAAAAACATTGGCAGCCTCATGCTAATGACACTTAAGATGTGACCCTGAAGAAGTAGGACATTCCACAGAAGTTGAGACATTAATAAAAACCCAGCACATTTCTAGTCTCCCATTCCATCCGTTTCCAGGGATATTCCCAGTTTGCTTCAAAGTGGGACTTTTTGTCACACTGCCTCAGCTGGAGGTAGATTAGAAATTTTATGTGCCCCTTGATCCTTAGAAATCTTCTTTTCAACTTTTCTTCTGCAGCAGTTGCACTGGAGAGACTTAAGATTCTTTTATAACTACAACACACTTATGAACTGCTGGGAAGTCAGAAGGTATTTAGCCTGAAGAATCAGCAGATGTTCTTAATAAAACATATAATCAACATAATCAAGATTCAGATTCCCATTTGATGCCTGATCTTCTTTAATACAATGGCCTGGATTCACTGCTTTCCCTGAAAGATTTTTGTTTAAAGGGAAGATCCAAGATAAATTGAAATTCAATGTGAATTTGCAATATTGATTACTATTTAAAAAAAAAAAATTAAATTTTTTTTCTTGGTTTCACCCAAAACCATAGTATTTTCCACTGGTAGGCCCTGGAAATGCAGTAAGAAATACAGAGAGGTAACTAAATCAAACTGATATGATATGAACTAATAGTGGGACATAATATTCCACTGCTGACAGGAGGAATTCAAGAGACGCCAGTATAACAATTATGCACACAGTGGTTTAAATATTTATTTAGTACTGCCAATAGCAGAATAGCAGGAGGAGTACATTTTACCACCTAAGGAAAATGGTGTCTTTCTGAAAGGCATGTGAACACAAAGTAATTGTAGTAGGTGTTCATGTCGCAGTTATAATAGTACTAAATTCTTTCTGTTGGTAAAGAACCTATTCATAATCTGGTTTCTCCTCACCGTAAGATTTCTAGCAGCTGAACTCCAAACTATCAATTAAACTCTTTTGATCTCTTAGGGTGGCTTACTAAGTATCAAGAACCTGTAACGCAAAAGTAAATTGTTTTGTAAAAAGTATGCAAGCTCCATAGAGGACATGTAGAAAATACACTGCAATGCCTTTGCCACTGATGACTGAAGACTCTCTAGGAAGGACCAATATTCTGCAGTCAGAACACTTGACTCGTCAAACCGATTTATTTGACTTTGTCCAAGAGAGATGAAAATAATACAAAACCAGCAACATACCAAGTTATCATATGAAAAAATGGTAACTTATTTATATGTCAGTATCTGGGAAAGAACAGAAAGACAGAGAAACCATCAACATCCAAATGCCCGAGGGATTCGTGGACTAACAGAAGAACACCACCACAACAACTTCAGCTATTTGATAGGGCATCCTTACCTCCAGAAGACAAACGATAGAGCAATCAAATGGATATCTGGCAGGAAGAAGGTTAAGTCAATGTTCTAAGTAACAATAGTGTGTTTTTCTGTCAGCTGATTGGGAAGCAGCACAACCTTGCAGACTGGAATGGTAAGAATGAATTGCTGTGTCTTATGCTAAAGTACCTCAATCTTCAATAATTTGCAAGTAACAAGTGCACCAAAAAGGTATCTGCAACTACAAAAGTTATCCTTTCACAAATCACTAGTTTTCCACCATGCATAATAAATTCTATAATAAGCTCTATTTTAATCGTAGAATCTACAGACACAATCTGTTTTCCTAGCAATGTTTCCTAGGCAGAGAAGCAATGAACAGACATGCTGCATTGCTAGCTTCAGATCTGGTAATAATTGACTTCTGGGGTCTGTTCTTTACAGTTAAATATGTAGAAAATAACACTTGGAGGAAAACATTAAGGCAAGATGACTCCTGTCCCTGAAAAGTGTCTTTCAACATACTCAAATATTTATGCCTTACCAGACTTAACTTCACAAATGACTCCTTTTCCTGTTTTTAAGGTAATAATAATAGGGCTTTTTGTACATTTTAAACCAAAAAATCTCTTTGACCAGCTGGACACAGTTTGGCCAATATTCTTTCAAGAGGCTGGCTACAATGATTACCTTTATTACAAAAGTATTCCACTTCTTCACAGCTCAGATTTTCAGGCTCAAACTCTGCAGAAAAGCTTTCCTCCAATGGAAAGTCTTCTTTTGAGATAGTATCATTTTCCTCAGACAGGCACTCTTCTTCTTCATCCTCAGTAGCATCTTCAAGGGGCCCTTAAAAAAGAATCAGGAACACTGTGGCAAAACGATCTAACAGGACAATGTGAAATAAAACCTCAGTGAACTTTTAACTGGCCTTCTTTGGCTAGTTTTTCCATTCACAGCTGTGTACAGCATTTATTAGAATTGGAAAAATAACATTTTATGGAAATTTAAATTGAAAGTGACTTTTCCTGATGACTTCAGGATAAGCAAAGTGTCATTAATAATATGTATTAATAATACTCACACATGGAGGTTTTTCATTATTCATTGGGCTCTACTATTAAACACAGACAGTTTTAACAGTGGAAATCAAAGCTGTATTTGTAAAACAACATAAACAGTGAAGAGCCTTGTTTGTTAGTGATTGTTTTTGATGCTGAATTACAGTACTTAAAATGTTCTTTTACAAGCTTTGTTAATCAAATTAAAAGTACTGACAACAGTGAAACACTACAAAGGTTTTGACAGCACAAACTTCAGTTTATTCTGCTATTTTGCTTCAACCAGCCCCTGGTATCTATGATCATTCATGCCAGACTCCTTAACAGATTCCCAGCCCATGGACAGGGGTCAAGAGACTATTTGTTCATTTCACAGAGGCCAAACAAATATCCTGGTAAACTACCAGCCCAGGGCTCCTAAAAAATAAACTAGTTACAGAAACAGGGCATGAGTTTGAATTTGAAGTGGTAGTCTGAGGTCTTTGACTTTTCTTCTAGTTACCTAGAGATACTACTGCTACAGATCCTCTCGAAGAGACAGCACCAGACAGATTATAACACAGCACCAAAGTCATCAATTAGAATATACTCAAAAATTAAAATCTTTCTCATATACACACACTTCAAAATCTTTGGTTAATAGTAACTATTTGCTAAAGACATCTCTTGTGCAGGATGTAGAATTTTACCCTAGATTTAAATAGAGATTTGAAATAACTGAACATATTTTAATTTAACGAAGATTTTATTAAATGTCAGTATGTTTCAAAATCCATCTTAAGACTGGATTTCAGAAGAGAGATTTCATTATACATGGTTGAGGTTGGAAAAAAATTATGTATTTCACTCTCCAATGAAAGCACAGCCTCATTTATAATTGACTGAGTATTTCTTCTTCAAAATGAAAGCGAGCTAGCTAATGAAAAAAAATGTGATTTGTATTTATATGATAGTTTTATGGTATTAAATACACTATTCCTATATAATCTATCATGCTAAGATACAATACATAAATGATTCTGTTGTGTTCAATGAAAAGGAAGGAATAAATTTTTAAAGAAATCAAATATTGACTACACTCTAATTTTATGTAATTTATTACGAACCAGTGACTACCTACATTTATTAAAACAGGAAAATTCACTTTAGGCTAGGTTGTGTAATTCTTGCTTCAGAGGAATATGATGGTTACTTTTTATTGAAATTGATTGAGATTCCCAGCTGGGATTCCATAAATTAATATAGCTTACTATCTTTCATGGAAATATGACTCTCTGTGCCAGCTGAGAATCTGACCAAATGAACCCACTTTTGTAGACACATACTTGCCAACAGTAGCTGTCATTCAACAATATAGCTCCTAAAATAAGGGGCTATTATTATGGCTGAAGAAATAAAGATTCTCACTATCAAAGTATCCATTACTGTTAATTGCACCTTCCAGCCATGCCGGGAAAAAATCCAGCAACTGCATATGCACAGGGAATGAAGAGTGGCTATGGCACTGTATGGAACAGAGAACAAAGCACGAGCACACGCTGGAACAGTGCGCTGCAGCTGAACATGGGCACTCCAGGCACCTTACGCGTGTCCAGGTTCAGGAAATGAAAGCACAAGGGGTTCTGCACAAATTATCAGAAATACTGTTCAAATTTCATTTTATTATTAATACGTGACATTTGTCTGGTGTGAGCCATTTACTAGTGTGCACTCCTAGTAACACCTGGATAAATAAACTCAGAAAAAAATATGCTATTTTAGGGAAATATAAGTTTTTGCAACATATAAAAATGTATTAACACCATATTTTGCATCATTTCAGGAGCAGCTATAAGCCTAATAAATTTTCCAAGTATTTTAAATCTGAGGAAAAAATTTAAACTTCAGCCAACATTTTCAGTGAAAGTCAATTTCCTGCTCTTTTTTATTGACTTTTACAATGCGTCTTACAAAATACAGCAAAAGCAATTTACCTGAAAGTAATCCAACTGGCATGTATACATGACATTTAGGTCTGTTTCTAGATGTTAAACCAGTTTGTTTGATCAGGTCACCAATACGTAATCAGCAAGCTAATCATCACTGTATGTTAATTAGGAAAGGAAAAGAAGTGCAGTTGCTATGCTTTCATTTGCAGCAGTCATGGAAACACGCCTTATAATTTCCATTGACACTCTTCCCAAGAAAGGAGAAGAAATACCATGTACACACCAGCTCCACAGTGCTTGTTCAAACCCCTGTCATTTTTTTGGCCATGACTTTATTTTTTAAATCAATCTTAGACTAAAAAAAATACTGACTAATGTCACCATAGATACATCCTATGTAGGAACAGGTATGTAACATTTCCTAAAGTTACATGTCCCAGCATTTGCAAACTTAAATGTAAATGTTGTCACATCCCAAGGAGATCAGAGGTGTGCATGCATTTACACGAGCCTTTTGCCTTGCACGTGCCACCCACGTACAAAACTCAGAGAACTTCATGGAGGCACGTACGGGCAGACAGCAGAGCTTTACCTAACGGGGGCTGGAATCAGAGCATGCACCCCAAACACCAGCAATGACTATTGCTGAAATTGGAGGATCCATGCATAAATATTTTTCCAGGTTTCAGGCAGCTGCTGCCTTGTCTAATTCACCCATCTACAACTAGACCTTTGGGACAAATTCTGTCTTATGCATGTTGAGCTGTCTTTCATTTTTTAAATTTCAAAATACATTAAGCTCATGCCCAGAGCTGGTATTTTATAACTGATAACTTCAACTAAAGAGTAAGGCACTGTTCAACATGAGTAAGACCAACTCCCAAGAATAAGACCAAAATTAAGTATTTCTGAGTTGCTAGTTTCATGGGAACTCAAAATCAATTATTTCTGTGGCCATTTTTAATTATCACTCAAACGTACAGTGGGTTAAAGAAAACACTAAAGTCCAAAGCCATTACTAGGAATAGAGTAAATTCTCTATTCTTGACTACTTCATCTAATTGTACATAAACAGACAATAAATAAAAACACATTTTCAGAATCTCACAATAAGGAGTATATGGAATTACATATTCTTGACAAATGCAAAAACATTAACTATGCAGGCTTATGTTTGCCTGATTTGGTCATGAGCTACCAAAAACCTCTAGCTGGTACCAGTAAATTACATCAACTAGAGAACTAAGAATTTATCTGGTTCAAAGACTTACAGGTCTATAACATTGACTAGCTCTTTTATCTAGGGAACAACCTGGACAAAAGCTACTGCAACTTCTTCCCTGATTTAAAATACTGAGTCATATAGACCAAAAGAAATGCATTTAAAAACAATAGTTTCTTTCAACTGTTTTCTGTGATAGTGGTTTTTTTTTCCCCCAGTTGTTATTATATTGATATATTACCTTCAATAGTCCAAATACAGGTTAATCAGTTACTTTAGTACCATGCTTTACCTTCTGCATTTCTTTTAAATTTTTGATTTAATTTAATAGTACTACTCCCATTACTTAAACTAATCATGTTGTTAAGTACTTGTGGCACAACATGTACTATGTCTACTTTTATTTCAGGTGGACCAGGGTTAAGGTCCCACCCTGTTCTGCTGAAAAATCTTTTTCAGTAACTGCTGATTAAGTGTGACTTTACAACCAATAGTCATAATGACAGAGCAATCAAAATCCAAAAATTTCTACTACTGAAATTCATCTGTGTGTCACAGTGATCTGATAATAAACAGCTCTGAGATATGATTAGACTCTTTAATAATTAATGCAGTAAAATTTCAAACTTAAGCAGTTTAAGAATTTAGGTGAATAGTTAATTCCAGAGATAGTCTAGATGTTTGTCTTCTCATTTCAGCAATTCTTTTCCTATTAGCAGTTTGTAAAAGAATGTGATGCAATATAAGGAGAGGTGTTTCTGAAATGCTTCAGATTAGCTAGATACATGATAAATAGTTAAGAATTCCCAATCACACTAGGTAAAACCTCAATTTCTAATCTTAAATGGGGGTACTTTAATCTGAGGCAAATTAAGTCTCTATTAACTCATGGATTTTGCATGAAGTCCTGAAAAAACCTTTCTCCTTTATAAAACAAGCAAATAATCGTGTTGTACACAACAAAAGAGGGGTTGAGTAGTTTAGTTACTCACCTGGTACTTGCTCCAATTCATAAATATTTATTGATATGAATACAAATCTCAACTCTTTTTGCAAATAGCACAGATAAACAAGACACAGTAGAAAACAGTACAACTAGTGACAGCAACGAAGTAGTCAATGTAGTAGAAATCTGTATGGCATAGTGGACACAGTAGTCCACTCTGAGAAACCGCCACATATAATTTGATACAAATAACAGTATCTACGAGCAGAGGCTGACGAGTGAGCTGCATGTGCCTTCATGGAGAAAATTACTTCTTATTGAGGCTACTTGCCAGCACGGTGTGGGGAAATCTGAGCTGTGCTCCCTAATTTGTACCAGATTTACAGACGCTCAAGGACCTATTTTTTAGCACTAATAAAATTTTTAGCTAAATAAATAAATATGCCTAAAATATCATATACTGCAATGTAAATGCATACATATAGATGCAAGCACACAAAGATAGCTAGCTAAGTGGCAATCATTACATAGTGAGTAAGAGATGCTACCTCAGCACTTAAAAGGACAGGCCACGTTTAACAAAACAAAACCAGCACTGTAAGAATTTTAACAGCACATAAGAGTGTGAGAATGAACCATCAGAAAAGGATTTACACTCACTTAACAAAAGACACTTTTGCTACAATAAACACTCCTCTTAACACAAATTTGAGCATTGAACCCCTTGAGCACATTAGTCCTGATCCATCAATGCTTGACTCCAGTTTTATGGTACTATAACTGTAATGAAATAATTGAAATTCAATAACGTTAAACTGGCTAAGTTCTGTGATAATTTCTCATAGTCAAATTCATCAGACTTCGCCCTAATGAAACCACTTAAATGCAAGCTCAAATTAAGCACATGCTTATATGCTTTCCCATGCAGTGTTTTGCACTTAAAATGCATGTATCCTATAGTAGAAAAGTATCATTGAAATAATTAACTCATGAAAATGTGAAGTGGTTAGCTTCCTTCTCACTTACCAGTACTCTCCTACTTTCCCAGAGCGGCAACATAAATCAGTGCTCTTAACAAATTAAGAATGCTTCAGAAAGCCTACAATACTTGACAGTGAGTGGCTGGGGAGAGGTTAATGAGTATAATTAGTACTAGCAGCATTAAATAGTAACAACTCCAATAAATCAGAAGCCAGAAATTGACTGGATCAACATCAGACACCTTGCATGTTCTGTGGGATCTATTCAGGATTTCCTAGGAAAACATGCTGCCACATGCCCATTATCCTTAGCTTATGGTAAGACCTAGGTATGTGATGCTCTCTGATTGCAGAGGGAAAAACTTCAGAAAAATCAATCCATTTTTCTCCTGTTTGAACATGAACATTTCCTCCTATGTAGAAACAATTACATAAGAAAAGCAGCAGGCAAACACGTCTATTAATTTCACATTGTAGGGAACTTTTTTCCTAAAAATTCAGTCAGGAATACTAAAAATGCAAAAGAGGTTTCAATTTATTTCATTTCAAATATGGCAATGGGAGTGAAGACACCATATGATAATTCAGAGTTCTCTTCCTCTTGTGCAGTTTTCCATACAGGACTTCCTTAGAGGTTTCTCTGGCTTCTTCAGCCCATTCAGTTTATTGGTTATTTATCTTAACTAAGTTATTTCTGTTATTTCTATTACATTTTCAGCTATACTTGAGATGCAGCACTGCCTGTGCACATTGAACCTCCCCAGTCTGTTTAGCAAATTGACTGAACTTCAGAAGTTCTGTCCAGATTGGAAGATTGCTCCAAGTTTTAAGGAATTCCTTACGTCTTCATTGGGGCATCCAAGCAGAATGAACCATTCCTCCCTTTCAAACTGGGAGAAACTTTATGACCATGATTCAGTGACAAACTTAATAGAGAGAAAGAAAAAGAAATGCTCTTTGGCCACTATAAATCTACACCAACCTGATGTAATTCAGCTTAACAGCAAGAAAAAGGTACAAAAATATATTTCCATAGGAAAAAAAAGTGATTTTTAAACACGTAAGTTCTTCCTGCAGCCATTCACTTTTAACATAAGTTGCATCAGGGAATCTGGTAGGAAGGAAACATTTTTATTAATTTTCCCCTTATCTTTAAGAAGAATGCTGATTTTTTTTTTTTCATTTACGTTCCTTGCCTGCAGGTAGCAGACCAAGAAAATCATATAGCAGAATTTTTTCCTTTTGATTAATTTCTTTCCATGTGTTATGTTATTTCTTATATATAATTGATTTCAGGTTTTGCTTGTAGCTGTACATCTTTTTATATCTGTACCTACTGCCTTCCTTCAATCAAGAAAGTTGAAGGAAATTACCTGAATTTTGTTAAGTTTATTAAAAACGGAGCTCTGTGAATATTTAAATTGAGTTTTGAAATGGTAATATAAGAAAGATATTAGAGAATTTTAATAGTCGGTTCAATTTGACCCACAGACTATTGTAGAAAGGGTCAAATTTTATTCAAATTATTTCTTTACCAAAAAAAAAAAAAAAAAATGAACCCTTTGATTTTAATGAAGTAGATTAATATTCTTCACTGCTAGGTCTTTTGGCACTTCGGTGCATGACAGCATTAACTGTGCTTGTATATGAACTTTTCAAAGACCTTTAAATGTTCCAGTAATTTGGAACTTCACTTTCATTTATCCTCTTGTCTTCTTTTCTCTTACCATTATCCAAGAGGCCACAACAAAATTGACAGTGCCCATGGTCAGTTTGCTCTTAGATCCAAGGCCAGAATATTTTCAATCAATAAAAGTGAAATTATGAAACAGGAACCATTGAAAATATGCTTAGGAAGACATTAATTTCAAAAAATAGCATGGAAGTGTGCACAGAACATGAACTGCAAGACCTTTGCAGTTAAATACCAGACCTCAGTTTTCAAGTAGGGCTAATGCCAAAATACATGTCTTAATTCTACCTACACTTGTAACAGCTGCACAGCAGATGCTCCCCAGCAGATGCTCTTCTGTGTATTTCTGGTGATACAAGAGGAGAAAGAGGAGAACAAAGGTGACAAGATGAGTATTCTGACTCAGCACCCTACTAAAATCACAGCAGCAACACAGAACTACCACAGCACCAGAGTGCACCAATTTCTAATCTTCCTGAAGGGAATTTTTAGCTAATGCCTACAAAGCAAACAGCACACTGGACATAAAGCTCTCAGAGATGCATTTGTGATCCTTTTAGATAACTTTTCATGTTAGGAATAATTTTACAATGGTAGTTTATCAGTGGTTTTCTTAAATTTAATAGAGTATAAATAAGGAAGATTTCTTACACAGAAATATTGTCCCTGAAGCATTTTACCCTGAATAATGATCTATTTTGCAGTTTTTAAACCCATCATTTATTTCTGTATGATTCCTATCTGCTAAATTTTACAAAACAATGTTTGAAACTACTAGCAATCTGATTCAAAAATACCGGCAATCTAATTTGCCCCATGATACACAGCTCCTTTTGATGAAAATATTATCCAGTTCTAGTGTATTGTTTTAGCTAGAAAAGTATGATGATAATGTTTAAACCTACAGGCTTAAAATAAAACAGGAAAAGAAAGCACCACTTGTGTAAGAAGATGGCTTGTTAATTCTGTGTCCTTCCCTAAAATTATACGTAAAAAGAAAAAACGGTAAAGTTATAACTTTTTTTTTAACATGTTCATATTGTTTTCTACAGATAAAGTATTTTTAAGATTGGATATTCACCTTTCTAATAAAGAAAAATCTCTCATCTTGCATCTTAGAATGAAGTATATAAAAATTAAAGGTGCAATTTTAGAACAATACCCAGACTCTCTTTTCAGTTTGTTGTACTACTGCAGGTTTCTTTTTTTAAACTCAACATAAGAGATCAGGGAATAGACACATCTACACCAACCAATCTACACAAACACCTGTCATATAATATCTATGGTATGCAGCTCTAAACAGTCCAGGGAAATCCTCTGAGGATTCAGGATCCAGAAATTTTCAGTGAATCCTCTCCTCCAGTCATAACAAACTGTGATACTGCTAAGTAAGAGGACATTCTTTCTATGTCCTAATCTCACCATTCAGGATCTCAGCCCTGTAGGTAACACACCGCCTGTTACTCAGGGCACCTTTCTCTGCAGCCCATCTCCTTCACCACATACTGCTACAGCAAAGCAGTTTCAAACATCACACCCCAAACAGGATGAATTTTATCTTACACACAGCCAAGTGATATTTGGAGCTGAAAGCTTTTCACAGCCATGAAGGCAGTAAAAGTTCACTCTGCTTCCAACTCCAGTGCTGCCCTTACCCCAAACACAGGACTTCACTGGCAATCACATGAGTAGTGAGTGACACATACTGGTATTTGCTAATCACTGTTCTCACTCACCTGCTGAAGGGAAAAATGTGATGCAAGTAGGAGCACTTTGAAGCCACTAATGATGCTGCTGCAGTGTATTTAATGGCCAGCATGTTAGCTACGATGAAAGAGGAACCTCACATCAAGTACATTAAGGGATCAGAGGAATACATACTCATTACTCACTGTAATTTTACATCCCCAGTTTCAAGACAAAATACTCACAATTTCTCATCCAGCAAAGACACACTATATTGCTATAGAAAATAAAGGGGTCTTTTTTCTTCTGTTTTTTTAATATTTTCTAAGTTTGTATGTAGCTGCAGATTATTCCTGTTCATCTTTTGTTTCTGGCTGCATTTCCTCAGATGGAAACTGGTCCTCATCTCCGTACATCATCATGCAATTAAATCAAAAAGCAGAAAAAAGGAATCTGGACTTTTAGGTCCAGAAATCAGTAGTGAACCCACGACTTCTCTCTCTGGGTACTATTTTTCTTCAAATTACTATTGCTTTTTTCTGCTGTGTCTTTTCGAATACAAGTGAAACAGAGAATACTGCAAAAAAAAGGAGCCCCTGAGGACAGCCCAAATTTGATCTCTGGTAACATGATCAAAGTTACAAAGATTGTATGTAGAATTCAGTGCCAACTTGGGTTAGCCCTCAGTAAAAAGTCAGCACGCCTAAACTGATACATAACACAATGACAACACTTAAAGGAAAAACTTTGAAACACAGCAGGTGATATAACAGATTCACATGGTAAAAAACACCATGCTTAATGTGACTGCCAGTTCTAAAGCATCAGGAAAGTTGAGAAGTTAGGAATTAACTAAACTACAAACTTGATGATCTTTATCTCACAGACATGTACTATAATGCATGGTAATTCAGCTTATAGAAGTTCTTTTAATTTGACAATAATATGACCTGCTAAAGCAGGTTCACCTGCTCAGGGCTGTGTCCAGGTAGGTTTTGAAGATCTGCAGGGAAGGGGACTCCACAACCTCTCTGGCAGCCTGTTTCAGTGCTCAGACATCCACAAAGTAAAGCTATTTTTCTTCACATTTAGATGAAGCTTCCTGGGTTTCAGATTGTGCCCATTGGCCCTTATCCTGTCACTGGGCACCACTGAAAAGTCAGGCCCCACCCTCTCGACATCCGCCCTTAAGATATTTGTGTGCATTGAAAAGATTCCCCTCTCAGTCTTCCCTTCTCCAGACTAAACAGGCCCAGCTCCCTCAGCCTTTCCTCATAAATGACGTGCCCCAGTCCTCTCATCACCTCCGTAGTCCTCCGAGTGGACTCTCTTCACTTGTTCTTTGTCGTTCTTCAACGGTGAGCCCAGAACTGGACACAGCACTCCAGATGTGCCTCACTAGGTCTGAGCAGAGGGGCAGGATCACCACCCTCAACCTGCTGGCAATGTTCTTCCTAATGCACCCCAGGACACCACTGGCCTTCTTGGGCACAAGAGCACTGCTGGCTCATGGACAGCTTGTTCTTCAGCAGATTCCCAGGTCCTTTCCCCATAAAGCTGCTTCCCAGCAGGTCAGCCCACAGCCTGTACTGCTGCAGGGGGTTATTCCTCCTCTGGTGCAGGACGCTGCATTTGCCTTTGCTGAACTTCATTACGTGTCTCTCCACCCAACCCTCCAGCCTGTTCAGGTCTCACTGAATGGCAGCACAGCCTTCAGGTGTACCAGCCACTCCTCCCAGTTTTGCATTATCAGAAAACTTGCTGACAGTATACCTAGATTCTTAGAGCCTTGAATTTTAAATACCTACAGGGGATTTGCTATTTTTAATCCCATAATGGGAGTTTATTGATACACAGAACAAAACCGAAGGGTCTCAAATTAGAATTAAATCTTTAGATCAGGTTGTAAAATGAATCAGATTGTAACATAAAATAATAGTGTATATTTTAACAAAAATCAAATAATCTGAAAAAAAGTCAGGTAGAATAAAATGTAGCATTTCGCCACAACAAGCCAAAAATTGGGCATTAGCAGAGTCCCTCCCATGTACAGATCCCAACCTGAGGACCCACAGCAAAGAAATATTAATGCATAATGTCTTTTCTGTGGCTATTCAGATCTCATTTTTCCCACTAAACTGTCATTTATGATTAGTTACAATAACGGTGTAATTTACTATGATGCACCATAAGGATGAAATTTTAAGGGTGTATTTTGTTTGTGGTTTATTTAAGATTCTTTAAAGAGTTAACAGTATTACAGCACTTATTTTGTTAACTAGAAATATAACGGACTATTAACCGTCATCATCATATGCATCTTACAAATGCCAAGAAAATCCTTGACTTTCATCATCACATCTCAGGAATACGTAATATAATGACACCATAGTCTAGGTCACATACAGAATGGGATTTATTGAATGACAGTATTTATAAGTCATTTAAAGTTATTTATCTTTATACATTTATATAAACCCCAAAATACAAATAAGCAAACTACATCTTTTAAAAGAAACTGCATATTACAATGTACTTGAGTCCTTCAATATCCTTGCTCAATTTTTACTACTTTAATTTGATTCCGCACTGGTAGGAATTGCAAGGTTGCACAAAATACATTGTATGTCCCCTAGAGTTGGCATAACCTGCTGGTTTTCTGAGTTAATCACTAATTAATAATTTGAAAACAGAAAGTCATTATGTCATTTCCAGACAATGAGCTTTTAAATGGTGCATGTTATGTCCTAGCCTTTTCAGTAAGAAAAAGTTTTTTCCTCCAGAAACCAGATGGCTGCTAAGTGTTATTATGAGGCTATGCAAATCTCAAAGCAATAAGCATGAAATCAAAACAAGAATTCATTCTTCTCTTCTCTTATCATGATCATTGTTTTGCTAAACCAACTTATGGAATAATACGATTGGATGCTTTGGCAATGATGAGCTGATAGCCCATCTCCTCTTTCTTTTTCACAGCAAATAGTTCCGAAAACATTTTTTGCCTATACTTTTAACCTTCCTAATATCTTGTTCTACATGCCAAACTCGAATAAGATAATCTTATTCCAGGCTGAGTCCTCTCAGTAAACTTACTCACTTGAAAATTTTGCTGGCTTTACTACTAATAAAATTTGATTATCAAAATGTCTTTGACTGGCTTATGTTTTGGATTAGCCAATTTTTTTCCTGTTAGGAATGAAATCCAGAAGAGTTATTTGTTATTTTCTATCACTTAAAGGACTAAACACCTCCATGTTCATGGAAGTTCCAGCTTCACTCTACAACTAAAACTCTACACTTCAAAGAAGCTTTTCAAAGTTCAACTAATACAGCTGCGTCACTCTGCAGCATTCTATTACACAAAATTTGCAGAATGCTCTGAAAAGCCTTAAATTGCTAAGGCTGGCCAAAAAGAAAACTAAGAAACTGAATATGAAATACTGATTTCCAAAGGAAATTGGCTTCTAAGTATTTAGAAGTACCTTAACTGATGAAACACGCACCTATAAATATTTCCCATGGAGCTAAATACTTTGAAAAGTTCTGGTACAGTAAGACACTGTTAAAAAAAAAAAAAAAAAAAAAGAATTGGAATATTATTCTTTATGTCTTATTCCTATTTTTCTTTTTTTTTTTTTTTTGGTTAATCCTTGACATACTCACTGCTAATAAATTTTAGTACTGAATTTCATCATTTTGTATTTTAAATCCTTACACATAGCATAACTTATGGAAACATTTCACTGCTCTTACAACATAATGTTTCCTGTCTGTATTACCATGTTAAAACATTTCTAGCTACTGTAAGGTTGTGTCACTTTACGATGCAAATAAGAGCAGTGACAATTATGCAAAACTGCTATTGGTTTATCATGAAATAATGTCAAAATATGAACTAATCGACAAAATAAATTGAAACTCTTTTCCCCAAGACTTCTTGCCAAATATAGCTCCCCTTTATGAAAAAGAAAATCACATTTGTCAAAGTATTCTCCAGTAAATAACTGCCCTTTTTAAAATCTCTTGCCATAGCTACTAACACATCTCTCTGAGTGACCCTGTGTGAACAGAGGGTTGGACAAGATGACTTCCAGATGTCTCTTCCAACCTCAAACATTCTGTGATTCAGTGTTAATATCAGGAGATGCTGCACATTTTCTCATACTATCTTAGCAGGAACTAACACCAATAGAACTCTCTGTAGTACTCTAGTCTACTTTAGACTTCAACCCCAGCATCAAATAGACTTACAGGTAACAAACGTAAGAAGAATATCCTTTAAATCCTCCAAAACTATCAAACCAAGAATAAGTGCTCTAGCGAGACTTTAATTATACACAGACATTAGCACCATTTGTAGCACTGAGGCAACAGTTACAAAAAAAAACCAAAACTACAAGGCACCAGGCATGCAATCCACACTTCCCACATCTGGGTCTTGGAAGGTTTGACAAGGTCTTCGCTCCATCTTCCCCTTAGTTTTATGCCATAATTGCATTTCTCTTGTCTGCTGCTGTTCTACCCTTGAAAAATTGCACTGACACTCTTCCCATGACATTCTTCATACGTGCACAAGCAGATGTGTGTTTAGCAATCACACAAAATCCAATGCAGTACTTTGTTTAATGTTGTACTCTGTACCCTTAGAAGAATAATGCTTAGTTAACCACATTTGGTACCACCTAACTTGGCCTGTAGGAAAGGCAATCATATCATGCCGCTTCTGATCTGGAAACACAGAACCGATCCTCCGATATTGCTCATACTTTGCCTATTTCAGTTTTAAAGATCAAGATGCTGCTTTTACACATCTTCCTTAGAACAACCGTTCCTTAATGGAAAAGAAGTCACTTACAGCATTTTACCTAATGCTCATGGAAAAATTCCTTCTCAGTTTCAATTTATCCCTCTTCATTATAACTCTTCTAAAGACACATTTTTTTCAGATGTTTATACCTTCAAACACTAACAGCCTTTTGTCATGACCCTTTAAATTATCACCTTACTAAAAAGCAAGTGTTCTTACAATTTAATCTTCCTCACATACTACAGTCTAAGAGTTACTCAGATATTTCACTGCTTGATCCTCTGAGCACTCTTCTCTGCTATTCCTTACATCTTCCAGTACGAAGGTGAGCAGAACTGAATATAGAATGAATTTGGCATATAGTTTCTGCTTCATAGGGATCAAAAAGGCAAGTGACAGAAAATACTACATGAGACTGTCACACCTCAGGAGCTCTAAAAAAACAGAGGGAACCCATGACACTTTGGAATACAGGAAGTATCCAGGACTAAGGTAGGGGTAAAAGTGGATGTTACTCATTACAGACACACAGACAACCAGCTCAAGTGAGTTGTACTACTAAACAGTGTCAAATTCAAGACTACTTTTATAAGAAGAGGTTTGAAATCAAAGCATAAAATATAATAGCAATATTGATAAAAATGGTTAGCCGTGGTTAGTAATACAGAAGGAAACACTAAAAACAGCTCGCTGCACTGCTTGTCACGGGCTGCATAACATTGTCACGCCATATGGTAACAAAAATTGTTCCAAAAATAATTAGATTTTCAAGATGGACACGTTTATAGAAGAGACATTACTAAAACGTCTACAGTCTGCAATAATATGAAATGCCACCATGCATTATATTATATTGCTACACCTGTGGGTGAAGATTGAGGAGAAGAATTGTGGGTTCTCCTCCCAGTTCATGCCAGAGAACTTGAAAATATTTAAAGATTTGCAGCGAAAGAAAACCAGACCATGGAATGACAGGCTGAAGCAGACATTCATTTTTACTGGTTAATAATTTTCTCCTATGCTTTGGTTTCCTCCTCCTCCTCCTCTCCTCTGCCATCAAATAGAGTGGTTCAATATACCTTACCTTAGAACATTTTACAGTCAATTCATATATTATGACTATCAATAATATTAGATTATTATGTCAATACTACTGGAGAAACTATTGTTATCATGACACTGCCAACATGTAATTGCTATTTATTTAGCACAATAAATACAGGGTTTTTTTTTCTTTTTATGTACCCTTTTGAGGGTTTTCTTGATGTCCCAGCAAAACACTCAGAACAGCATTTTTTTCTCATCATCAATATCCAGGCTTGGAATATCCTTGAGGGTTATTCTGTTGCCAGTTAATGTCCTCAGATGTCCTTCCAGTTTTCTCTGGCAAGCAATATCAAATTTCAGGGAGCAGCACACAATGCAAACCAATGTCTTTGTGCCTTCACCAAAACAGGTAATACCAGATGAAGGGAATGGGTTTGATTTTTAACTTAGAAAAGAAAGCAACATGGTGAGAGGGAAAGTTTGTGAAGAGAAATTTGAAGCAGTCTTCAAAAAAATAAGCACGCTTTCTTCCCTGTTGCCAGGCTCTCATGGTGTTCTCTTACTCACGTGCTTTGTAGCCGTCCTCATGACATTCACAAACCATTGTGCCTAGAACCAAATACTTTTCAAATCTCACACTTCATGGGGCACAGCCTTCCAATCATAAGATGCAAACATAAATATGCCACATTTGGTTCAAGCCTCAGAGCCAAATACACAGTAAGGCAGAAGAGCCTACTACTGCTTGACACCGAAGGGAGCACTTTGTTCTAGACCTGTACAATTGATTTATGACCATATACATGAAAGACTGCAGTACCAAGAAAATATCATTTGTTAGAATCAAATACATACAAAACTGTTTTGGAGCTTGGCTCATGCTGTATAGAACTAAGCTATGCTGCGTTGTAGATCCATTGATTAATCTTTTTTATTATGTTAATTTATAAATTTTAGCAAACTTGTTTTTTAATGTTTCTATTGTTCGTTACTTCTTTGCTCTGGCTATTACATGTGTACTCTAGAAGACTCAAAACTTTGATAATTGTCTTTAAAATCATAGATAATTGTCTTTAAAAATCATCATTATTCTCGATGGACAAAAACACAATCATCACCAACAAGTTATTAATAAAAACTTCATCATGTGAGTTATATTAAAGGTAAGATGAAATGAATAATACTAGAACAAAAATAGGTTGACTTCAGATATATTTTGAAAAAAATGCATCAGGGACAAGTATTTTAAAATTAAGCACTATTATCTGACTGAAAGAAAGCTATAGAGTGGGAATTGCAACATGAGAAATTCTCAGAAATATCTTCTTTGAACTACACAGCAAAAAAGGAGATCAGATTGGTTTTCAAATATCTTGGAAAATCGTGTAGCTAAGTACTACTATGTTCTTTCATGAGACTTAATCTACAGAAAACTTTTATACTTTTAAAAACAGAGTTTTCTACAAAATCTTTATAAAAAACTAATTCCTGGGGGTGGCAGGGATGGGGACATGACAAGAGAGAAACTTTTCAAAAAGGTTTGATGGCTTTCAACACATTTTAATACAAAATTAGCAGCCTACTACTGTAGTGCTAATGCCAGCAATTTAAGTAATTTCTACACCCAGTCTAGAAGCTATTAAAAAATATGAAAACTAGTGAGCATAGCAGGTACATGGTTTCATTCATATCTTACTTCCAGTGAAAATTACCACTGGAACAAAAAGAATATTTGGTGTTCATCCTAACTATCAAAATTCCTTCTCTTTGTAAAAGGCTGGAAGACAACATTTTGCACTTCTTGATCTAATCAGTGTTAAGCATGGCTATTTATAATGCAAGAAAATTCAAAATATATGTTGATATACTCAAACTGGCATCAAGATTCCATTCTAGACTCAGAATCATCCAGGGCAGAGATCTGATGTCAGTCTAAACATCTTAAGAGAAAACTGCAGGCTCATCAAGATGACCACTAAGTAACCTTCTAACTCCATTCTGAAATTGTCTTCTTGTCAAGAATACAAGACCTTCATCAACTTCAATGTAATAAAACTTGGTTTAAGACACAAGTAATGCGAGTATAAACAGGAATAACATTCTTTCAGGTTGTTACTTTTCGAGTATGTAAGCACAGATAAGCTTGCATGTCAAGGTTTTAGTCTGAAGATGGACAATAAGATCCCCTCATTACTGACTGTAGTTGACAGTCACCAAAATCACACACAAGAAGTTCAAAGGCAGATCAGTGCATACCTACACTGGTGTTTCTACCCCCTTCAGCAATGACAAGTGTGACTATGATGAAGGTCCCTGTGCTGCAGTGAACAAAAGCAGGTCTCTGAAGTAAGTAAAATACCTGTTGAATAGCCACTGGACACTATGTGATAAAGCCTTATAAGATACTGATGGGTGCTTCTCTCTTTTCACAGATGGTTTTCAAATTTTCTTTTCCCTTGCTTTTTTTTTTTAAATTTTGTAGTGATTCTATAGTAGATAATTTTTAAGAAAAGCTGATCAAAATGCAAAATATTCACTGTGCCACGATCTATATTGTTTCCCGTCATACTGACTTCTGTGGGATATTTTATTATGTCACAGTAATAGTATTACTCAAGAGAAGAGACTAAACTGATCCTAGGAAGGTTTGTACATTTTTAGACTCCTAAATACTCCTTAAAAATTTGGAGTCACTTAAAAACCTATGGAAATATGAAAATTATTCCTAAAATACGGTAAGTACTAACACTTCTAAATCATCTCAAAGGTGAAAAGTAGCATATTCTTCACTGTCAACAGAGGAAGTGGGGTTTAAGCACTAATTTTAATTGCTTACTGCTCTGAGCCAGATGTGAATCTATGGGATCTATGGGATCACAGGGTTAAAAGCCAAAAACAAACCAAAAAACCAGCCCCCGCCTCCAGAAATTATTCAGGTCTTTTAATCTTCAAAGGTGGATAAACTGAACCAGTTTACCTTAAGGCATCATTTGGGCACTGAACTACAGAAGATTTTTCCCAGCAGAAGCGAAACAACACTTCTTTAGCCAAATTTCTAGCTCTATCCTACGCACCACTGCAAGTGCTTTTCTTTGGTGGTGTGCACATGCTGTATGCTGGCAGATGTTATGAAAAGGAATTTTTATTTCACGTTTCACAGGGCAAAACTTTTTCAAAGTTATAAAACATATCCAGTAAAAACTAGGCCAATGCAGACTAAAAATTTTATTTGAAAATTTTAATTTTGTATAAAAAATTAGTTCTCTACCTGAAAACACTAATAGTTTATTTTTTTCTTTCTAAGACAGCAAAATCCATAATCGGCTGTAATTTATAAACTGTAATTTACTTTGTTAAGTTTTCTTCTAACCTCTGAATAACAAAACCTCCTAATGCAAACAAGTATCTTAGAATTTTACAGAGAATATTCCTGTATCCAGTGTGATTTCATTGGTTATCATGAACAAGAAGGCAAGAAAAGGAAAAAAAACTACAACCTGTGTTTTGAGGGGACATCAGGCACTCTCTAAGGGAGGGCACACACAGTTCTGCATAAAGTGTTGCATCACTCCTGAAATATCCACTAAGTCACCTTTTGCTGAAGAAACCAGTGCTTTTTATTATCTACCTTACTAAATATATCCTCTATTTTCCCAACAAGCTATTTAAGAATCTCATATCAGCTTGTAGCTTCTAGTAGCCTCAATTTTGTTCACCAAACAAAACCTCTTACCAAAACCTCTGCTGAAGAGGACAGTCTGCTCTGAACCAATGCAAGCCACCCATATTTATTCTGTTGAAGTACATTCACTAGATCACTTGAAATACTTCTGTTTACAACCAAGAAGTTGAATTTAGGTAAGAAGGAAAACATCCCTGTGAATTAAAGACCATGCATCTATGGTGTCTTCTGTTTCCACAGAAATCTGACTCTCAGTATAGGATCAGCTGTAGTCCTGAGGTGGGTTTTTTTAAGATCAGAGTAATAATGCCTACCCCCTCAAATATAACCATAAACTGCATAACAGAGACCTAGGCATTTAATTCCTATGTGCTTTCCTACTGTAATTAATAATATTAAGCAAAAACTTTAAAATATAAGAGATCGAACCAGTAACAAATTAATGTTGAAATTACTGATCAACTATCAATCTGTCCTAATGCAGAAATAACAAAAAGTGCAATTCACACAATCTCCTCTTATAGTCTGACTTCCCTGACTGGGCTTTTCACAGGAAACTTTAATCTTTAATGCTTCATCTACAGGAGCAATAAAATAATTATCAAAAGATATTCACAGGAATGAAAGTCAGAACATCCTCAGGACCCAAGATGAAATGTTATAATTCAGTTCTACAATACAGTTTTTGTCACTGCTTACCTACACAGAACTGGTTTATTATTAGTAGTATTAATATTAATGAATCCATATGTATATTTTTTACATACACTGGCATAAAATTATCAATGTTTGAACTGACTTTGGTTTATTTTATTTTCTACAACATAAATCTTTAACCAGATATTACAGTTGAAGGCACAGCAGCCTGTTCACCTCTTGGAAACATGCCTACAAAATCCTGCCTATGGAACTATGTTGGTCAATACACGACTATTTAATACAAGTTTTATTACTTCTTCAGCCAAACAACGGCAGCTTGTAATTCCAGACTGAAGCTTGGATACACAGTAACGATACTCACCTATTTTAAATCTATGCTTTGAGCCAAGCTTCTATCCTTAAGGCTCTACTTCAAAGGATAGGTCTCACTTCTGGAAATCTAACATGGAGAGGTAACCAGTGACACCAGGGTCTCTTTCACCTTTAAATAACATTTTTTTAGCTTGTGTTATTACATGATGTGCTGCAGCTGCAGTGATTCAGCCACTTATACCTGTTCCATTACATGAAAACATTATGTATATAATTTTCCATAAAAATTCTATTTAATTTAATTTAAATTTACTCTGTATTAGTTATTAATCTGTTGCTTACAAAGGAATACCAGAGCAGCCTATTTTCTGCCTTCAGCTGCATAACATTTTTTCAGGACCATAGAATTTTAAAGAAATGCAAAAGAAAGGAAGTAAGTTCTTACTGACATTGGTGGCCAATTCTGCAGTATCTTTTACTTACTGTTTATTGCACTGTTTTGTAGGAGAAATCCTCTGGAGACAGGACACCTACTTGGATTTCTAAATCATAGAATTATTTGTTTGTTGAAATACTTTGGTTAAAATTCACCTTCCTTTGAACAGCAAGTCTTCCCTTCAATAAGCTCACTAGACCTGGACAGAGGAATACAGCTTGTTACACTTTTGAAAAATCAGCTCTAACTTACTATCAGTCCTACATGACCTTACAGAGCTAAAGCAGAATTCTTGGTGTAGTTAATAAGTATGATTGATCCAAAGCTCATAGGATTTAAAAATAAGGTCTTGAGAGACACAGAAAGCCAGTGTTCTCAGAGCTACTCTCACACAGAACAAGAGCTGTGGCTGTGCTCTTTGGATTACAGCAATTCTATCTGTTTATCTTTAAGCACAAGATGGATGTACAATTTGATGACATTAGAAAGCATCATGAAGACATTACTACCAAGTGTGCTCCAGTGGGTACAACATATGCCACTGAGATACCAGAAATATGATGTAAGGATAAGATACTGCCCAGGGAAATAATTTACTGAAGGCAGATAAACAAAGCATGAAGTGTAAAACCCAATATAACACAGTTGCTGTTTTAGAATAGCAGAAAGTCAACTAATGTAAAACAATGCCTCAGTTTCACTGGTCTTTATTTCAAGAATGTACCAAAAAGGCTATGTGAAGTACAATGACTCCAGCTTCTTGTGTGACCAAATTTTAGCCACAACAGGTAGAGTAATGGGACCCAAAGAAATCTAGCAAAAACGGTTCTTGCCTCCTAATTAGTGTAGTCACTTGATAGAGGGCAGGTATGTTCAGCTAAGTCACTAATCTCAGCCTGGTCCTCCAAGGAGGAAAGGCATGGTGTGTGGCACCAGCCTCATGACACCTCCATGGAGCTCAGAAGTGGTTTTGCAGTACTGACCAAATATCCTGTCTTTCTTCAAACTCAGTGTAAGAGTAATTCATCATCCTCTCAGGAAACACAGGTCTCCCACAGACTAGAGGGAGGATGTAGCCCAAAATACTTCGCGCAGGGACTCCGAGTACCCAGCTAAGGCAGATACCTACATTTTAAAAACTCTGACACCTGTACTTGGCATCTACAGTGCTTCAGTCCTTAAAAGGAACCATCTACTGATAATACTTGTACCACATTTTAAATGCTGAAAATTATTAAAAAAAAAAGATGAAAAAGAAAGAGCTGCCAATCTGTCAAAAACTTGGCAGGCACATAACACTGAATGAGAGAAGGCTTCATAGAAGGACACATCTGGAGTGATATCTGTGCTTGCAACTTCCCTGTAAACAACTCTTTACTAAGTGGTGGTTTTGCTTCAGAAATTGAATCCTTACCAAACTTAGCCACATAGCAAGCTTTGATCAATTAATGCTTTTAAGCACTTTGACACTGGATATCACAGAAATGCAAAGACCTATTAATACTTTCCACTCTGTCCTAGAAAATATCACCTAGTAGAAACAGGGTACATGAAAATCCATAAATTACAGTTAAGTAAAAAAAATTTACATTTTCCAACTATATGTTCATTCACCAACCTCAGGTAGAGTGTGTTTATGCTTGAGGGATATTTCCTGAAGTTTCAACAAGTGTGCTGAATCACACAATTGTAAATACTCATATTTATTACAACCAGACCTAACGTCATCTGGAGCAGATAAAATATTTTCATTTACTTCAAATGCTGTTAAAAAACTGTGTTTATATCAGAGCAAGAATAAACCAACATGGCCATGAGGAAAGGTATCAACCAGTAATAATCCAAACCAATAAGGTCAAACCAATAAGGTCACAAGATGATGCATCACACATTTCTGTCTGATTGTTCAGCTGTCCTGGGATCAGCAAGCTTTTACCTGTTTAAAATTTTGTTCATCAGAGTCTACTCAATTTGCAGATACAATCATTTTATCATTTTTCTTCTGCAAAGTATAAAAGCAAGTTTGTCACAATCATTGTCTCACCATTAATATTAAAGCTCTTCATTATCTCTTCTGACAGAACAGAGTAGTCTTCAAACATCCTAGGGAAAATTCCAATTCATTCATGAAAGTCAGGAGCAGAGCAAATACCACGAGAACTGGACACAGTTTTCAAGACCAGCATAAAAACTGCATTTTGGCCACTGTTCATGAAAGGACAGGAGTCACTGCTGACAACTACAAACGTTTGTCCCTTGTCTCTACTCAGCTTCACAATTAGGCCCAGAGGTACTGTCTAAGCTCTGAAAGTGAAGAGTCCTAATCTACAATAAAGCTTGTCTACAAACACTGTCAGAGGAAGCAGTCAGGTTCTTGCCCTCTGGGTCAATGCATTTGTTAGGTAAGCCCTACAAAATCTACCTATGGAAATTTACTGCTTGTCATAAAGTACTTGCTAATCAACTATGGTACAATTGAGCTAGAAACATAAGCTGCAACTGCTGGGCTTTTTCATGAAGCATTACTTTAGGGAAAAAGTAATGAAAGTTTTAATTTTAACTCCAGAAAAGCAAAGTATACCAGAATGCGTTACTGAGAATAAAACAGGGCTTCTGTGGAGCAGCAAATCTTCCTAACTGTATAGTATAGAGAATGAAAAATTCTTTATCAGAGTGACACCAGGAACAGAAGGTAGAAACTATTTATTGAGGTCTCTGACCAGATCACTGAAGTTAGCACTTGTCTACCCAGTAGGCCAGTATGAAAGGCATATCAGCTCAGTTCACAAGTTAAAGATCAGCAGAGATGACCTCAAGTGAAAACTTCTACAGTCAAGCTTGACTGTCACCAAAAGAAAAGGAAGTATGTTCATAAACTGGTTGGCAGGCACAGGTTTACATTTAAAAATCAGCTTAAATCTTTAGCTATCAGTAAAAATGGAACCTAAATCAAACCTACAGCTATTCTAGTAAACACAAGGCAGGCAGCAAGTGTTCCAAGACTGGACTTATGGTCTCCCACAATGGCAGGCTGAGAGCCTAATGTTGTCACACAACAGTAACTATTAGTACCAAATATTACATGTATTTGCCTGTTAGCTAATAGGCCACAGTACTTTAGAGACTGTTTGAGCTTCGAATAAGCTATCTGTAGTAAAAAAAATTAAAAGTAGTATTCTTCTCTCATGGGCACAAAGATGTCAAATTGAGACTCCCTGAGGGAGGAGGATGGGTTCCTTTTACCTATTTTCTTAACTTTCATTCCAAATCTAACATACTTAGTGAATCAAGAGGGCATCCTGTAATATTGATAATAAAAGAATTCCTAAGGTTTCTAAATTCTAATACCATAAATGCTCTAAATTTTGACCATTTGCCATTTTTCCTGTCTTTTTCCTTATCTTAAAGGTCATACAGCACAATAAGCTATGCTGATCAAAACAGATCTCTTCATTATTTTGAAAAGAACTTAGGTGGGTTTAAACAGCAGTCACTGTGTTGTAGGTCTAAAAGATATGTTCCTATTTAGTGCCTATCCCACTTGAAGTTTTACTTGAGAACTGGAGATGAATGATCTTAGTTTCATTTTCAGATAACTGTTCTCCAAAAGAACTATACATCTTGGGGCATCTGGGGTTTGAGTCCAGTCCCCCAATTGTACTGTCACACATTATGTTCACCTTGTGTTCCTTAAAGGGTAGGCCTACAAGTAACAGTGACTTTAGATATTCCCTTCTGATGAATTTTAAAGTCTTCAGGTGGACCAACCTGAGTTCAATAGGGAGTCAGATTCTGATGGATATCATCATTTAGGTACCACTCAGTATTTACAAATTTTGTGTCTCTACAGGAAGGAGTACTGAGTACTCTCTCTCCTAAAATCTATTTAATTTCACTTTTTTTTTTTTTCCTCTAGGGAGTTTCAAAGTATGGATATATTGCCATTCCTTTGAACTTTTTTCCCATTAAAAAATCCTGAGGACTTTGCTTTATATTTCATATTTATTTATCACATTGATTTTATTGTCTTATATGGGGTCTCAGGGTTTTTGATGATAATGAAAGGTGCTACATAAATAAAAGAAATTTCTTTTAGCACTCACATTCGAAAAGAGAGCAGGAGTATTGCTGCTTTCAGGTTGGATATTCCCTCCTCAGTACAACTTTTCCTTTACAGTGTGTATATACACATGTATGCATTATATTTATATATCCCATGTTAATTCTTGGGCAGCTACATTATCGTGGTAAAGTTCAGTGCTCAGGAAGTGTCTGCTAAGGAAAGCATAGAGAACTAGCTAGTTAACATGGTTAATACTAGGTAAATTGACTCATTTGCTTAAGCAAATGCTTAAGCATTTTGGTTGTACAAAACAGCTTTTCGGAGTAGGCACTGGATTGACACTCATTCAGTAGAAGATACAAGAGATTTGAAGAAAATGACCACAGCACATCCAGGTATACATCACACTCTGTGGGAGCATCTTCTCCCGCCCTTGTGTACAAATACTGCAGTAACTACAATAACAAATAAATTATTCTGGTTCTATTTCTAGCTGCAACTGAATAATGAACTTTGAGAAGCAATAGCAACAATTTGTAGACCAAGTGAAAATGAATTGCAACTTCCCAAACAATTGTCCCATCTTTCCATTACTTGACGCTACATTTCCTTAAGCTACACACAGATAACTTCACTTCCCCAGACAGCTTCTTTTCTCCCCTTTCCTCATATCATTTCCCCATTCTCCATACACATACAAAATTTTTCTGACTGCTTTTGTGCATTCAGAAAAATTTCTAAAGCAAAGCAAATCCAAGGTGAAATGGCTGAATATTACACAAAAGAGAGAACTATTACTGTAAAATCTTTCCAGTCCCTCCTCAGCTTTCAGATTCTCACAAACTCACTAAATGTCTGCTCATGTCAAATCTGCACATTTCTCAATGTTTAAGATTAACTATATTTCGGGTTGAGAAATATGATTTTTATGATAGTGTAATATTCTCAGACAGATGGGTTTAGTATTTTAATATTAGAATCATACTACTAAATAAGTTATTGTAATATCATTTAATGTCATATTATGACATTAATATGAAACCACATACAACATTTGTTCTGAGACACCTTCCTATACCTTGGTCTTCTGTTCATAATTTAAGTACCAAAGTCCCGTAATTATTCAGTATGCAACTTACTCCTTCTTGCTATAACTCATTTATTAAATTGTCCTATTTATTGGCATAGCTAATTACTGCTTGTCTGAACGCCATTAGTACTCTTTCCATCCTTGTCTCTACAGTATACAAGTGATGTTTTCAGACAATTTGTAACATAATTTTAAAATACTGTACAAAGTACATTTAATAAAAGGATGGAAAGTTACTTTGTGAGTAAAAATTTAATTCTTTTTTTTTTCTCAGCACATATGTGGCCTTCATAATGAAACACAGGAGAGATCTATATCATCAAAACCATTAAAATTCTGAAATAAATTGGATTGTGAGAAGAAAAACAGTAGAAACAAGAAGAAATTACATTTAGTAGTTTAATAGTTTAGTTAACATTTATTGAAAAGAAGAATTCAAATAATATTTTGTTTCTTGATTTGACAATATTTATGGATTTACAAGACTAAGTACAAATCACTGAAGCTAAGCAAAATAATTTTGAAATGGAAAAGTTGCTTTGCAGAGAGATTTAGGCAACTATGCTACAGTCATAATGCTAAAATGTCATCTTGCAATGACATTTCAGTGACACATCATTGAAATTTTAACATCTGTTAGGTTTAGAATATAAAATAGACTATCTTCACCTTTCTGGGTTCGAAGTGGGAACATGTTTTACTATTTTGTTTACAGTTTTGCAAATTAACATGTTTTTCCTGTCCATCAAAGCAAATCATCTGAACTTCACTAATGAAGTAACTGGGAACACTTCAACTGAAATTATATTCACAGTATTAATGGATCAGAATATATCTCAAATTATTCATCAAGACTCTCATCTCAGGACTATGACTGAATCCCCTGAAGTGTTAAGCTTCACTGATTATTCAGTAACCAAAAAGTAACCAAACATTGGATGAATACATTATTACATTGCTAAGCATAACTAAGTTTTCTGTACAGTCATAGAAAAGCAATGGTATTTTATTTACTCATTTTTACAATCAAAGGGAATTAGTATTACAGATAAAGACTTAAAAGTTCAGTTTATCTATTTCTATCTTTCTAAAGCAAATATTTAAAGGATATAATTTCTTACACTAATCTGAGTTCAAACCTGGATTCTTTACTCATGAGGAAAAAAATCAGAACATCTTAAAGAAAAGTGTCCACAGAAAGTTCACTTACAAAAGTGTATACAGAAGTAAAGAGGCTCTAAGGCATACAAGGAAAAAAAGTTGCAGCTGTCTCTGATACAAAACTCTCATTCAAGACACACAGTATTCTGCCTTCTGCAATATTAGTATAAGCAAGGAGCAACCAACGTATCTGCTGCACTAATTACATATCACTACCTACTATTTTAAACAAAGCAGAGCATTTTTTTTGAGCATCCCGGAGTGATTCCATCCTAAAACATCTGTCTAGCAGTGTACTGTTATTATCTCTTATGCTGACACCAAGCAGGCTGCATTCCCAAAACAGGCTGCCCTACCCCTTCTGCTTACTTTTAAGTTATGCTGTCTTCATTGTTGGATTAGCAAAAGTACTTCTGTGGCCATCAGGTGAACCAGATAAAGAAATTGATTTGAATTAAAACTGAACCATGGGGAACGGGGAGAGAAGCTGGTTTTCACTTGGAACAGTTCCTTCCCCCAGTCTGCTCTACGGACACACTAACATTTGTGCCATATGTGAACAGCCATAAGAACTAACAGCCAAAAGGAAGAGGTCATCACTGTCTTTCTCAGTAGTATGCTGGTTTAAAGCAAATCTTAAAGCAGGGTGTAAAACTGAAAAAAAATTAATTACCCTGTAAAACTGTTTATTTCTCTTCCCAAAGAGGAATCTAAATAATTAGCTTATTTTGGATGCCAAACAATTAGATAGTTGAAGACTTTTACACTAAGAGTGACCATAAATCATCTATTTAACTGCATATGAAATGATTCTTCTGCAAACAAGCACATGTTCAAATTTATTTCCATACTGTTCTCTAGCCTTTTTAAAAGGTGACTCATAAGTGTGTCCTCATTTTTCCATAAGTCTTTTGATGAAAGTAAACATGCTTAGACATTTGTAAAAGAAACCACAAGAATGACAGTTACAACAACAAATTACTTTCTTACTTCCTTCTGCTCTTAATAGTGCTGGAACGAATTCTGTAGAGTGAAATTATAAGTTGCAATTGTAAAAACTTGTTAAAACTGACAGAAGAGATAGCTGAAGTCATTTGAATAGCTTATATTAAATGTCTTTTTAAAAAGTATCTATGTGCAAACAGGTTGCTGTGCACTAGCACAGCTTCAAAATACAAGAGATTTTTTCCAAGCAAGACAATTCTGACTTCTGAATTCCCAAAAAGTTCAATTTGAAAATGATTTCTGAGAATTTGGTTCTATGTTTTTTTACAGACCATGTTGACTACTCTTAACTTCATCAAAAACTATTCTATCATATTTTTAGTTACACCAAGGCTTACTGAGTATCACCACTTAGAAAGTTCTTGTTAATTTATATGCTAACTCAAGAGCAAATCTAGACCTTGAAATAGATAGAAATTTTTATTTCAATAACAGAATTCACTAATTGCAGCAAAACAATTCAGTGTATTTGGATATTGTAATTCTAGTATTAATTTATGGAAAAAACATGCATGAAATATCTTTATTTTCAAAAGTTTTCAAATGTTTTAAGAATATTTACCTCCTAACATATGGGTTGCATTTTTGATTTTATAAAGAGAAAACTGGCTAGATTACCAGCCTTAAAGGGTTAATACAAAATCTAACAAGTTCCTCACTTAAAGGCACCCCTCAGGGGTCAATATGGCTTAAGATCTTCATGAATGGCTTGAACAACAAAACAGAGTGCCCTCAGCAAGTTTGAAATTGTATCAAATTGATAGGAGCTACCAAGACACACTAGAAGGCAAGGCTGCTACAAAGGAGATCTGGGTTGTCAGAAACGTGAAGTTCAGCACAGGCAAATTCTAAGCTCTACTTTTGGGACAGCTAAATCCCAGGTACAAGTACCAGCTGGGGACGAACATACTGAAAAACAGCTTTGCTGTATGAGCGTGAATCAGCAGTGAGCCCGTGCAGCAGCAAATGCCAACCACGCCCATGGATCTAAGCAAGTCCAGACAGCAGGCTGAGATGATTACTCCCCTCGACTCAGCAATAGTGAGACCACATTTTAAGTGCCATGTCTACATGACAGACATAGATGGTTTTGGAATGACTCTGGCAGCGGAGTGCAAGATTGCCACAGGACTACAGCAAGGGAAAATCAAGACAGCTGGAATTGTTCAGGTTTAGGAAGAGTTCTTCCTGCTGTCTTCAAATACCTAATGGGAGGACCTAATACCAGGGGAGCAAAGACACACTTTTCCTGAAGGTCCGTAGAGATAGGATAAGAGGCAAAAGACACAAGACATAGCAAAGGAAATTTTGAGTAAATGTTAAAGAGATGACAGTGATGACTGTAAAACTGTAGAACTGGTTGCTAAAAGAGGTTGTGGAATCTCCAACCTTGAAGACAATAAAAAATTTGACTGGGAACCTTACTTAAATAGGTTCTTGTTTGAGCAGGAGGTTGAATTAAAACATCTCTGTAGATCCCTTTCAACATAAAACATAATGATTCTATGGTTTTATTCTCAGTTCAAAAGTGATCACAGATACTTGGTCAATTCTGAGTTAAACATTTATAAAGAATATGCTGAATACCTAACACAAGCATTCAGGTATTTTTGTTAAGATCATGGCCCTCCTACGTACCATTTCACAGGTTCATTGGAGTAACGGGGCTGTAAACCAACAATTAGATCTCACACTTGAAAAAGTATTGAAGATTCAGTTTCATATGTAGAATTTCTCACAGCACATAGGACAAATTTAAAATCTAGAATTAAATTTCCTTTCACTTCTTTAAAATCTACAATATGATGAGGGAATATCTGGGAAAAACAGATACATCTCTCCTCCTTAGCACTAACTCATTGCAATGTAAGAATCTGAGTGTTCAGATATTTGGGCATAAACTGCACTTCATTTTTTTTTCATTCAATGTGAAATCAGCAAAGGAATTCTCATTTTCATTGATTCTACAAGCACACAGACAACTTTGCTAATATGCAAATTTAATGACAAAGATACTTGTTTCATCTTTACGTTTAGACTTCAGGTTTTAATGGCTTTAGGAAAGCAAGAGGAAAATTAGCATCCCCAGAGCTGTTCATCTGTTTCACTTTCTCTCACCACAACGGCAAGCAATGGAAGGAGCAAGATTAAAGCCCAGAGTATGGATATCATTTTAGAGCTATTCAAATACAGAGAAGCTAAATGATCATACCTCAGCTGTACACGCCTATTGCAACTTGCGTTTCACTTCCCAAATATACTGGGTTTAAAACAGCAGACTGCAGTTTTGATAACATCTGCTACAACAAATAACAAAAAAAAAAAAGAGTGTGAAGTCTGATGAATGTTTAAACAGAACATTTTTTATGGATCAGCTAAATCTTTTCTGCTTTTTAATTAAAAGTAAAGAAAATGGAACTTAATTATCCTGTAAAGATTAGCTTGTGGGCATCTTCCTGTAAATTACTTCTAATTGAAAGCAAATTGTCAAGTGACATTCAAAGTACTGTCCTTTAAAACACAGCTGTTCTATTGCTGATTTCAGTACATTACAGTGCTTTCTTGTTACAGTAAGGCATATTTGAATATTTTAACAATGTGACTGGTTTTGTATGGATTTCCATTCAATATATCTTAATCACATTCCCTCTTCCAAAAATCTGAACTGGTTTTGTATGGATTTCCATTTAGTGTATCTTAATCACATTCCTGTCTCCAAAACCAGAAGAAATATTACCTACCTTTCTGTACCAAATATCTTAAAGTTATCTCTCTCCACCTTTTATTTGGAAGCTCATTGCCCTGATTAGAACATGGCATGGGTAACTGACCAATTCTGGCTAGTAGCCTGGTACCTGGACCATTCTCACCGCTGGGAGCCAATGCGTTAGCAAAAACATTTTAAATATTTGAAGCAATTTCAAGTAGTTTTGTTGCACCAAATACCCACTGAAAGTTCACAATCTTTTTCTTTCAGCTATTTATAAATTCTTGGGATGGTATTTGATATAGTTTCACAGTAGAACATTATCAAATAGAAAGATAAAACTATGGTACAGTAATATAAGTTTATCAAATATATTCAATCGCTTTGATAAACCACTTAAATGTGACTTATCATTCCACTTAGTACTGTAACCTCAACCCAAAAACCTGTTACTGCCTTTTATTAGACCTTCTTTAAAATGGCAAGATTTCATTTGGATAGATTAGGTTTCAGCCTTCTCCTTGAGCACATGCTCATCTACTCCAGAAAAAAGTAATTTTATCCTACAATCATAAAGCCAAAAATAGAGATCAATTTCACATTTCTACAAAAATTACCACAGCATTGGGCAATTCTAGTGTGACACTTCAGTTTTTACAAGCTTTATTGTCTCCCAGACTCTGAATTTACACACTTCTCTGCAGCAGTGAAAAAAGATTCTTAAAACTTTTCATATCAAAGTGTAGTGGTTTTACAGCATTAGGCTTGAAAAGCATGACTACAGCTGAACTGAAGTGGCTTAAGAAGGCAACGTGTTCGAACACATTCATTTTAGACAGCAAGTATGCTTGCATATTAGAGCTGTGCCATGACCAACTGCACAGGTCACCAGCACACAGCTGATGGTGGGCTTGAATCCCCAGACACGGGAGAAGGGGAGCTGGAAGTGACTGCTGAGGGTATCCTTTGCCTTTTCTCAGAACTGCACATAGAGCTTAGTCATTTTGTAAGGAAACAGTGGGATCCCTGGGGACCTACTGCTTGTGAACCCCTCACAATATTTCTCTTCCTCTTTTTATCTCCAGAATGTACGGCAAATGTCTTGTGGCTCTCAGCCCAATTCAGACTCATGTGTGCTTCAAAGGGTTAATGTTTGCCACGCTAGAAATTTATAAAGATGCTATGTCATCCCTGGATTGGGGAAAATGTACTCACTTCTCTTATTTAGTATAAAGATCTAAAATAATAAGAAAAATTTTAAAGCACAATTTTAATAAGGTCTTAACTCTATTTGAATTCTGTATCTTTGGCTTCCTATCAGGCTATCAGGTATCTGAACAACTTAGCAAAAATTATTTTTTAAAAAGTAAAAACCAGGCAGGCAAATTTTTATTGTTTTTTGGTTTCTATTCCCCAAATTTCATGTCTTATTTTATGATTTATTTTTCCCCACTATAAGCAAGAATGATACGGAAAAGAAAATTATCTTGCAGTATGTCTTAAAGGAAATGAGATACGTGGTTACTCTCACTTATTACGGAAGTAAAATTAGAAAGATTATGCCATATTCTGCAAAAAATGCTCTCACATCCCTAAGTCATAAAGAACATCCCCTGCTCACAAGCAGTGGTTTCAATCCATCCGCAGGTTGCACTTGAAGAACATCCTACACGATCAGCAGCTGGTGTCAGCTCAACAAACGCAGCTAATGTCCTCACCTACAAACATTACATATTGCAAGCTCTGCAGCAGTAACCTCGTACAAGAATATGAAGAACCATTAATTATTTGTTCTTTGAGATTCAATTTCAAAATTTATGACACAGGAAAAGAGTGTCATTCTAAAGAACACTGGAAATGGAAAGCAATAAAAATTTATGCAAGTAACATATTTAATACCTTCGTGAAATGACAACACTAGGAGAGTTACTTTAGACATGGACTAATTATTGAGGCTCCTTGTTGCTTCTGGTATCTGGAGACAAATCCATGTGCAACCAGGGTGTGCCTTGGCAGCCTCATCAATATTGTCTATGGACTACACCAAGAGACTGCTCTGTAGGTTACTCAAATATATGCAGAATAGAGTACTGAAGCTGAGCCTACAAAGAATTTAAGATCATTACTCTCCTAAAAAAATTCCTGAGAAGATCACCTCAACTTAATATGCCCTTCTGACATTCCCACTTCAACATTTCATTTTTTTCCCTCCTTTTTCAATGTAATGTCTAGATTGGCACATCCAGTGCAGTGCAATGACAGTGAAGATAGGGGGAAGCAGAAGCTGAACTTTGTGACTGCAACAACCAACCTTTTTTTATGTTTTCATTTATAAATGTCTTGTTGGTTTCTGCAGTAATGTTCCACATAATCCTTGTGCAAGATTTCTGGGGTTTACTTTTGTTCGGACATCGATCACGAAGAGAAGACAGGAAACTGATAATGTACATTAAAGGGACAGAGGTTCTCAGAAAGTTCATTCTAAGTCCCTCTAGGGACCTCAGGGGAAATATCCTTTTTTAAGAGATGCTTAAACAAAAATTAACCAAAAAACACCCCAAAAAACTCCAAAACAAAAACAAACAAAAAAACCAAAAACCCCAAACAACAACAACAAAAACCAATCCACAAAAACCAAGCAAACAAATCAACAAAATCCACATACACATCAATAAAGACCAATGTGCTTGTCACTGAATCTCAAGTATTCCTGGCAAAAAAGGGATTTAGTAATTAAAAAAAAAAAAAAAATTTTTTTAAATTGACAAATCATTCAGACCTGGTGGAGGAGGGGAGGTATTAAAAGAAAACTCCCCAAATATTGCTCAAAGCAGCACAGCAAACTGGTGTATAAATGGTGCCAAACAGTGTACATAATCATAGCCAAACGTGCCCTCAAAATCCTTGAGGAGCTTTCTTGCAAAAAACACAATTAATGCAGGATTCAAATTTCATTTCTCTGTGATAAGCATGACACATTTTACCACTATTTAAACTTTTCCCACCAGGCACACCATCCTTCTTCCTTCATGGAAAAATGGAAATAAAAAATTTAAAATATTTTAAACAAAAATATTTTAAAGTAAATCCAGACTTTAGATTTTAGAGTCATATGACAGTTTGTCTATAAGCAAATCATGTCCACCATGGAAAATTATTTTACTATTTTTATCACATTCAGGGCCAACAGTGAATCACACAGTATAGTCACATTTTTCACACATGGATGCTTATGCAGTGCAGGAGTAAGGAGCAGGTAAATCCCACAGATCTACCACCATAGTATTGACCCTTCCTTCTCACTGAAGATGATAAATTTATGGTTATTTCTTCCCTTTCCACAGGGGATTTTCTACAATGGATATAAATCCAACTATAAAAATATTAATAATTCTATTACTATCATTACAGTCATTATAATTCTTATACATTAGTTGAATTACAATACTATTTTAAGAACATTATCAGACTTATAAAATCATCAAAATATTTTTTGTCTTTCAGTAAATGGAAACAGATTCTTTACACCATTACAATATTTCCAGAGCGATGTCACTGTGAAAAAGAAGAGTATCATTAGATATGAGTGGGTAGCCAGCTTGAATATACCATGTATCCTATAAGCCAAGCTCCAAGACTGACGTGCAAGGTACAACAGACTTTGCCATACAGCTCTATCCACTGCTCCCATTTTTTTTGAAAGAAACAATTGAGGCCTTTGATCTCTGCAAAAAGCATCAGATTTTAAAAAGGCAGACTTTAAATATTTTCCACAGTTCCTCCTATCCAGACATCAAAAAGCCAGAAATCACAAGTAGAAGCAGCATTGACCTTCCAAAAGGTGAAGCAAATAATTTCAATGAGTGTAGTAGTTTTCATAAACAAAAGGTAGAGACTAAATCCAAGAACTTTCTTGGGTTCTTTGGATCTGGTCTTTCAGACGGTATTTCTGGTATATCAATCCTACCCAAGACACTAGTATAGCACAAGGAATGAGTGCCTTAAATACCTCTTTTCATTAAAGCCAGGTCATAGAAAAACCTGTATCATATCCAAAAATGCACTGATAAACAATTTCATATACAATTCTACTTCTGAACGAAAATGAAGCCTAAAAAATAGTGCATGTCTACTAAAATTTGGTATCCTACATACAACTAGGATATAAATACTAACAAACAAAATTAATCAAGATTCTGTAGTAGAAGGTGAAAGAGGAAGCGAGGGTTAATCTCAGTTAATCTCAAAATGCAGTAAGACATACAAGATCCTAAAACTTCTCTTAGTAGGCTCTTCTTCACATTAGGCTCTCTGGAATCCTCCTATTACTCCTCCATGTAGACACACACACATACGTGCACACTATTTTTGACATGTCTAATTCCTCAATTTGAAAAATGGGACATAAAATTGCTGATACACAAGGATGAACCCTTGCTCACTCCTTATCCTATGGGAATTCAAGAGAAGATGCTTCCCGGTGGGACTTCATGCAAATGAGAATTTGAATATTTGAGAAAAATTTAATGTTAATTAGAATTATTAAATATATTCAAGTTTTACATATGGAAAGATCTGCAAACTCTTTTTTTTATTCTGAAATACCTGTCTCTTCAATTATTTTTAAACAACATTTTTCATCTGACTTTTATGCATGAGATGGATACAGAGAAAAGATCGATTTCTGACATACATTACAATACTTAAAATTCCACTTTTATTTCAAAACTGAAAGGCAGTCATGTCATATTCCAGTACCTAAGATAGCTAATTCCTGTCTGCATCCTGATATTTATATCATTACATCATTTATATTAGTATTAGGTGCCCAACACAATGTAACATCATAGCACAAACTATTGACTTGTTTGGAAAGTTATCTTCTTTGCCAGAGAAGAAAGCAAAAGCCTTCAAGTAAGATCTTTAGCAAATAAAAATATAATGATATCAAATAAAATATAGCTACATGATTTTTTATTTATTTTTTCATATGTTCAGGTTGTTTGGTTTTGGGTTTAACATTATCCATGATATAGTCTCTGTAAAAGTTAGCATAATTAATTTTAAGGTAGCTCTAAATGGAAATTTCAGCTGCATGGGTAGAGATAATCTGAAATTCACATTATCCTTCACAAAGTCTTCTATTCCACAGAAACCTGGAATAGGCCATTACAAGAGATTTGTACCCAACAAGTTCGTGCATTTTCACATCCACTCCTACACGGTAGAGATATTCCTATACCAATCTTTCAAGGACAAATGGAATAACAAGTTGCAGTATGGCAAGTTATATACCAATTCTCAAACTTGAGGCTGAAAGACTCAAGACTAGAATACGGCCCATATGGGCTGTGGGGGATCCTACTCTAACTTCCACAAATTGCCGAAGAGAAAATATTTGTTTTCAGTGATCCCTCCTTAGTTACAAAGTAAAAATAAATACATTTAGCCATCTAAAATAAAAAATTTTGGTCAGAATTCTTCAGTGCCAGCTTTGCAATATCTCTGGAAATTACTGAGCGTTCAAGCACATCTAGAAAAAATAAAAGTATTTGGGTTACACCTGCTCCCTAGGCCATTATTAACTGAAAAATGTTTGTGTTATCATAATACCTTTATTACAGGTCAGTGTCTGTTGTTTACAGTATCAAGTTTAAACATGTAAACCCCTATTTAGACAGATATTCCCCATACCTTTACTCACGCAGATGGGCTGCCTTAAGAATATTCTTTTCAAAAATAGAAGTTTTCACATAATTCACCTCTCAGACTGGAGTATGACTCCTGGGCTATGCTAAGAAACAAATGCATCCAGCACTCAACCAACCACATGGGAATTCCTCCCCTCTTGGAAGATGGGTTTACATCCAGAGATAAAATTTTATGTATTCCTTCTAGCAAAGCCAAAGTACTTACTATTTTGTTACAATCTTCAAGAACAAGAACAGGAAATTATATAAATCACATGAATACACTCTGTGTGTGTATACATAAATACAACATAAAAAATTATAATTTCTTCCCATATTATGCAAATGACATAAATTCTGAATTTTTAAGAAGGGATGTGGCTGCTTCCCATCCCATTTCACCTTCTTCCAAAATGACATTCTTTTAGAAATATTGACCTGTAAATATCAAGATGTAACTCCCCTTTAGAAAGATTTTAGGCAAAGAAAATCAGGAAAAAAACTGCACTTAGTTTATAAGTTTTTCCTTTTATGAATAATTTAGAAAAAATCTTCAGGTTTTTTAATTATTTCTAATTTTTCTTCCAACAAAAGAAGTTGCTATATTTATCAAGTTCTTATATATTATGTAATCAACTATTTAAACCTATTTCCAATATGTAAGCAGGTAACAATTGCAATCACAAACATTGCCTGCTATTGTTCTAAGTAATCACATAAAATAGAATGTAACTGACTTCTCCAAAGTCTGAGTTCTCTAAGGGTTCTCTCTCTTCATGAGCACGGTAATTGACGGTTTAAGAAGGACATTTTGATATATAAGAACAGTCTTGAAAGACAAAAAAATATTGCTGAGTAATTACCCAAACAATCAATAACTCCAAACTAACATGCAGTAACAGTCATCCTTTGATGTAAGTGGGAATATATATAATGGGAAAAAGTTCAAAATTGATATCTACCTTGAATGTATGAAGTGCTTGTAGCAGAAGGATCACATTAAAAAAATGAAAATAGAAGGATAGACTGTGCTCCACATCTCAGCATGTTGTTCTGGGTTCCAGATATTAAAAAAAAATCCACAACACTCACAAAAGAAACAAAACAAACAAAATCAAACAAACAAACAACAAAAAAAGCCCCCAAAAAGCCATACCCACTTCAGAGTTCAACACTGATCTGACTACTAGTCTGATTTTTGGGTGCCTGTTTGCAGATGCGGTAGAGTTATCAATCCAAGCAGACACACAATCCGGGTCCAATGTCACTTCTCCTCATTATGTTAATAGTTAATACATGCAAATGAAAACACTCTAGCAATTTGATTTCTTTGAAGATAGTTTGCATATTGTCTTAGCCATAATGACTGTACACTTCTCTCAGCCTCGATTTATGCAAGGGTAGTTTAGTTCATTTTTATCAGCTCAAGTTCATTTTGGCTGCTACTGGAATGTATGTGTGTGTTTCTTTTTTACCTTTCACCTAATTACCATTCAGGTACCATAAGCAGATTTTTCGTGCTATTGGTGTTTTTCTTAATTAAGAAACAAATGAATTCTCCCTAGCAAAAAAGATGGAACAACAGAGTAAGATGCCAGAGGCTGATGTTCTGCTTCTTAATTGAAGCTGCTTCATTGTTAGGTGTCTGTTATGAGGGGGCAGAAGTGTCAGGAGTTTACTGTGAATAGTATAAAAATAAAAGCATAAATAGTACTTTAAAAATTACGAATTAATACAGAAATATATTCTTTACTGGCATAACTCAACTACACTGTTCTCCCTTCCTTTAGGAGAATAGGTTCTTTAAGTGTAAATTATTCTTCACATCTGGAAAGCCCCAGGTTCTAATCCCAGCCCAGAGTGAATTCCTTTCTTTTTCCTTTGTCTATAATCTGCACCCTGCTTGTGTGCTCATGTTGTTCAATTAAGGAGGTACCTGAATTTACCAGTGAGAGGAATTTTGTTACTTTTCCTTCATCCTTTCAGCAAAATAAGTCTCTCGCTCTCACTCCCTCATCCCCTCCCATCCCATACCCCACCAATCTCTGTTTCTAAGTCACACTTTTTGCTTCATTTCAGTGCTAGGTTTTCCCCATACACCCAAAACACCACCACCACTATCACTTGTAAGAAATTCAGGACAGTATGCTAGTCAGCACAATATTCTTCCACTGTAGTTTAACAAGAAATTTAGAATTTCTAAGCATCAAGGCCTAGGAATGTTGCATTCTTCTTTTAACACACTTAACATCTTCTTTGGACATCCTTTAAGGGTCACATCGCCCTAAACCACAGGGCTCATGTCATGGGAGTAAATTGGGATTTGAACACAGACAAATGAGATGAGAAATCATTTGGTCCTAAGAGTTTGAAACTGCAACACATGGTCAAACATCAGCATTAGCCCCACAGCATAAATGCAGAGACCTACTACTAACATCTGTTTGTAATAAATATACAATATTTGTGTAATAGTTGGAAATCAAATATCTGACAAAGACTAAATCCTACCACTCCTTATGGACACAATCTCTGTTTCGATAGGAATTATTGGAACATAATAACTACAAAATCAGTATCTCCCTGCACACACAAGAAATTAACTCACTTTTCTATTCAGACACTTTTCCATTATGTTAAAGGGGAATGCCAGGAAAACAGTAAAAACCAAAAATACTTTTTAGTACAGTATTAACCACAGATCAATTTTGAGATAATCCATATCACACTGAAATGAAGCACTGCATATTGTCTTGAAGAAGTAAGTCTGTTACCAACAGAAACTGATCTTCTATAGAAAATCTTTCTATATTTTCTCCATGTGCTTTGATCCATGGTTTCGGACACAAAAAGCAACAAATTTATTTTCTGTTTCATCAATACAAATCATGCAAAGAGTTTCATCAATATTAATACTAAACTGATATACCTGTTGATGTAAACCATGTGTCATAAGGCAGTAATATTTTTATATATATATTTTAAATGGAAACTATGGAAATGTGTGAGAAAGACTTTTTTCCTCCCACTTCCTTCCCTTGCACATTTGCTGGAGGTTGTTTTTTTCTCTCAGCAGAGAAAGCTTGATCCAACACATAAAGCAATTTAACACTGTGAGGCTTCTATTTATAAATCTTTGCTTTTCCAAAGAAAAATAGTACAATTTCAGCTTTTTTTCTTAAAATATACAAAAGATGTCAATCATTATGAAGAAAGCAAAGATTCAATTTTGTTCATTTTTCTACTGATTTTACATATGCAATTCCTTAAGCTTGACTGTTATTTTACAGCATTTTCAGTAAGAAGGAAACGAAACCTCCTGTCAGTAGTTTAATTTCACACAGAGCTGTAATCGCTGCTCACAAGGAAAAATAAAAAAACGTCTGCTGGTAGTCTCCACACAGCAAACAAAAAACCTTAGCTCTTCACCGACTGGACTCACTTTTTCTGCCTCTCTGCTGCAGTCTCAACTTCATTTTTCCTCTCAATCAGTCTCTGACCTCCTCACATGGTGTCCCTGCCAAATTCTTGGCACTGGAAGTGAGGGGGAAGAGGCCATACCATAAGCGTGTTGATAATGAGGAGATAGAAATAGAAAACCAGCTGGATTGTCCTAATAAAGTATGTCTGGGATTCAGAGACACAACAACTCCCTGTTCAGGTCACTGTTCAGCATTTTAACCCTTTGTATTCCAGACTGACCTTTCACTGATCTCCACTAATTTATTAAATTAACACTTAATATGAAATTGTACTTGAAAAATTCACTTTGATTTCAATGAAACCTATGACCTGGTTCCATCTAACTGTATCTTAATTATGTCATTTTCACCTGCAACATGCAAATGAGTCCTGAAAGAATTTTTGCTCATTGTTTTTCTCCTTTTCTGGTATCTTAAAAATGCCAATACTGTCATATTTGACCTTTGTTCTTTTGATGAACTATGTCTTGGTTCACTGATGCAATTTAAGGGCTTTCTAAATCTTAAGGTAGTAAATTATTGTTTTCTCTTTATATCAATTATTAAGCACTGGACATAAAACTTATTTCTAAGAAATCCCTATTTAAGCTGATTTGATTCCATCTTTTACAGCATCCATCTTTTTACACACTCCAGGAGTTCCCCACACTGTCCTCATATTCATTTACAGCAGTGATAAAGACCTTCAACGAGGGCACAAACCAAAGGAGGAGGAAAATAAATGTTGTGGTTTTGGTTTTGCTTCTTAGTCACACTTCACATCTTTTCATAGAGCACTATCAAGCAAAAAGGGCACAAACCCAATGCCCTCGAAGTCATAAACAGGGCAGTCAAAAAGCCTTTTACTATTCAGTTTACTTGCTCTTCCTTATATTCATTCTCCAGTGACTGGTCACACAAAACAAACACAGAATAGATATAACACAACCAGGAAGGAGAGTCCTCAATTTCTTGAAAATTTGCCACTGTTTCCAGTACGGCATAACTTCAGCAGCTTTGCTGAAAAATTTTGGTTACTCATTTAGAAAGTATTCTTAAATTATTTATAGAAATGGTGACTCTAAAGTTGTCATTTCCCAGCTGTTATGAGACAGTGGTACTATACCTA
Source organism: Corvus brachyrhynchos (assembly GCF_000691975.1). Taxonomy (NCBI): domain Eukaryota; kingdom Metazoa; phylum Chordata; class Aves; order Passeriformes; family Corvidae; genus Corvus; species Corvus brachyrhynchos. The sequence continues at coordinate 383,222 of NW_008237244.1, forward strand.
ATGATACATTTCTTAAAAAAAAAAACCAAGAAAAAAAAACCAGAAACAAAACAAACCCCACTTGAAAAGTGGCTAATTTACCTTTAATGTTTTGTAAAGGGATTGCTTTTCACTCTGGATGTATTTTTCAAAAAAGGAAAATAATAACTACCTCACAGACGATGAAACAAATTTAGGTCTTACCACTTACACAAAAGAAGAAGATCCAACAAATCACTGACGTTCAATTTTTAGAAAAGTATTTCATCTGAGGTAAGACATATAAATATGAAAAAGTAGTTATTCCTTCAGCAGTAGCCAGGAGAACACTAAGATACCCATTTTCTATTCATTTCTATTAACTGGCACCTTTGGAAAGTGCTTTGGAGACTAAGTGGGATTAGTGAGAAATAGAGTCTTTTCCCAAATTTATCATTCCCAAATTTACACCATCTACCGCAATGACAATCACTAACTTCTTCCCATTTGCCTGATGCAACAAGTGTGTGTAAAAGGTTTAGCCTAATGACTCCACATAGTGAATCCAGGAAGGGCCACATGGCACTACTTTTATATAACTTCTGTTAACTCAGCAAACCACTGGCCTTTGGAGTCCCTTCTGCTTTATAGGCAGACCAGCTAAATATATATATATGTGTATATATAAATATTTAAGATCTGTTTCTTACATACATATATATTTATCAGAATGTAAATGTCAGAGTCTTACCAATCTCTTATTGCGCCTGGCTTTTCTTTATTAGAATCATGTGATCAAGCAAAGAGATTCTGTATTCCTTTTTATTAAGAGGTATTTCTAACATTAGCAAGCTCTATTGTAGAGATGAGTATGATTAAAAGTACACAAAAAACTGTACTTCATCAGGTAAACAGGTCACAAAGGCCTTGGGTTCTATTGCAGGCTCTACCAGTACCTGCCTGATAAATAATCTCCAGTCTCTGATTCAAAATTTTGCCAAAAACTGAGTAATGATACTGATTGTTCTTCGAACAGGAAAAATCCAAAGGAGCAAATTATTACTTACCAAATTATAAGAGAACATGACAGAAGTACAAAGAAATCACACACTGAAGTCTGTCTACAAATTCTATCTACAGATTACTCTCTATTACTAGCCAAGAACTCAAACAATAACCTGCAAATAACTCTCCATTAGTAGAGGATACATGGCTTTGACATTTCTGCTTGGTAGTTTTCTTTTAACACCAGAAAGGACCCAAGAAAAATAGAAGCATGACATATGTATTCTTAAGAAATTTTTGTTCTACAGACTATAGAATGTGTCTTCTATTACTCAGAAAATACAATTCCTATAGCAAGGTTACAAATGTTGTGCTTCTAAAGTGAGTCCATCACTCACTAACAACTGTTTTACTCCAACAGAGATTACGTAATTATTATCAGATAAGTAACTTCCATCAGATATAAGGGATGAACCACTCAATCAAAATGCAGAAAAAAAAGGAATGGCATAATAATCTAAATACATATTTTCTTTTATATGCAGGTTATCACAGGCATAACACCTTGCCATTACATGAACTCACAATTAGAACAAGCAGTGCATCATTAATGTGCAAAACAAAATGGAATTTGAACATTCATTCCATGTACTTCACTAATAAAGTACTACTTTATACAGAATGCAGAACATTTAACACACTCTCCTGAAGTTCCTCTAATAAGATGATTAATTAGGGAACAAAACACAGACATCAGAGGTGCCCACAGTTTTTCTTAATATTTTACATACAAATATAATCACATAATTCAAGTATCAAAATATATTTGAATGTATAATCTCTCAAAGTTATCAACAATTGCGCCTCACAGATTTTCAGCGTTCCTGTATATAGTACAAACAAGTTCTATGCTCTTTCTTCCCTCCCAAAAGAAGAAAGAAAATGAAGGGGGGAAAAAAAGGTATTAGGATGTCCTAAATTCCCTGGATTCAGTAATGTATTTATTTTTGTCTACAAATGAACAAACAATGCTTCATTCTTCATGATACTTCCCCTTCTAGGAAGAGATCGAATTCACGCCAATTTTTGAGGCTTTTCTCATGTTTAACAGCTTTCAAGTTGTCCTCACAATACTGCAATCTAACACAAACAAGCAAGGATACAACGGCAAATATTCAACATGTTACATGAGAACAACTTAGAAGGTAAAACCTAAAGCCTAAAGATCAGGACTTTTTGTGAGAAGCTTAAAAACAATAAAATAAAAACAGATGATCACATATGGGCAAAATACTGTTCTATGAATAATTCAATCAGAGCTAAACTAAGTGTTGTGTGATAGTTCAGGTGCCATAAATACATTTTATTTTCACTAATCTTATATTTTGTTTTTCAAAAGGCTGAAAGAAAACATCATCACTCACTTCCATGCAAATCTTTACCTCTGCCAGTCTCTGTGTCTTTTCCTTATAAAGGTAATTTACAGAAATTCAAAATCCTTCATTTACAGTTTTGTTTTATATTACTTCTATTAGCAAAATTATTCATGATCTCTATAAATGCAGGTCAGTTTTGCATAATATGCCTGGTTTCTTTGTAATGTCATACTGTTATACATTCTGGTATGTTATAAATGAGAGCTACATAAAATAAGCAATTAGGCATAAATTGAAGATACATCATCCTTAAGGTGCAAAAATCCCCACCAGACTTGGCACTGGACTTTTTTGTTTGCTGTTTTGTTTTAGGAAAAATTTTTCTGGCCACAATATGAAAATGCCTGGCATCTTAAAATCCCTCAGAATGTAAAATACCTGATATGAATAAAAGAGGAACTGGTTTTGGCACTGCAGTTACAAATTTCAAAACGCAGGATGACGACCTAGAGAAGATAAACTCTGTATGATTGTGCCTAGAAAAGCATAACATTAAAATCTAAGACACAGAACTTATTTCCAGGACAAGAGTCCACAGCACTAGCAACAGCTTAGTAAGACAAGCATGGCAAACTTTTCGAGTTTAGAGGTTTCATGGTAGCTCCCCCTACATGATCTTGCTATAAAGTAAGATTTTAAGATTTTCATCTGAAATGAAATATTTCTACAGGTCTTTTGGAAGACAGAAAGGAAAATCTCCTAAGAGCTATACTTGCTATGATAACACTTATGAACATGCACACACATGGAAATTTCCAATAAAAGGACAACAGTATAGCTTATCAACAGAAACAGGCATGAAAGAATCTAAGAATTTAGATGCTACTCCTGAGAGTACCAGTTAGGGCATCTTACGTGATGTCAGCAAGAGCTGTAGGTGTTGAGAATCCCTTAACATCAGGCAACAACTAATGCAAAAAAACCCAAAAAACAAAGCACAAAACCAAACAAAACAAACAAAAAACCCCACCAAAATAAAATGCCCATGGATTGGAAAGTATGGACTGACCACATAGGGAAACCTAAAGCATAAGCTTTCATTTCTGTATTTCTGAAATGGAGGCAATATTTCCAGAGTTTGCCTGTTTCAAGGGGTCTGTTTAAGATACAGCATGCAAGACCACTCAAAAAATTAAAAAATAATTACTTCATAATTTCAAGCTACGTGCTTATGACTATTATTATCTTTACCGATGGTATGTTATTCTCTTCAAACAAAATAAGTGTATTTTATGCTAGATTGTTGCTATTCTGCCTCGATGCACATTAATTCTCACATACATTGAGATACATATATACATGTTTATTTAAATAAGGATGATTGCAAAGGATTCTTTAAAAATATATTGTTTGAAATAATTCTCAAGTTCAAATTATTAGTCAAAACGCTTCCATACATGCAGAAACACAAAACTTTCTATTTAGCTTGTGATTACTATTTTTAAGAGTGTTTTTTTTCTCATGACCTGTTACAAAGACAATTATTTAAATAATTTCTTGCAAATATGAACTGCCACTGAAGAATCATGTATCAGTTTAGTGTTCAGCTCACCACAGATAACAGTGAAGCCTCTAAAAAGATGCCAAATACTACCATCTGCATCTTGGTACTTTTACTAACAAGAACATCTGCCCACTAAGAAATGAATACAGACTAGTGAACTGATTGCAAAGTATTTAAAAATGTTTTTCTTATAACGAATCAATATTTTAATAATAAATGTGATTAGTCTTCACCAATTATTTTTTATGTTTTATAACATCCCTGCAAACAAAATTCAAATCACTACACAGCTTGGGACTCCAGTAAAAAGTATTTTGGAAGAATGTGGGACTAGATTAACATAAAACTGCACCAAGTTAAACATAAAAGACAAGCCAAAACTGCAGTTATTTCCCTCATGACATCACATCCATATTCTCCAAAGATTTTTCTGTGAATGCAAAAGTGGGTTTTCATTTTCAAAAATGAGTACATTTGTGCAAAATGGGTGTTATTCTTCTCTTACACTGGTATTGCTGGTGCACAAATCACTCTAAAGACTTGAAAGAATTTACACATGGCAAGAGTAACACACCAAACGTTTCTTTCTCATTTGTTTTATAATGTAAAGGCCATAGTTTCAAACACAATGCTTTGACTGACAATTGATGTTGAAAAACAAATTTAGCCAGAATTTGTGGCATAATAATGCCATACCTGAATCTGACCTTTCTGGACAGTGAAAACTTCTGAACCAGGAGCCAAAAAACATCAAAATGAATGGCAGACTATTCAGACCAGTCATAACATCCCCAAAGCACACTCCCACTTAAATGAGATTTCCTAAGCTGCAGGACTAATCATAAAATTACACAGTCTAGCTGGTCTAAGTAGCTGATTGTTACTCTTCATTTATAAGAACTGCTGATCTTGATTATTTTGGAAATATTAATTTTTTTCCCCTTTTTGATTTACCAACCTCAATTCTCCTCTTTATACAACTAAATGAGTCTCAATTGTATAGCCTAGAGGTGTAAAACTCCCAAAGAGCCAACAAAGCAGGCTACCATCCTGGTCAAACCCAAGTATTATACTTTGAAGAAAACTCTAATAAAGCTCTCTTCATTTTTATTAAGCATATAATTATATCTTGGAAAACTTCAGTACAAGATGTTCAAAAAAAAATTACTTATTCTGTGATGCAACGTTTGTCAAAGAAACACATCTGAAAATCTAAACCCTATGTTCAAATTATCATAGGCTTTTATAGCTTATTTCAGACTATTTGTAGTAATGCTGTGAGAAATCAGGATAATAATGTATGAAAACTTAACAAAGCTCTGATGCCAAAGGGATGCACCAAGATAGTATAAATAATACTGGAGAAGCTCTTAAACCCTTCCACAGTCTTGTCTTAAATCTGCATTCATAAATAATTCTCTAAGCCTTGAGTTCTGTGTTTTAAATTATGTCTTTAACATAACAGCTCAAAAGAGAGGTATAAAAATAGCCAGGATAAAACTGTGTTATTTCTTGGCAAAGACCTTTTGTTTAATTATTATTTCTTAAATGAAACAGATCACCAGAGATTAGACACTAAGAAAACAACCTTTCTTGAAATATAACTAATCACTGTTCAAATGACCACCAGCTCACCTGCACTGATCACTTATTACTGGTAACACTCCAGGTTACACTACAGGTTCTTTCATACTGCATTCCAGCTATACTATCAGCAATACAGCACCTTGCAGAATTCATCTTACTGATATTAAGTCAGCAGCATTAGCTGAGACCCAACTGTCCTTTGGAGATGTGACCCTTAAAACTCAGAGAAAAGCGATACATTATAAAGGATTTCTAGAGAGTATCAAACTGTCCAAAAATCTAAATTCAGATCCAAGCTGTCCAAATTCCAATTCTGTGGCAGTTGTACATATTTTCATGGCCGTCTTGAAAATCTTTTTCATTCCAATGATATTATGTCTCAATTTTCATTTGCACATTTTCTCTCCTTCTGTGACTATTACAGAGAGTGCTAATTGTAAATGCATTCTGAAAAAAAACCACACACCCACACAAACCCCCATAAACACTCAGGTGGTCATGGTATGGTCACAGATTGATAAATTATCTCCAGTTCACAAAAACACACTTAACATAAATTTATTTTTATTATATTTAAGTGTAAAATGCTAATTGTTCTTAATGTAGTGAAAAATACATACTTGTATATATAAGGTACAATGTGCTATCCTGTACATAACGGGTCACAGAATAACAGTATTTCACAAGCTGAAATTAATTTATCCACAATGTTGTATTACAAGTTAAGTCCCTCAAAATATAAGTAACATAAAACTCATTGCACCTGCAGTGACAAATCCATTGTGGAAACCAATTTTCAAGGTCAGACTTGATAAATCATTAATTGCTATTAATTATAATGCTTAAAGCAAATACAGAAATTAAATAGCAAAACTGGGCTTTTTTGTAATTCACTGGTCCAACAGGTATACTTCCTATGTTTTTATTCCTTTCTCTCACAATTGAAAGTCTTTTGTATTTTTGCATTAATACTGACCAGATTACTTGGCCTTGCAATGGACCATGGAAAGTTAAGTCTTGTAACTAAAGAAAATCTTAATCCAATACCCCACCTTGTGGGAACCCAGCACTGCCTGACACTGTACAGAAACTGACCTTTTTGTCCTTCAGACTTGCCTACCAGGCCCCATCTTCTATCGCAAAAGCCAAATCATCTGATCCCAAACTAACTGTCAACTGCTTGTGATGGTGGGGAAGCCAGACATCAATCAATCAGTTTTTATCAGAGCCACTCTTCGTTTTTCTGTTGTGCTCATCTTATCATCTGACCCAGTTGTAGCCCTGACTTCAGAAGCTTAAGTAACTTGATGACAAAATATGCGTCTGTTTGTCCAAGATGCACATTGTTAAGAAGTGCACTTGTATTTTTAGCAACTAGCTAATATTTTTCCCAGATAAACTGTCAAATATTTGAGATTTTTTTCTCAGTTCTAAAGTTTCCTAGTGCTCACTGAAATACCACAATGCATTTTTAGAACAACTATCAAGCAAGTTCTGGGGGTTTTCTTAAAAAAATAGAAATATATATGCATTTTTATTAAAAAATTAAGCAGTTTCCTTACAAATTTAAGCTAGTTGGGAGCCAAGGGCCTCTCAGAGGCACTCCATCCTATTCACATACACGTTGCTATTCAACTGTACTTCAGTATTTTTCATATGAATATAGATTATTGACAAATTAAACTGCCCCAAAAATCAGTACTTTTATGGACATACAGATTTACTCTTCTGCATCCTACAAAACTAGAGCATTTTGTCTACACTTGTTTTGAAATGGATGAAGTACAATTAGCAGATACAATACTCAAAACCCAGTATGATCGAAAGCTTCCAAAAATGATCTGTTACTGCTTCTAAAAGCCTTTTCATACATATTTATTAGTGAAGACTGTATCATGAGGGGGTGGTAGGGAGTGGAGACAGGTTTTTTGAGGGTTTTTTTAGAAAAACTACTGCTACTTCAGCTTTGGTAATTTTACCACTGTCTTCATTGGCTTAACAATTGCATCCTACTTTGACGCATCAGTTACAGATGGTTCATTTTCTTTGCATAAAGCTGTATAAAATGTTTGACAAAAATCCTTGTTGTACTTCTTCAAAACTTCAGAGCAATGATCTTTATTGTCATCTAATATGAAGCCTAAATTTGAAAGTGAAAAGTGAATACAAAACCTAGGAATCTACAGAATATATACAAAATTTCAAGTAGATCTGACAATGTCCTTGCAAATTTTTCACAATAACTTATAAATGTTAACCTACACATTCGATAATAGAAATCAAATCAAGTCTTAAATAGCAGGGTTATAATGATGATCCCAAATACACAAGTAAAACACAGCCCTCCTTTAAGGCTTGTGCTGCAACTACAAAAGTAAAAAATACTAACACCCTGTACAGAATTTCTTCTCAGCCTAATAAACACCTCCATGTATCACTGTAAAGAATTGTTTTCAAGATTATTCCATTTCAGCAGGGAAAACCTTTACAACAGACACACAGAAAGACTTCTCTCATCATATTTGAGTCTATGAGGAATTTCTTATTTTACAGTAAAATTCATTCTGTTCTCATTAAAAATCACTTTCCAATAATAATTACAAGTATGTTTAGAAAGTAATTATATTTTTCTATATAACTTTTGCCACAATAGTTGACTTTTACTTCTCAGATAATATGAAAAGGAACATGTATAGCACAGGAGACAAAACGCGAATTCTGGAATTCCTTTGAACATAATGAAAACACTTCATTTAAACCTAGTCTCATTCTACTCTACATTCTAATTTTACATACACCAAACTGTTAGATACCATTTGTGGGTTTGGGTATTTTTAAGCTCCTATCCTATAAGCATTTCACATTCATTTTAAGTAGTATCAACGGGACTGCTTCTGTGAAGGAAGTTAAAGATTGTATTCCTTAAGTTTCTCATATATTTATACCTTCCAAAAAAGCGTTAGATGGATGGCAAACCCAGTAACACAGGAAATGCTGTAGTATTTTACTGCAGTTGGCATCAGACCTTTATTATTTGGAAAGGAAAAATGGAAAAGTGTCTGGATTCAAGAAGATTTTTACTGTCCTCTGGTATACTGAATGTAAGGTAAAAAGACCGAGTACAGTAAAACAGCATGCGACATGCAGTTGTGTCAGCTAATCACAGTCTGAAAGCTTCAGTTGTCTGGAAGAATAAAGCAACATCACTCTAATTCACTTATGTGAGTGCAAAGAGTAATGGATGAGAAGAGTTTATAAAGATATGTCAGAATAACTCACTAATTACTAAAGCATTGTTATTTTTGATACTCTGTTACTAAATTATATTCACATTGTAAAATGATTGTAATTGAACAAACCTTGATCATAAAACTTTTGCAAAATGATACGGTGGTAATCAAAAAATAAGATAGTTCAACGTCCCACTTCAGCTTGATTTATACACTCACAGTTAAGAAATTGAATATATATATAAAAAATAGATTGAAGAGACAAATAAGCCTTGCACCCAATTAGCTCTATAAATATAAAAGGTTTCTGATGATAAATACATCATCACACTTACTAAACATGTTTTCAAATCCTAGCTAGTTCTTAAAAATATAAACAAATACTAGCATTTACAAAGGGTGACAGTGTTACAAAACACCCTTCCTCAACACAGGACACATGAGATATGAAAAATGAGAAGATCAATGGAAAATAACAAGGATAAAATCTATTCAATATCTGTAATAGGAAAACAGGAATATTTTTTCTTTATTGCTATATTTTAACTTACACAAACTAATTTCAAGGTTGCAATTACACAAACAATATCAGGAGCTATTAAAATACAACAGATGATTGTGTAACACTTATAGCAAACTAGATCTCTTTTTCTTTTCTAAAAAAGAAAAGGCTACTGTGACAACTGCCTGCATCTGCTACCAACTCATGATGTCACTACCCTTTCAAAGCATTAGATAAAACTGAATAATCAATGAGAAATGTCAATACCGAAAAGTGATTCCTTCTAAAGTGTAAGCTTTATGCAAGTGTTTGGGTTTTGGTTGGTCGGTTTATTTCGCAATTTTTTATAAGAATTCTTCTTCAATATTGCAAATGTACTGAATTGATCTTACTACATTTGGGATTTCCTAAAACAATATTTAGCTGCATCAGGAAAACACACAGATTTTTTTGTTCCTTCACACGCTAGAAATTAAAAATAATAAATAAATATTATGACTAGGAGGCAAGAATATTGATACTCTTCATCTATATACACCTTTATCTGTATGTTCGTCTCAATAAAGCATGTCCTAAGGAGCTATCAGACAAATAGATACACACATATACTTACAAACAACTGGGTAAAGAAAGTGCACTTGTGTCTCAAAGTAATCCTTGTGCTTGCAATCATCAAGTCTTTAAATCCCTCCAAGAGAGATTTAACCACACTATGACTATATATAATAAAAAATCTCAGGTGCATTGTCTAAGAAGAGAACTTTAAAGAAGCACTTAAGAATATAGAAAAATGGAGGTTTGACATGATAAAATAGCATTATCAGTACTTTATTATCACAAACTCATGAGATAATTGTATCAACTTATAAAACACAAAAAATAACTAACTAGACTGTAGTGTTCAGATTTTCCATGATGCCTATTTGCCATTAATTCCGGAGTGAGTGGAACATTGATATTCTTTCTCTACACTTCTCAAATACTTTCTTAAAAAAAAATCTCTGAAGCGAGAATGCGTAATAAAATCTGTTCCTTCTACCAATTCCTAATCTATGTTTCTGCGCTATTTCTACAGTTACTAAGTGAAAGAAACCCTAACCATACATTGACTGGGAAAAGTAATATTACTGCATAAATGCTACATAATTTCCATACTTTCACTTTAAATCCTGTTTGTCCAATGCGCAAATTACTAAACTGTAAATAGTCTTGACTACACAATTCTCCTCTACCATTGTGTCATCTCAAAAAGACAATCTGACAGTAATGGTAATGACACCCTCTCAGACAAGCCTGTGGGCATTAATATTTAAATCTTACCTATCCCTTGTGATTGGAATTCAGCCTCTATTCGCAAACAAAAACTAAATCAATGTTCTTAGAGTTCAAACTAGATCCCTAAACAGTTTGCCACTCTCCATGCACAGATAAGATAAACTTTCTTTGACCCAAGAGATGAAGTTGCCATGACGATCAGAGAGTCCACTTTCTATATTGATATTTTGCTGATGTAACAACAAATAGAACCAGATCCTAGGGCTGATAATGGTGATTAATTAATACTAATATTGATCCCTACAAGCAAGAGACAAGGCTATTAACTTGAAGCCTGAAAAGTCAATTGTTACCTGTGGCAGAGATACTAGAAGCTGATTTTGAGACATAATAAACAAATGTGCTATCTTTATGCTAATACCTTTAAAGGGGTACATCGCTTTCTCAATCACAGCAATTTCACAACTCAAACTTATTATTTTAGTTA
>NW_008237244.1:399205-400643 GCF_000691975.1 Corvus brachyrhynchos
AGCTCACTTTCTTCTTTTATAAATCAGTTTGCCAATTCTATACATATTCCATCCGAAGTGGGCTATCAATAAGCATTCTCAAGTCAGAAATCAATAAGGAAAATACTAGTGAAAGTGCTTCTCCACGTCCCATGATGGTTACTTTGAATGTAGTTCTGTAATACAGAACATCAATGAAAATACATCAGACCAGTGCGGCTGATTTCATAACAAAATTATTTATAGACCCTATTTGGAAACGCCTGACACTTCTAGTCCCGACAGCTAGACTTGTTCAGATGAATAAACTAAAGCACAAAAAAGTTTATGAAGTTAAGACTGTCGTGTGTCACAGGCAAGAGAAGTGAACTATGAACACTATTAGGCAGAGTATCTTTCAACTAAAAGCCTTCAGCACACCTGTTTCTCAACACAGAAAACAGTTCAAAAGTGTTAAAGCCCCTAAAACGGCAAAGGCGAGTGTGCGCCTATGGTGTGGGTGCAGAGCGAGCCCCGGAGGGACACGAGCGGCGCGGGCGGCCGCGGGGCCCGGGGGAACAGCGGGGCCGGGGCCGGCGCGGCGCTGCCCACGGGCTCCCCGCGGGAATTTGCTGTCTTTTCCCGCACACCGTTTCTGCGGTCCTCTGGTACTTACTGCAGCCCAGGCTCGGCATGGGTCTGTTCACACGCGCTAGGCGCGCGAAGTTGCTCAGTTAGGTAGGGACGGTGTTCGGAGGCTGGTTTGTGTGCTCTCCCGGCGCTAGTTCAACTTGAAAACACATGAGCGATCCCACTCCGAAACACGGAGCAATAGTTTGAACAGACTACGGGGCGGCAGCATGAGCTCCAAAGGAGCGAAAAAAACCGAGACAGTGAGGAGCTTGCTCAACCCGCATCGGAGCAGCTCCCAGCTTTCGCTCGTGTCCCGTTTCTCTCTCCCCCTACTCAGACTCTCTGCCAAAGTTTCATCAGTCCGTACTCCGGACCCCCCTACTGATCCCACATCCACCTCTCTCGCGTCTCCCAAGAACGAGATAAATAAAAGTCTGTTAGAGGGAGCCCCCCTCAGGAAACTTACGTTTGATCTGCCTGGGTTTGCTCTGTTTCCTTCGGGACATGCTGCTCGGCTGCCTCTCCTGCCTTGCTCCAGGTACAGGAGTGGAGCTGGGAGGGGACGGGGGTGGAGGGAGGGTGACAGATCAACAGACGGGATTCATAGAGAAGCCGGTGGCCGCCTTGAGATGCAAAGTCAAATGACAGAAAAACAAGGAGAAGGGTAAGAGTGTGTGCGCGCGTGACGGAGGAAGAGGGGAAGAGAAACGGAGATCGGGGTGGGTGAGACGGAAAGCGAGAATGAGGGGAGAGAGAAGCAGAAAGAACCGAGGGAGGGAGCAGGGGAAGGAGCGAGGGAGGGAGGGAGGGAGAGAGAGAGGAGGAAGGAAGAGAGGGAGGGAGGGAG
>NW_008237244.1:401158-480940 GCF_000691975.1 Corvus brachyrhynchos
GGTGCCGCCACGCGCGGGCCGCTCTGCCGCGGCCGGAGCCCCGGGCGCTGCCTGAGCCGACGGACGGATGGGCGAGCTGCCAGCGTGCCAGCGTCCTTCCCTTGCGGTTCTCTGGCCGCTTGCACTTAGCTGCGAAAGCCTGGGGAGTCCTGGCTGTGCGGCCATCGCTGTTTGCCCCCCTTCCCCCGCGCCCTCGGGTTTTGACTCGTAGGTGAGCGAGGGAGACAAGCCGGCCGACTGAGTCCCTCGGCTTCGTTAGTTTCGCCTTTCTAAGCAGTGATAGTAGTGAACGTTTTTTTCTTGCCTGGTAGAAGCCAACATTTGACGCTCCCGTTACTGAAACCAGTTAAGTGTTTTGACATAGCTAAAACTATCAGCAATGCCCATGTTTACAGTCTGTGTCTTTGGACAAAATTTCTCTTGAACGTTCTGTTTTAATGACTTGAATAATGTCATTTACATATATAGTTATAAGTGACCCACTCACTTATAACTCACCATTCATAGTCTGTGAACAGACTATGCTCTCTGTATCTCAGTGCATTGCCAAGCATTACACGCCCATTACCGCGTTCTCAGTGTTGTCAAACATTACCTTTTAAAAAATTCTGGGAAAAACCACTATCTACACAAATAAAAGAGAATCGGCCTGATTTCATGTATGCCAAGGAAGGACGTTTGATACTGAAATGTCTTTACTACTGTGCTTCCAGGAATTTCAGATCTGACACGTGAATGTAATACAACAGTAAGTGTTCTTAGAGCTTCACTGGCAGGACATGTTCAGGTAAACTGTTAAGCATTGCTTTCAGTCTTAGCTCTGTGGTCAAAATACTCTCGACAGAAGCAGTTTTTGACTTGACCTCTTGACACATTCAGTGCTTTCTTGGGGCAATACTGCAGGAGTCTTCATATAAGCAACACAAATTCTAACAGGGTGATGTACTAAAATTTTCCGTCATATTTTGTTAGAAAACAGTGTTTGTACATGACAACTGAATTTACAAAACCACTTTTTTATTAAAGAAAAAATAAGATGGAATCTGTGAACAATATTCAACATTTGTTGTTGTTCAGATACTTGAAAGAATCTGAGTAAATAATAAGTGTTTTCTGTTTAGGTGAAGTAATCGTGGTGTGCCAAATTTGTATTTCAATTTCTTTCCTAGAGGTGTATAGGCTCTTGGTTAACTGCCAGTGTAACAGTGGTAGTGTTTTCAGGAAGGTATTCTATGGCAATAGATAAACATGATAATAATACACCAAGTGAAATGCTCTGGTTTTGTTTTGTTGCAGAACAAGGCTCAGAAGGGGGCTTACATGGATGAGAATGAAGAACCCATCTTCCAAATTTAAGTTTATATTTGATCTTTATCCATTCTCAACATTCTCAGTTCTCTTAAATCGCAGTTGGGTTCCCTAATTAGAAATAGCAATGTCTTTTCCTCCATATAGGTTGACCGTTTATTTCTGTTTCTATTTTGTTGCCAGGCTCTCACACAGTTTTTAGTCTGCATAGGCAATTTGGCAGATACTCCCTTTAAACTGTTGTTTAAGTGTAAAAGAATGAAGTTGAGTAATCTGTTTCCAACATTTGAACAATATATGTTACAAGTTACAAGTAACTTGTAAAACTGTCACTGTAACTTAAAAGTTAATACACTTTATGTGGTACAAACCAGTTACAAATAAGTGATAAACAGCAAAGCAAAATGAAGCAATGCTAGAGTCTCTAAGTGTTTATTCTTAAATGCTGTTTGGCGTAAATTACATAACATCATTTTTGTGCTGACTCCTGCTTTTGTTAATATTTAAATAGCACTGTTAGTTATGTATTTTGTCTGTTCGGAGGCATTAAAGCTGTTTTCTGCTTCATCAGCTCAAAAGAGTTAGTATAAAGTTGTATTATTTCTATGACCATTCAGAGACATGTTTGATCTCTTAATGGATTATTATACTTAGTCATTTCCATGTATTTCAGGTTATTTTGGACCTATTTACCTAAAGTTTAAAAAGTTGTCAAAAAAAGAAACATACATATGCCTGCTGTATTAATGTAATTAATGGTGTAAATTAATGAGCAATTTTCTCTAATTCATAGAGGAACTCTTATTTAGTATATTTTAATACTTCATGGAAATTGCCCATTTTCTTTGGCAGAATAAGTAGCCTGTAGTACATCCCAGATGAAAAAAATCTATAGCAGGCCATGTGTAGTTGCTGAGGCTGGGCCAGGGAACAGCTCGAGCTCTGCACGTGATCCCTGATGCTGTGTTTTTGTTAAGCCAATCTCCGGTGCTGCTCACCAGGAGCTGTTTCCGATAAGCTGTGTGGGCAAGGCCACTTTCTTTTGCTGTGGCAGGGGTTTGAGTTGCATGAACACAAGTCAAGTGGCGTGGCTCTCCCCCGGGGTCAAGAATAGGCCCAGCATTTTCTGTGACCCTGCAGAGACAGTCATTCAGAGTAGATCTTTCATACAAACGACCTCTCCCTCGCTAATTGCATAATTTTCTGAACTGCTATAGAAACTGCTGTGTAGTTACAATGTTGTCCGTACCAAGGTGCAGTGCCTGTACCATTCACTGGCTCTTCATGTCCACCTGTTGAATGTTGCCTGTAGCAACCAGACAGTGGTCACAGAGTGCTTTGCCGGCATGGCCAGGGGACCAGTAACCCTAGCCAGGAGGCAACTGCAGCATCTGAGCGTAGGGGCAGGGGAAGAATGTGTCCAGTTTTTGTACTGAGGGAGTGGTGGCCATCTGTCCAAAAGCTGAGGGTACAGACAGATAATTAGGAAATGATGCAGTAAGAATAGTATAAAAATGTAGTTCTCTTCAACCAAAATGGTAACTGGATGTGAGCAGTCCAGAAGATGTATGCTCTTAGTTAATATCAATATCTCAAGAAGAAGAAAATAACCTCCACAGAGGCTCACTTCCTAATAATCTTGAACTTCATCACTTCCAACTCTCTATGCCTTGCTAAGGTTCTACAAAGATTTATAGAAACCCTCTAACTGCATGATTATCACAGTTTAAAACTTAAATTCTGGCAAAGAAACCAGGAAAAGTGCAGCTTAGATTTCATGATCTTCAAGTGCTATTAACTTTCTTATGCACAGATAATATGCATGATTTTAAAAACAATGTCCTTTGTTGGAGAACACTTAATGATTCTTAGAACAATCTTTCCATTCTGTCATTGAAATGAGGAAGTACTAACATTTTGAAATATTTTCTTGGAAGCAGAATTAACCTCTTGACTAGCAATTATGGATTTCCTGTCTTTTTTTTTTTTTTTTTTTGCGAGAAGAAGGATGTACACTGAGGAAAATAACTTCAGAATTCTTACATAAATCTGTATACAGGCTATTATATGCAAAGATACTGCTGTATAATGAAGATACCATGAAGTTTAGGCAGCAATTGAATTTTTAAAAAAATATGCTTAATTTTTGTGTTGTATACATAATCGAGTTCTGACTACTCATAACATCAAATAAGAGTATGTAATGTTAAAAATATAATGGCATAGGTTCTGTTGGGCTCTTAGGCTGCGATTTCCATAGTAAGGACTTGGCTTCTTCCATGATTTTAATCGTAATGTTTGGTTCATTAGCTCTTAATGAAAGAGAAAAGGCTGGTATTTTTCCAAGTATTATCCACTTAGAGCATTAGGAAGAGTACAGGGCATAGCTTTTTAGAACTTTATTCCTCTTTTTCATTGGCCAAGAGTGAAATAGGTAACTAGATTGATCATGAAATTGTTAAGGTTCCAAATTAATACCCCTCTAGCATGAATATGGGACAATTCACACTTTTCCCAGCTCTTTGAAAAATCGACAGTTTATTCTTATTTTGCAATGTGTAGATTTTCTGTGCGGTCATGCCATATTCCAAGACAGCAAGAAAATAGACCTAAATATATTGCTGGGCAGCTGATAGATGATCAGTCTGAGCTTTGAATTTAGAAGTAACACTTTCTCTGGCTTTTGAAATAAAGAAGAAAAAACTCTTGCCAGTGTGTTTCTAAATGACATATAGGAAAAATGCTGCAAGCCAGATTCCTCACATGCAAAAGAACCTACAGAAGATCTGAGGATATCCAAGACAATGGGTGAGACCAGTGGATATGAACTGCCCTTTCAACCAGTCCTGTAGACAAGTTAGAACCAAATTGCTACTACATTTTTTTGTGAATGTTTTACTCCCTAGGAATGATCACAGTCCTACAGTGAAGTTCCTGGCCACAGGATTTCAATGGATGCAGCAATGTGGGAAGCCAGACTCACAGAGTGCTGGAATCAGTGCTGAGTCAGACTTCACGTTGATAGTCCAGACCTTTGCAACCATTCTGGGACATCTGCCAGTTTTTAGAGGCCAAAACCCATGTCCACTACATCTGGAGAGGGAAGAATGGCATAGAAATAAATGGCGACCTCAGAAACTTTCTGGATTCCTAAGCAGACTTTTCCTGAAGAGGGTATTCTCTGAATTTGAGTTAATTTTTGGTTGGTGCAAAGCTTAGCATTTTCGTGGTGTCAGCTTGCTGTCTCTTTTCATGTATTTATTTAGAGCAGAAATGACTGATCTCTTTTGGTAGTTCATTTATGCAAGATACTTTTCGTCTCACATTAAAATTTATATCTTTTTGTTATCCAAAAATAGTGGCAAAGATTATTCTTCATTTCCTGACTGGATGCTCTCTGATATTGCTCAGGTAATCTTATAGATGAACAAAATGATAGTCTACCAAACTGCTTAGACATTTTGGGCAACTTAAAATCGGAATCACAGAATAGCCAGGATCTTCATAATAATGTAAAAATACTCTTTTTCACTGCACAGGATTGTAGTAATACCTGAAAAGAAATTTGATTTCTTTCTGAAAAATTATACATACAACTCAGCTCCTAATTTTGACATCCATGTTCTCCTTATAGAAAAAAATATATCTCAATATCAGCAAGATTCTACTGCAAAACTGACTTGCACAAGCTAACCTGTCGTGTGCTGTGCCTTCAGCTGGAAAAGAAAATTCAGTTGGTGTGGCATAGCTAGAGAAAGCTTTTTGAACAAAGCTGAAAATGTGGATGCATGTTCACAACAAGATACTGTATCACACATATGGCAGCATCTGGAGTATGGGATGGAAGGAACAGTATCCTATGAAGAAATATTCCTGGATGCCTTGGTTGTCTGAAATGCAGCCCATTCACCCCACTGCTTACAGATGGCTACTGAAAACTCAGAAATGTACTGAAACATACATAATCCCACACCACACTTCAGATTTCTGCCAGTAGCAAGACTGCAGTCCACAGCAGCAGTAACTTACTGTTTTGGCATGTGTGTGGGCTTCAGAGGCCAGTTTTGTTACAACTCAGAGAACTTCTCTGCTTTCCATGACCTTACCCTCCCCAGGAACATACTACCCTTAGCACAGTCTTAACTCTGTACAGTCTTCTGTACCGTGCTTCTGAGAGAGGCACCTTTCTGAGACATGCAAACAATAATGTAGCATGAACTTTCTTGAAGCTTATAAGCCCAGAGAGGGAGGAGTTCAGAATAAGATATGAGAAAAATTAAGGAAAGTTAAGGAATAATAGAATAGAAGAAACAGGAAAGAGGGAAAGAACAGCTGTAGTTTTTTAAAAATCTTTATTTCTATCTTAATTTCTTTTTAGATAAGCCAACAGCAGTACTTCATGTAGACATAGCTTAACACTGAAAAGATAACATTAATTTTGTCAAATTACTGTTTATGACTTCAGAGTGCTAGTCTCATAAAGTAGTGACACAAGTATAAAGTACAGCCTGAGTTGCAGAGTTTGAAGTAAAATAGCATTTTCTCTTCTCCTTGGTCTTCTTCCATAACTGTTATGTAGCAGGGTTTTTTTCTTTTTTTTTTTTTTTTTTTTTTTCTTTTGGGAAAGATTAGCAGCATCTCTGCTCTTGCCAAATTAGATATTATGGGCATCTCAGTTTGCCCAGTTTCAGTGAAGGAAGTTGCATACACACTAGCATCTCAACAATATTCTCAGAAGCATCCTATGATCAGGATATTAAAAATAGAAAACTGGAAACATACATGATAATTCCTCTATAGGTATCATTGTACCAGTTTACCATTATGGCATTATAATGACAGTCATCAACTTCTTCAACTTTTTTCAACAAGTTTTTCTTCTGCTATGTATCTATTGAATGGATGTTCTTACACAAATGCATAGCGATAGCTGGTGGAGTATATATGGTATCATCTGTACTTGTGTCCTATCTGTTCCTCATACCGTGTAAATGAAACTTCCTCCCCCTCAGAGCAGTTGCATAAATTGTCCTCTCTGTGTATCAGAACTGGTATTGTTTACCCCTTTGAGGTATATATAAAACTATGCATCATTGTCATGAATAGGAATATATGTTGGAGCTTCAAAGTCTGTGCCAGCATAGACTCTCTTTTCGAGATTTTAGGTTCCTCTCAGCAGCATGGACATGTTTTGGGTTATTAAGGGAGTGTTCATAATTTATGCAACTCTTCAATTTATGCCTTTATCCTATAAATAGAATTGACTATGTTAGAAAGGAAATCTTCCCATGCAGTCTTTTGAAAATGGGACCCCCTAAGGTTTTCTACCTTCAGAACCAGATGCTTACTTTGCACAGCAAACTTAGAAAATAAGTGAAAGATATAATAGTCCAGTAGACTGAACAACAAAGGGAAAGTACAGTTTCCCTCAGTAGTTTGTAACCCCATATTCTTTTGAGAAAACTTTTGGGATTTTTAGTAACCCACTTTACAACACAGTAAAGCTAAATTAATCTTGAAGTTGGTTGATTTAAATGCATCATTGATTTTGAAGATATTGGCAGTATATGTGTTGTTTAACTCCTTCATATTCTATCTGCTCACAACAAAATTAAGTTCAAATTCCCCTCTCCTCCTAAAATCCACAAGTAACATCCAAAAATTCAGGTAGCACTTTAAAATGTAAAAGTAGGGTTGTGATTTTTCTGAAGTGTCTCAGTAACTTAGAATTCTTTTCAGTTTTCCTTTTTAATCTCTCTTGAAAATTAAAATTAAATTTTGAATCAAGCTGCTTCCAAAAATGTTGCTCTAGAGACAATCCTTTGACTGATAATGATAGTTAGGAATTATACCAGCATAAAAAGGAGAAAATCAAAGTTCATTATTGTTTCCCAGCCACTGATTTTAAAAGGATTAAGGTGGAAGCTCTCCAAATAAAAATCTTGAAGAATAACCACTCCATAGCCTTTTCCCATCAAGAACCCAAGGGAGAAAGTTGCCCTCAATTTTATAAAATCATTTTCATCAATACAACTGAGTAGTGTTCTCCAGTTATAGAAACAAATTACTTTGCACACATTACACTTTGATGTAAGCAACTAAGTAAAGCTGTCGGATCTATGAGTTTATTTGTGTATAGAGCTTGTTTCATTCAAATCAGCTTCCCTTTATTTGAAAGTATTTCTATAATGGATATCGAATTTAATCTAATTTATGGATCATGTATTCCTGCTTGTATTTTCCTGTTTTATGGACACTGACCAACAAACTCGTAGATGTTTAAATGATCCTTTCCCTGGAGGTTGTTCCTGTGACCATTTTCTGGCTATGAAATGTCAAATAGACTCAACTAGCCACAGATGAGCCTATTTATTCAATGTGGTTTTGCACTTACTTTAAATTCCCTTTCACTCACTCTGTAGAACTGGTGCAAATAAAAAAAGCAAAATTTTATATGTGTTGCTCATGTTCATCCATTTCCAGAATTACAGACTGGAATTATTAATGAAGAATTTTTCTATTATTTTGAAGTCACATGTCTGATTTACTTTTGTTACATCATTAACAGCACTGCTTCCTTTGCCTTGTCACCACTTAGGTTCCAAAATCACTGATTCTTTAATCCATCATTTTAGTTTGTATATCAGCTATGTGAGCATCTGTGTTATTTCTGGCCTCAGAATTTTAGGATGACAGAATGGAAAATTTACCTCTTTCAAACTAACTAATAAATCAAACATTTTTTTTTAAATTTTTCTTGTCATTATTCCTATCATTATACTTATGTACAGTTCCATGATATTTTCTGTTCTCCTAATGTGTATGGTACTTGGACATCTGGTTTATAGGCTGTATTTTCTGCTTCCCAGAATGCATCTGCTTGTGATGATAAAACAAGATAATTGCTATTCTAAAGGGTTCTTAAGTTTTATTTTGCTCTGTAAAGTGAAAAATATTGTTTGAGCCTTTGGTAAGTAGAGGTAGACTACTGAAATAATTAATAATAAAATCTCCAAAGATTTACTATTTTTTTTAATACCTTTCAGTTGTGCAAAGTAGAAAATTTCTTCAAAATTAGAGACTGATCAACAATTTTGAGTAGATATTCGCCTAATACTACATTAAAACTCATTACAATACCTAAAAATAGAAATGGATGTGGATTTTGTGTGATTACCATGCATAGAGCACCTGAAAAAAGTATAATATTATGAATTAATTTTCTAAGACATTCTCAACTGATTAATAGCACAAATATTAATTTGTATTTGTGCTATAACACTTGTAGCACAAATTAATTTATCTCATAAAATCTATGTGGCAGTAGGACACATAATGGCTTTGGGACTACTTACGTTTTTGGGTGTTTTGAGCCATAGAGAATATCCCCACAAGCAAGTGTAGAAATTTGGAGCTTGGTGGTAAGCATTTGAAGCACCCAATTTTTATTTTGTTCAGTGCTTCATAATGTGGATATACCAACATTTAAATGGCTAACCTGTGTCTCTTAAAATACAAAATATTTCAAACTGTACAGAAGAACACCAGTGTAATAACTATCAAATGATTTAAAAATGAAGGTCCTACTCAGATATGTCTTTAGTTGTCTTGTGGGCTCAAATCAGCTTTGATTATCTTGGCCAAAATGCGGGTTGTGAACAATTTCCTGTTCACATGTACTGTGTAGAAGATTGCCAGCTAATACTTGCATGAAATTAACATTTGCCTTTTTCTTAAATCACCCCTAGTTGGTGACTTTAAACATCTTTTAATTCTAATCATGCTGCCAGAAAAGCTGTGGACCTGCAACCTGCAATTCAACACCACAAACGGCAGTGCACCTATTTATTTGTTCTCCAACACATCATTCTGCCTGGGGAGTTGGGAAAAAGGCCTCTGGATGCAAGATATGGAACCTACAGGAAGAACCATCAGTTTCTACCTCATGAAGACAAAGCTTTGATCTTTTGAAAGACAGAAAAATATTGATGAGTATGCTTTATTTTGCCTATTAGTCACCTTGTACATAATTTTCAATTGCTATTCACTCACTTACATGCTTCTATCATCTACCTTTCATATTCTCGTCAGTATTTGTCAATATATCTCTCTTGTTTTTACTCTTAACTCCTTTTCCTAGGATTTAACTTTGGTCCTGTGCACTGCGGTAAGAAAAAGAAAGGAATTCTAATAAATGAAAGGAAGCTGGGTAACCTGGGGAATGTCTTATGAGTAATGCTGATGAGAAACAAGTGTATTTTACTGTGACCAAGATAGTGCTAGGAGATCACACTTGGAAAAAATACTCAGTAACAGATAATATTTAAAGAGTAGTGTAGACTTCTAGAACAGGAAGTTTAGTCTTCTAATCAAGAAAATGCCTAAATGCCTGTCATGGTGAGATTTTGCATAATGAAAATAAATTAAAACAAAGGTGAAGCACTTTCATTTATTGCTTAAAAATTCACTTAAATAAAAAAAAACAAAAAAGGAAAATTTGACCTAAATTTCCTGCATTTGGACTGGGTGATATAATTGGACAGACCTATTCCTAGAGCCTTTAGTTCCAAGAAATCTCCATTCTGTAAAAATACACAGCTTTAATCTATTTTCTTTACTTTTATTATTTCATTTTGGGTTGTATAATTTTTTTTTTAAATACCCATGTATTGAAAATCATGTCTTGAATTGAATGCAAGAAAACAAGTTGAAATAAGTTCAACTCATTCAAAATTTTAAAATTCAGAGCAAGGCATTTATAACAAGTTGATCTTAGAACACAAAGGCATGCGTATACTAAATGAACCTAGTAAAAAAACTGAAAGACCAGAGGATGTCCTTTATGAGACACAGCAACTCTGGTTCCAATTTTAGACCAGGAACAATTATTGATCAGTGATTCATAACAAATCCCCCTGTTCGCTGAGAGGATTGAAGATCTTGAAATCATCACAATTTCAGACTATCTGTTTCAAAATTTGGTAGCTCATACAAAGCTCTAAACCTCAAACATTTCATATGACCTGAATCTTAATTTGAGATAATGAGCAATGCTCTACAAGACAGCTCAGTTTCTGTTTCTGCAGTTGAGCTCCTGCAGTGACTTCCACTTTCAAACAGCATAAGAAAGTCAGAGACCAGTTCTGTGTGAAACTAATGCCGTATCTGCCTTAAACTTTCATGATGGTTGTAGAAGGTGTTGAAAACCAGTTCCTTATGCTAAAACTATACAAACTTTGAAACTGGTAATGAAATACAGATCTTTGTCCTGAACCAGTTCATGACATCAGTGTATCCCAGTAGCAAAAAAGTTTAACTGTTACCAGGCATTCACAATATCACTAAAAAACCCCCACAACTGCTTTACATTATCACTTACTTGTATTTAAATAGTGCTTGCTAGAATTGTTCTTCCAAAACCTTCCTTTAATTCTGACATGAAGCTAAATGGCTGAGAGCAATATATTTCACTTCATGCAGATGATATATTGCTTTCTTGTTAGGCTTCCTTATTTGAGATGACTTCTCTGTCTTATAACCATGACTAAATCTCCAGCTACAAAATGAATTTGATTAAATCCAACCACTTGACCTTGTCAGCTAATGTCCCCAGACACCTCTTTACTGACTACATTATTCTAGGGGCTTCTAAGCAGTAGAGCTGGAATACTTATACCCTATTCCATGTTCTCTGCTCTCAATAACTACAAACTCTCCAAAATAATTATTAAAATTAAAAATTATCTAGAAGGCTGGACCTTCATCTGTTTCAGGCTGAGTTATTTTCTTAAAATTAATTATTTTCTTAAAACATTTAATTTTATCCAGATGTTACCTTATTGTAGCTATCTCTGACAGCTATTTAAGACCTGTAGCAATCCCTCTTGAGGTAAAATTAAAATTAAAAGTAGTTTTAGGAGAAAATTGCATTTCTTCAAGGTGTTAAGATTATTTTAGATTCATACATTGACTTAAATATCAAATCTTAATGGTTCAAAATTAATTAAAATCTACAGGGATATAATTTCTTTATTTAGAATAATGTCTAACTACATTTTCTTACCCTGAGAGATGTAAAGTGATGTAACATCAATATAGAAATGTAACAATAAATTTATGCTCTTTGGCAAATTATAAAACCTCCAGCCAGTGCTTTATGCAGAGTCCCATTGGATTTTAGAGAGTTGTATACCCACCTTGACCTAATATGATTAGAGAAAGGTGAGCCAAGTGAAGGAGCATCAAAAAGAATGTTAAATGTAAATGATGAAACCAAAAATAAATGAGACTATATTGACCGCAAGTAAAATTGACCAGAGGCTAGAGTAAGGTTTCCAGCTGTGAGAGCCATTAGCAGAAGTGAATATAGATAATATAACAGGTTTAGGGCAAACAGGCATTTTCAGAGAAGGATTATAGTAAAGAGTACCTATGATAGGAGGGGTTATAATAATTTTAAAATTTGCTTCAGTTATATGCAAAATGTATGTCTTTTATTTTTGAAACAAAATATTATTGCAGCATTTTTGACAGACCAATTACAGTATTTAATTCAAAAGAAAAAAAGTAATTAGGGGTAAGAGTTATATCTGATGCAAAATTTCTCCATTACTTGGTACATGATAGACATCATAAAAAGTCAATACCTTGAGGAACATAGACTTACAAACTTTACCTGTAGTGGTCATATCATATTGGGCTCATTCCTCTGCTACACTGAAATAAAGAGGGGAGATAAAGATTCTTTTATGCCTCCACCAGCTCAACACCATCCTGGCGATAAGCACCCAAGACAGCCTTCAGCACGAAGCTGGAGAAATCGCAGGGGTGCTCTAACGACTGACAACTGGAACAAAACACTCACTACCCTCTGTCAGGCAGAGCCGGGAGAACATTCCACACTGCACCTCTCCCCGATACTCATTGCCTCCAGGCATCACAAACTGTCTGAATGCATGTAAATATATGTCATTCCTGAAGCTGACAGCAAATGAGGCTTTCTATGAAGATTGCTCAGATTCCATGAAAGGGAAACTTATGGTCATTTTACTTCTCTCCAGAAATGTAAAACACTATTATAGGACCTTAAAATTGCTCATTTTGTTTCCTGCAGCACACTATTTTCTGAGTATTTTGTAAAACACACACACACATAAACACACATCCCAGGTGTACATGCACATATTTACACACATATATATTGCCTATATAGACACACGTGGATACATCCATATAGAATTTTTTTAATACGTCCAGAAACTCATTAAATGATGGTAACCCAACTTTAAAAAAGCAGCAGTCATTGTAGTCTCATCACATTATTTTCCTGTTAAACCCTCTCTGATTTTATAATGTCAAGTTTGATCTTGCACAGCTTAGGTGCAGTGTGTTGCTTCTTTCTGTGAACTATCCTCCTATCTATTTCCTAGGCTGTTGTTCCACACTTGTAATCATGTTATTTGAGTGCCTTATGTATTCTAAAAATAACCATAATAGAAGTTGCATGTAAGTGCAAGGTGAGAAGTGATGAACAGGACAGCGACACACCAAAACCAATCATACTGGATGTAAATGGGAAACCAGACCACACTGCAGAGCAATAAATGATTATTATTACTACAATTTATAAAGAACCAAGGTGTTGGAGGTAGTTCAAAGTGCACACAAAGAGACATATTCTCTTCCCTTAAAGAGTTTAATATCTGGAAATGTTGCCCGTCTCTTTCTTATGGTCTCACAGGATAAAACAAAATAGAGAATGATGAGTTAAATGCTACATTATATTGGATCATGTTTAAGCCTATACTGCACCAACAAACTTTTTCCTTTTCCCCCATACTTTATAATAGATTTTTGCCACTAAGGAAGGAGCCATAACAGCAGTTTGAGATTTGCTGAAGGTCCACTTGCAAGGTATCAGCGCTTAAACTCACTTGCCTATCCACAACTTGCAAAGGAACTTGAATGAATGTAAATCTTATGCTCATCACAACTCGAACTAAGCCAAACTTTCACATCCTGGAGCCATCATTTCAAAGTGACACCTCCAGCAAAACTTTCCTTTGTCTCCCAGCCAATTGCCTGCACTTGTCTGCAAGTGTGTCCTGCACCGCAGACCTCTGAGCAATGGAAGTCGCAAGTTTCCGCAAAAAAATCTAATCCATCATTTCCACTGCAATAGAAAGTACCCTTCATAAAAGAGAACAGTAAACAGTTCCTGAAGAGGAGTATTCCCTTCCACAGAATTCCTTCTCCAAACACACGCATCCCTAATCAACTTCCCTCCTCTAACGCTAACCCCAACATTGAACAATACCACAGCTGCTAACAAGGTAAATGTAAGCAGGCATGAGCTAAACCTTAGAACTTGATGGAAATTATATTCTAGAAAGATGCCATACATGTGAAGGTCAATAAAAGTGAGAACAAAGACAAGAATCTGGTATATGATAATGATTAGTAATCTGTACTATATGATTTAAATTCTCTGTATTACCAAATGACATGATGCTCATCAAAGGTACATAATCCTTTTCTGTGAGGGTACTTTACTTTCTTACGCTGCTAGGTAGATGCCAGGACACACTCTAACAACCAAGGAGATCAGGAATTAATCTGACTCTTCTGAAGTTAATGGAATCTTTGCCATTTACTTCAGTGGGATCAGGGTCTCACATTGAACATTAACAATATAAAATTATTTCTGAGGGATTGCTCAAGGGTTAAGGTTCTATTTCAGTGTGAAAAAGTAAAGCTAAATCTCATTCTTAATGAGAATGGGTTGTTTTCTCTACAAGTACCATCTATCTCAAATTACAATAATAGAATTTTTTCATTTTCTGGAGATTGATTTGTAGTCTGATTTTTTTCTTTTGTATATTTTGCCTTTTCATACAGCCCCCAAGCTAAGAAAAAGGTGAAAAGGCAACCAATTGGCATACAGTGTTGAAAAGTGAAACAATTTACAAAGCTCATTTCCACTCTGAAATTGCAAGTACCCTTTAAAATAAATATACCTGAACAAGACTAGAAAAGAAACAAAAACATTTGTCTTCCTTTGGTAATTTGTTTTGTGCATCTAGTAAACTGTATTCAGTTTTACTTTTTTCAGGGAAAATTTTAATTTTCCAAGGTTACAAGACAGAGTGTGTTATTCTCTATGCTATAGGAAAAGCTCATGTGCATGCTGACCATTGGACAGTGAAAAACAGTGATTATAGCATATTTCAGCACATTGATGGCACTGAGGAGACTGCGTATGAGTATTCAAGGGGAAGCAAAAAAGGAAAACATTTCTCTTATGTCCAGATCACTTGACTCCAAATATATGCCATATTTGATATGTTCTTTTCTCTGAAGATTTTTTTTCACTTTCTCTAAAGCAGAAGTTTATTTTCATTCAAGAGAATTTGAAAAATTCTATGTGAAACTGAACAAGGACACAAGTTCTGAGCCTTCTGGCTTTTTATGGCTTGTCTTGCATCTGTGTTCTCCTAAATGAAAATGAGAAGGTGAATCAGCCAACCTCTGCTTCCCCTTGGCTCTACAGCAGAGAAACTGGAAACTCAAAGTCACAGCCTGAGCCAGACCTCCCAGTCAGCTAAGATAGCACTGAGGGATCAGTGCCTTGAAAGCAAGATGATCCAGCTCTGATCCAGGGAAAATGGGAGGACTAAGGTACTCATGCTCCCAGACATCAAGGTCAGGCCACTGCGCAAAGTCCGCATGGACTATTTGTGGGTTTGAACTCCCATTTTTGGAAGATTTTCACAGAAAGAGTAAACTAAAACAGAGGAACCTGGAAGCTGGGGACCACGAGCAGATGGCAAAGTAAGATGCCATGTGGACTGCTCGGAAACTCTTCTTGAGCTTCATTGGAAACCTGTCTGCCAAACGGAGAAGTCATAAGAAATATTGTCGTTTTGAAATATAGGCGCTTTTTTTTAGGAAAACCTAGCCCCTTCAGAGAATTTTAACCAGTTTTCAAAGGCAAGAGAGAAAATAAGCCAAAGAGCTGGATTTTGTAGTACAGCTCCAATCTGAGTTGCACATGGGTGTGCAGTGACAGAATTCTGCGGTGTTCATGGCAAGGGAGTGGATGGAGCCTAACAGTGTTATAACAATCTTCATAATCTTCATATAATAATTATTTTATAGGCAATGAATGTCAGCAAGATGTTGTCACCTCACCTTGTTTACAAAACAAGCAGTGATACCTGCAAAGTCTGTATGCTCCAAAGAGCCACTAGAGGGGAATTTACAGTCAAGCAGGTGAGGAAGACTACAGGCTCCAGGCCACATCCTCCAAGTGTGATCCTGCAGTAATTAGTGGTGATTTTTATATTCATTTATATAGTATGTATCAATAGACTTGATGTGTCAAAAAGAGAGTATGTATTATTGCCTTTGGGTGTAGTAATAATAAGATCTGCATCTACTTCCAAATTTTCCCATGTGGAAATTCACTTCTTGTTCGGTCTAGCAGCAATGCAATACCAGATTTTATTAAAAGAATTCAATGTGACTGTCAACAGACAGAGCAGTAGTATTGGATATCTTGTGCTGGAAAGTCGAAATAACACTGCACAGAAAATATCAATAGGGATTAATCTTAAGGCCATGGATTTGACCGTTTATTAAATTGGGTTTAGTTGTATAATGCACATTAAAGTGAGATAAATTCACAATTCACATTTCATTGATTTAGCTAAGTTCAATTGAGAATTCATGTTGTTGTTTTGTGTATTTATATTTGACTGTTTCTTCCTAGAAGCTTAATCAGTGTAAGCTTACATAGCCAATACAACCTGCTGTGAAAGTTTGGATCTTTAATACTGTACCATAAGCCATGCTACTGAGGTAGAAAATTTACTGCTGGCCAGAAAAACAAGAATACCCTTCTTTCAAGATTATGAAGTATAGTTTGAAAAGATCTCCAGCTGGTCTTCCAGCTAGTTGTTTTCAGGGAAGGTGTCTTAGACATAGAAAAATATAACAGTGTGCACAGAAAATTGCACATATGAAAGATACAGCATACAAATCAAAAGCTATAATGCCTTTCTCTATTTCAGTACATGTATTAAATCCAGTGGCTATCATCAGCTGTATACTGCCCAAATATGTAAAACCTACAGAGTGCATACATTTCAAGGAAGCCTTTAACTTAACTTGATAGAAAGTCCTTGGAAAAAAATTAATTTTAAATTTTTTCTGACTATTTTACTGTTGAATACTTCTTTTTCAGTAAATGGGCTAAATTAGTGTTGCTATCTATCTTACACTAAGTATAATATACCAATAAGAAAAATGAGTAACAATGACATTTTAAAAGTTCTAGGTATTCACATTTCTCTTTAAAACATGTAGTGTGATTTTGTTATTCCATATGTATCAATAGTCATTTTAATATTGAATAGCAATATGTAGTATGCTTACAGAACGTGCTCCCCATTAGTCAGTTTTGACATGGTATTGTAGAAACAAAATGATGGAGAAACAGACAAAGAATTTTCCCTATCCAGACTAACAAAAGCATATCTTGAGAGAAGCAAAAGATATGACTACTCAGCTAACTGGGTTCACACTACTGGGGCTGTTAACCATTGAAAAAGAGTGGTACTCACAGTTGTAATAAACCGAGATTTCATTTTAGGAAGGCCTCGTAGTTTAACTGTGTATTTAAATCATTCTAGGGAAAAGAGCTTTGCATTGCTATCCATAGGCTAGCAGAGACATTGTACAAAGAAGTAGCAGCAGCATAACAGCCAGATTGAAGGAAGATTCAACATGCAGCTCAATGGCATTTCTGCCTACTTCTACTGTGCCATGTCTGGAATTTTATATTTAATCAATTTCTGTGAATCAATGTGCTGAACAGGGAAAATTAAAGTAGATGGAACTCTGATTACCACATCCAGAAGCTAAAAGTGCCACTGCATCAGCCTATAGACTTTCACCTGAGCACCTGTTTCCAACTTTTTAAGATATGAAAATCCCTGAATGAATTGTTTCCAAGACACTCTGGCAGGAAGGTAAGACAAGAGGGTATCCTATTCTGGGAGAAAAGGAAGGGTAGGGATATATCTAGAAACTCTAGAATGAAATAAGGAACTCAAGGAGCTGAAAAGAGCTGGCAAATTACAGGGGATGTGAATGTTTGTAGCCAGGGCACTTAGAGGGGAGAAGAAAGGCTCCCCAGTGTGCGCAGTAGGCTTGACCTACAGAAGTAATGCACTATGTAACCTTCTTGTTGATGAAACAACAACAGCAATAAAGGATTATTTTCTCTGGCACTCAAAAGCTTGCCACATACTACAGCCTTTGATTGATAGTAAAATTAAATTAATATGAAATAATCTTAAAATTACAAAGCTTTCTAGAAAGGCCTTTGATTCTATACATGACTCAATTAAACAAAATTTTAAAGTAAATGTGTAAAACTGAAATTAAATAGACTAAGCTGGAAAATTCACCTAACCATAGCCACTGCCACTTTGCTATAGATGTGTTCTAATATTATTCATTCTTCACATAGTGCAATTATAGACTTTCAAGAAATGTTTGAAACAATCGAAATATGCACATCAAATTGACTTCTTTCAATTCTACTCTTTGCTCCATTTCTGAGATAAAGTTTTGTGTAGACTGGCAAAAAATGGTTGTCCTCTGTTTCTGGGAGTTTGTAAATGTTGATAAGGATGATGGTTATCAGGGCATATTTTCCTTTCCTGCCTTTCATTTACTAATCTCTTCCTTATAAGCTCAAGTATATGTGAATCTTGGGAATAGCAGAAGTGGAAAATGCTGTGAGCCACCAACGGTGCAACATGAGATTTCTATTTACAATCTGTATGTCCTCATTGGCCCACTGCTTCTCTCTCAAGAGGAAGGTGGAAAATACAGTTTTTCTCAGAAAAGGATTCTTTTGCCCTCTTTTTTTTTTTTTTTCCCTGGCTTTGTTGGTTTTTCCTCCTGCTACTTTGCTTCTTCCCTTACACTTCCTTTCTTTTTCTTCCAGGTTTTTTTCCAGTGCCCTTTTAAAGAGCTAGGGAAAAACCTTTCTATTCCTTGCAATTTGTGCCTTCCTTTGTGCACTAGACAGATTTTCTGAGTAGGGTCGTAAGTACAGCTCAAGTTAGCAGGTCTTAAGTTAGTATACCAGAGGTAACTGAATTTTCTTACAGTGACATATTGTTAAAATCATCCAACACACACAAATCTTTCCTAACTGGTATCAGTACCTGAGAGTACAAAAGTGGTAGAGTATGCACAATGCAGCAACACTTGACTGTGTTACTGCTTGCTTATGTGCTCATGCCTTTTCTTCTTTTCTCTTTTTGACTAAACTCGTTCTCCTCTGAAGGTAATGTTCAAATATGAGCAAATTCCAGGCACTGTTTCTCCTCAAGCCTATTTGGCACTACACTGAAGATTCAAGATTTTCCAAGCCAGTCTAGAGGGACTTGATTCCCTCAGTTTCACTACCTGGTAAACAGCTGGTTGAGATTCCATTTTAAAATCAATGTTAAAGAAGCTCTGACTTACTAAGTATAACATGTATGATTTTTCTAACATTCAGTATTTTTGTGTCTTCAAATTCCATGTTCATGAGTCATATCAGAACACTAGTCATGGCATTAATCTGTTTTTATGTTTGCAACTGATATTTATAATTTAGTGCATGAAAGCTATGAGCTGCTAAAAAATGTATTTTTACCTTCTGTTCCTGCCCCTGGCCTTTTAGGATAAGAATTTAATTTAATTTGAATTTCACATAGGACACAATATCATATATGAAAGTCAAACCAATTCACGTTTGGATTTTTTAATTGCAATAATTGTCAGGAATACATTTGCTTTGGTTTTTTCTAAAATGTCATATATGACCCTTATTCAACCATAATAAAAGAAAAAGAAGATGACCTCAGAGTAGATTTTTCCCCAACCTTGCACACAATGTATTTCTGAAATAAAGAATTTGAAAAAAAAATAAAGCCATTCATAACATTCACAAAGATGCAGTAAAGTAGAATCTAAAAGATTACCTTTGATTCTTGCACTTACAGATGAGATGCAAAAGCATGTTCTTTAGAGTATGTTCCCAAGCCTTAGTGATGTGTCCAAGTAGTGTGATTTTCAAAATCCAAGGAAAATGACATTTCTTTCACTTGATGTTCCAGAAAATTTTGGGAAACTAAGCTACTTACACTCTACATAATGTAAAGAAGTAATGTAACCTTATCTTCCATCAACACTACATAGCCATTTCTTGTTTTGAAAAGAGAATTAGGCCAACACAACAGCAGTGCACAAGAGTCTACTGTACAGTCTATGATCTGCTAAACTGCCTGCCTATGGTAGAAAAATAAGCAAGATGAACCATATGGTAGAGTGGTTTGAAAAACTGATTGCCAATAAAGCAAATATAAATGGCTTTAAGATTCACTCATTTGTGTCTTAAACCAGTATACATAGTGTCTAAATATCCAATAGGAGTATCTGGTTTCATAATACAATTTGGGAGGCTTTTTTCTGCTGGAAAAAACTAGAACTGGAGGTAAAGATCTCAGTCAAGGCTCCAAAACCATAAATGTGTACATACATACTACATGTGTTCATGTAGTTTCCACAGACTTGAATAAGAAAAAACAAATTCCTTGCTTAATGTTTCAGCCTTTTTTGAACAAAATCAGGGCACCGTAATTCGGAAAGTATCTTGAGGGAAAACACCATTTTGCCCAACAGGATAGAAGAAAAAAGATCCATTGCATTGCAAGCTGGTTCTGTCCTGAAGAAACATTTAAATTTGGGGTCTGGAAAAGAATTAACTATTATTTGTTTCTCAAAAACATCTGAAGCACAGTATTTGGAGCATGCATGCTAAGTAGCAAGCATTATCATTCCTCTAATCTCGTCAAAGAGTGGATAGATCCACTAGGATAGGGTAACTGACTATTGCTTCCACTCTTGAACATAAAAACTGCAGCTTGGAGGCCATCAGTACAAAAAAAAATGCATGCAAAAGTTTTTTCCTGACATCTCTTTCATTCTCTTTGCACAGATATCACTCTGAAATCTTTTATTTCTGTCTGGATTGGAAATTTCAGAATGTTTATTTCTGAAAAAAATCTGTTGATAGTATCATGTCTTGAAACTGTGACAGATAAAAGGATTGAATTTGATAAGAAGGGATAACTAGGTCTACTTGTTTACTCAGTCTTTGGTCCCTCTATTGGCTTATTTAACAAAATTATCAAGAAGCAAACAGTTTGCATTTTGCGCACAATCTCTTGGTAGCTACACTAATTACAAATTCAAGTTTAAAACAATCATCTGCTCTGACCTACATTAAATCCGAACATTTTAATTATTTCTTTCAGCTGTTCTAGACTGAATAATAACTGTAAACAAATTCCACCTAGCTTATTTCCTTAATTTTTGTCAGTTATTTCATATTTGGGTCCTATATCCAAGTTTGTACCATAAATAGTGAGTGTGGCATCCTGGACTATGTCAGTGATTGTCCCCCTGTACTGGGCACTGGTGAGGCCACACCTCGAGTGCTGTGTCCAGTTCTGGGCCCCTCAATTCAGGAAGGACATTGAGGTGCTGGAGCGTGCCCAGAGGAGGACAACTGAGCTGGTGAAGGGTCTGGGGCACAAGTCCCATGAGGAGCAGCTGAGGGAGCTGGGGGTGTTTAGCCTGGAGAAAAGGAGTCTCAGAAGTGACCTTAGTGCTCTCTACAACTTCCTGAGAAGAGGCTGTAGCCAAGTGGTGGTCGGACTGTTCTCCTAGGGAACAAGCAACAGGACAAGGGGAAATAGCCTCAAGGTGCACAGGGGGAGATTCAGGCTGGACATCAGGGGGAATTTCTTCACAGAAAAGGTTGTCAAACTTTGGAGTGGACTGGCCAGGAAGGTGGTGGGATCACCATCCCTGGAGGTGTTCAAGAAACTGAACATGGCCATGGTCTAGTTGACGATGTGGTATTCAAAGGTTGAATTCAATGATCTTGCAGGTCTTTTCCAATCTAAATGACTCTGTGATTCTATGAACAGAAAAATTCATCCTGTCATTTTAGTGAATATGCAGACAATTTTGTGAACTCTGATGAAAAAATTTGGTGCAAGTATATTTACCTTTTTAGAAGAAATGAACTAGTAAACAAAGACTCTTAAGCTTTGCTTGGTAGCTAAATGCAGTGTTGTCCCATTTCTAATGTTTGTGTTTTTTAAGGAAAAAATAGAGCAGAGTTATTTAGAAAGCCTCATTAGAAGTTATTTATTTACCAACCCACACACATATAAGTACCTTACTTGTAATAGTCAGCTGTACAGACTATTAGCTAAAAACATTTGCTTAGATGTAACATAAGTCTTCTAAAAAGTCTGCATTCTTAAATGTTATTTACATAAATGGAGCCCAGCTTATAAAACAATGACTTCTAGTCCATGATTCTTGTGCATTTTCTACAGGTAGCAAGTCAGATGCCTAATGTCTGAATACCATATGCATTCTTCAGAAAAGTATTCTTTTTTTGGAGAAAGTAGGGTTAAAAATACCCCTCATTGTTGGGAAACTATTTTAAATGCATTGAGGAGATTCTAATACAAGTGTCCTATCAGAAGTCTTTGAAGAATCAAAAGGTAAACTGATCAATAAATGGGACAGCAAATTGATCAATAAAATCAAATTTTTTATATCAGCTATAGAATTTAAATAATATGGTTATGTATGGTTATACACTATGTAATTGTAGAACAAGATTAATTTGGGCCTTTCTGTCGCAATCTTAAATATGAATCCTGCACATGTAATCTATCTCTATATAAGCACTATATATGTTTTGGGTATGTATGCATATACCACATCAGTTCTCAACGTACTCTATTTAATGATTTTCACCACCATAAGCAGCCATAAAAGCAAAGATACCAGAAGGTTGTGTTTCACATTTGGAGCTGTACTGCCTGTATCTCTGTGGCAGCCTCTGAGCACTGGATCTGACTTTTACATGGCTTACTCACTCTTCAGGAGTGCTCAGATGAGTCTCAGTGGCATTTGAAGTACTCCAGGGACTGAAAATTATTTGAAGCCCATTGCAGCACTGTTTCTCCCTTGCCCCTTATGCACTCAGTGTCACTAGCCAGCAGTTCTGAATAGGGCTCATAATGAGTTGCCTCTCTCACCTAACTGCAAAGCCAGGTGTCAGCTGCAAATCTTTACTGGCAGAAAGTTCTAACTTGCTTTCAGCTGAACCATTCTATGAAGGTTCATCTGTTAAAGTAAACATCTCTATCTTTCAGAAATGTATTTACAGCATTTTGTAATTTCTAATGCAAATTAAATACCTGAATCCTATACTGGAAGATTGTCAGTAGAATTCTTGTTATATGAAAATGTAGGCATTTTGCAGTACAGTAGTAATTCAAAAAGTATATATTTACAGCAGCTGGATATTTTCTAAATATTTCAAATATAATCAAATGTCAAGTTCCAGGTTGACAAGCTAGAGCATGAGCAGAATTTGTACACCTTCAATTTACTATTTAGTATATACTTTTTCACTATTATTTTTCTATTTGAGAGACATTAAACATTAAATGGAACATTCATGTTTCTAAAATACCTTGTTCTAGTAATAGCATAACAGAAATCTAAAGCAGAATCCTTCTCAGGTATTGTCAGCATTTGGATATTCAAGGCAAGTGATATCTGCTCCATACTGTATGAAGCATCTGTGATCATGTCCTCATTTTTCCTTGTTTTATGGAAGGAACTCTTTACTGCAAGGGTAGTGAGGTCCTGGCACAGGTTGCCCAGAGAAGCTGTGGGTGCTCATCTCATGTGTTCAAAGCCAGGTTGGATGGGGTTTTGAGCAACCTGGTCTAGTGGAAGGTGTCCCTGCCCATGGCAGAGGGATTGGAACTAAATGATCCCTAAGGTTTCTTCCAACTCAAACTGTTCTGTGATTCTAAGTACAGAATATGAGTAGTGAGGAAGAATGAAGAAGGCAATGGATAAATTAAATTGAGGGCTAAAAAGCAAACTATAAGAGTTGATTCCCTGGAACACCACTGAAATGTCTCAATAGAGAAAAAATATTTTTTTCCAGTGGTATTGTCTCAATAGAGAAAAAATATTTTTTTCCAGTGGTATATAGAGGGCCTAGGATTTTTGATGTGCCTAGTCAAGAAGGGTAGAGAAGATAATGATGGGGAGAAATTATTGAAGATTAGAAAAAGATGAACAATTAAAATAATATTTTGAAAATAATTATTGATCAACTAGGAGGAAGAGCCAACCAGAAAGAAAAGAGCAAGAGGAAGTATCTGAGAGTAGAAATATATTGAAAAGAGAATGGAGGAGGCCTGAAAAACCTCAGAAGAAAAGCCCTGACATACAGAAGAAGTCACCAGTAAAAAGTGAAAAATATGTTGTATAGGCAAGAGTAAAACTGCCTGTAAAAATATATTGGAATGAAATAATAAGAAATTAAATATAAAGAGCCATAGAAATGATCTGTATGTGTGAGAAAACTGCTGTTGCCAGAAGAAGCACTTAGGTCTAAGAGAGTAAGAGGAAATAATGAAGTACAGGCAGCAGAAAGAGGAAGTCACCTAGTCACTAAGACCAATAAGCGAATTCTACATAATGGTCAGTTTGAAGTCTGGACTGACCTTGCAAAAAGTGAGCACTGAATAGTGCAAGCTTGGGCAAATTGGAGGAGGACATTTCCTCTGAGAAGAAAAAAAAGGTAAAAGTCTGAACAATCATTCTGAGGAGGTTCCCTTTAATTAATAAATTAAGGAAAATCACAGCAACATGAAGTGAGAAAAGCTATGAGTTATACAGGTATGGAAGTATGTATCAGCCTGGAGTCATGTTCACAACTGAGAAAACCGTTAGATTGCAAAGGAGAAATAAATCTTTTCAATGATCCCCAGAAAACTCTTGGAGGGAAGAATAGCCAGGCTGGTTCAAGAAAAGAATTATTGATATGGAAATGGAGCAGTGGCCACAAGCATACATCAAAATGAGGAAGAAAAAGAAATTAGACAGAATTTGCAATGCTTAGTTGTCCCTAGGGAGGATCTGATGAGATTCGCAATTTTCGTAGCAAACCAGGATAGCCCTGTTAAGGAGATGAATACCTGAATGGATTTAGTGTATACATGAATCCACTGACAGCAAGAGGCTACAGGATCCCTGAGACAGTATCTGGAGATGTCACAATAAAATATTATTATTATTATTATTATTATTATTATAAAGGTATTTGCTGAGTACCACTATGTCACAGTTCCAAAAGTGCAAAGCCTTCCTATATACCTTCGTTTCTAATACAGAGCATTAAAGAGAATTATGGTTCTGTCTGAAAGGTTTCCTTGGCTTGTCACCCAACTCTAGCACAAGGCAGATGTCAGATGTCTGCCATCATCTCGTGCAGCAAGGCTGGTGAAGGGTCTGGAGAGTAAGTCATATGAGCATCTGAGGGAGCTGGGGGTGTTTAGCCTGAAGAAAAGGAGTCTCAGCGGTGACCTTATTGCTCTCTACAACTCCCTGGCAGGAGGTTGTAGCCAGGTGGGGGTCAGGCTCTTCTCCCAGGCAACCAGCAACAGGGCAAGAGGAAATGGCCTCAAGCTGTGCCACAGCAGTTTCGGGTTGGACATTGGGAAGAATTTCTTCACAGAAAGGGTTGTCAAGCATTGGAGCAGGCTGCTCGGGAAGGTGGTGGAGTCACCATCCCTGGAGGTTTGTGGCCCTTAGGGTGGTTGGTTGGACTCGAAGATCTGAGAGCCTGAAAATCAGCCAGCTGCTGGATGGGTGGGACACCATGCAGAGAGCAGGAAGAAGCCCACCTTCAGCACAGTCAAGTGCATATACACTTCTAGAGAATAATGTTCAGCTCACTGGAGGCCTGGGAAAAGCACATTGCCCAGGGCTTGGGAGAATTCACACTGCCTTTCAGTAGGTGAGCTGATGGCTGTAAATAAGCAGTTAATTTCTATTATGGTAAATAAATGCTCTGGGCAGTTCCTAAAGCTTTGGGAGTCTCATTACTGTCTCCTCTCAGGTAAATTCCTGCAAACAACGTTATACACAATACTTATGAAACTGTGTATATCAGCAAGTGAAAATTCTTAATATAAAACATGAGTAATTGTCACCAAAAGTATATGCATGCAAAAATAAAAGCGCTGTTCTGGGACACAGCCTACTGTGATTTCTTAGCATTCTGATATGTACCTTTGAAGGCCATGAATGCCAATGGAGTCTGGAAATATTGAAAAATCAAAACAGATGTTATGGGGAAAGTTGAAAGTCAATAGACAACCTCAATATATGATAGATATGGAAAAAACAACTTCTAGTAATTAGCATATGCTTAAATATAATTAGAACTGGATGATAGCTTACTGGAAGAAAACTATTGTGTCAGAAGTAAATAATAAGATTTTGCAGAGAGAAGAATGTTGAAAATTCGTGATACAGGTATGGATCTTTGTGAGGCACTTTGGAAATAAGGAATATGTGTTTAAGATTTTCCCATGGCAAACTCAATCAGTGAATTTGAATGCTGTTGTCATCCTAATATCCCTGGTTGGCTCCTATGGCAGATTTTTTCAAGAAGGAAATATATTCATAGGTGTAGCTTTGATTTAGCTACCATACTTTTAAAGCTTATTAAATTATTAAACAAAATTAGCACCTGGATGTATAAGAGTAACATCTTTGCTATTATAGTGAGAGAAAGCAAACTCACCTGTTCCCTCACCCAGAATATTAAATACACCTTAAATATTCTTGTCTGCATCAAAACAACATATGTTCACAATACTGACAAGTAGATATTTATGTTTTAAGGATTATGTATTTAGAATTGTGTTAATTTAAAAAACAAAAAAACCAAACCCATCAAAAAAAAAAATCACTAAACCCCCTCAACTCTTATTAGTTGAACACTAGTCTTCTGAGAGAAATAAGCATGTAAATAATAATTTTGTTGGAAACATTTGTAGGGGAATTTAAAAATGCATGTGTAAATATAGGTGTATCTATACCTGTATAGTCACTTATTTGATGAATGAACTTGATCCATGCTGTATGTATTGGTATTTTTCATTATATTTAATTTTAATTCATTTATTCATTGTTTTAACCTTTGTAAGAACATCAGTTATTTAAATGAGTAGAAGGTAAACCCCATCAACAAAACTGCGGGGTTTAATGTTGAAGATAACTGACATGCATGAAGTCATTGTATTAAAATATTGTTTTTCCTATTGTTTAGCACAGATGGTGCTGGTAATTAATATTGTGCTATTTTTTCATCAGGGGATTCCCTGATTACAAAATCAAGCAGTATGTAATAAACTGCTACATTACACAGTATGAATAAATGATTTATGATTTATATATTTATTAATGAAAATTTCATTATCCAAGATGCAAATTATGCAATATTTTAAAGCTTCTCAAGATACATAGTGTGAAAAATTATGTATTTTTATAGAATCCATAATTTATGAAATACAATAGAGTATTTATAAAAAAACATTTATTTCTGTCCTTTCCAAAGGCTTTGTCTAAGTGCTGATGGGCACAAACAGGCTCATTAGAAAACGCACATCAGCAATCTAAATATCTTTGAGGGTGTTCTGATACTTCCTGCAGAGGGGATTGTAAGTACAATTAGGAATAAATTCTTCTGTCTTTACTTATGAAGGTAACATTATGCCCTCTGCCTCATTTTTGGTTCAGGGTTTGCTTAAATGGGACCTTACTTTATAACACTCATTGAAATCAAAGCATATATTTTGCTATATATAATAAACTAATTATAAACTAATTTCTAAATAAGACCTTAGAAACATGCTTATATACAACCACCTAAAGTGGTACCATCTTTCCTTGGTGGCTCTTAAATTTTAGGGCACTTTGCACTTTCACAAAAAAGTTTACACACAGTATGAGCACCTGCCAAGAAAACCCAGTTGTCCTGGTGTAGGGTCCTATTTGACAAATCTCCAAGATGCAGGATGCAGATCTGTGGATACTAAAAGGCTAGGAGCAGAGGAATTTTCCAGCTGCTACAGCTTCTTGTGAAATTTTTCTTTCTCATGCAAGCTAGCTGAAAACAGTTTTAGGATTTTTGTAAACGAATTCTCTATCTCTGCACCTGGGGTTTATTTTCCAGTCTTTTTTTGGTAAATTGGAAAAATATTTTGAACGGGTGTTAAGAGAACCTCAGCCAATCCTTCTAAGGGGTGGTTGGTCAAAGGACCAATGACCTCCTACCTCTCTTGTGGATCACATTATATAAACCAGTTTATAATTGATTAAATTGAGTTATTCTCCTTGGATCTGTGTCATGATTCTTGCTGTTTTTCAGTACAACAGTGACACAGATCTTTCCTCCTGATGCAGGCAACTCCTTTAGCATATGCACTCTGTTCCCAAACCACTCACCAAGTGAGTAACAGTAGCAAAATTTTTCCAGGGCACATCCCAAACAGACACACTCCCAGTCCATCCGCTGCAAATGCAGGTTCAGGTGGTTGGAGCCTGTCCTCCAGACTGGAGGAACTCCTGAGCCTAAATATGCGTGGCAAGCTGGCAAGGATATGCAAGACAAACAAGGTGCATGAGATATACTTCACTTACCCACACATGGGAATTAGTAATCATAACTGCTATAAAGTGAGTTTTTTTACTGGTTCTGCACATATTCCATTGAGAAGTGGATTTTTATCAGCTGCCTGTAACCTTTTGTCCACATACCTTTCTCTTGTACAGTCAACAGACTGGATTTCATTTCATTCACCTGAAGTTCAGGGTGGAATTTTGAAGCAAAAGATCTAGATATTCAACACCACTTTTGAATAGAGCAGAAAATGGAATCAAAAGGTTCATATCAAATAAAAGAATACTTTTTCCTTCTGAGTCAAGTTGCCTCAGTCCTAAGCAACAGCGACTATCTAGTACATGATACTACAGACTTCAGAATCTGTTTCTTAAAACAGTCTTTTTTTTCCTGAGAAAAATCCTATCTACATCCACTGCAAAAATAAATAATATCCTATATTCAATGGATTATGAACATATTCACTCAAAAATGTTTATTTCAGAACTATACTATATGTAGTATCTACCTTCAGTTTTATTATCAGCTATTAATACACTTTTTGAAGATATGTGAAAATGGCTATAAAGCCATTGAATACCATAATTAATAACTGCACTTGATGATTAATAGTAAAGTAATAGATAATTTGAATTTACACTTTTGTTCTACTACATGCTGTCACCTTTAAAGTACACATTTATTTAAAAAAATCAATACCTTTTAGCTACTGCAACTTTTATAAAAACTTCCAAGTAAATCAATTAATGCCAGATATAATTTACATTTTCATCAGGTGTTTGGCAGATTTGTCCCCAGGTTTCTCTATTGGTATGCATAACTAACAGGGAGGACAAAATGATGTAATTATCATGTAATTTGTAAGTAAACACATGTTCAGTTTAAAAATGTGAAATTATTTTCCCTTTCAAATTAATAACATCTGCCATGCATTACATTTTAAAATCTACAAATTTATTATGACTGTATGGAGTTTGAAGAGTCTCTGGTTTGGTTCCCACACAAACCACACATACATTTGTGTGAGTTCTTTAAAGTTCTCTGATTTGTTAGGTTATTTTAGCATGAATTAATGCAATAGAATGCAGACTATGTATGTACACCATAAACTTTTGCAGGAGAAAAGCAGTGTTTTAAAACAGACTCGTACTGGTACAGTATACAGCATTTATGTTCTGCTGCATGGAAAGAGAAAGTTTTAAAAAGAAACATTGTCACAAAGCAATTAACCCAGTTTGTTAACTTTTTAATGGAAAGATGTTACAAGAAGTGTAATAGTAGCTCCACTTGTAAACTATCTCACAATTCTCAGTTCTCTATTAAATATTACCGTAATGTAAATTATTGCATGTTTCAGATTTGCAACAGAACAATTTAAGAGCTAGTAATTCCCACAAATAAAGCAATAATAAAGCTCACAATGATCACTGAGACTCCTCCTAATGTG
Organism: Corvus brachyrhynchos; assembly: GCF_000691975.1. NCBI lineage: Eukaryota > Metazoa > Chordata > Aves > Passeriformes > Corvidae > Corvus > Corvus brachyrhynchos. The sequence goes on from NW_008237244.1 coordinate 430,561, forward strand.
GAAAATTAGTTGCTTAGGATTTCAGCTTTCCATGGGATTTTTCTTTACTGTTTTCTACATGAAAATGTTTAATGAATATGGGAAGCAAATGTGTAAATATCCAGCTTTAAGCTAGTATAATAATCTTTATTCTTAATTCACACTTCACAGATACAGTGTTGACTAGCTGCATTAAAAATATTAGTCCAAATCATAGAGGACTTGTTCTTAAATAATGCTACCAGGTCCTTAATGTATCTGTACATGAAGGAATATTTATTTTCTGTGAAGGAATTTAAAATGTACAAACCAAATCTTTCTACTATGATATTTTCACCCTTATGAGTCTCTGCATTGATTAGGCCAATGGTATCCTGGCTTGTACTAGAAATAGTGTGCCCAGCAGGCCTAGGGCAAGGATCATCCCCCTGTACTCAGCCCAGGAGAGGCCACACCTTGAATTCTGTGCTCAGTTTTGGGTCCCTCACTACAAGAAGGGCATTGAGGTGCTGGAGCATGTCCAGAGAAGGGTAACAAAGCTGGGGAAGGGTCTGGAACACCAGTCTTATGAGGAGCGGCTGAGGCAGCTGGGGTGTTTAGCCTGGAGGAAAGGAAGCTGAGGAGATTCCTTGTCATTCTCTACAGCTCCATAGAAGGTGGTCGTGGTCTTCTCCCAAGTAACATGTGATAGGATGAGAGGAAATAGCCTCAAATTGCACCAGGGCAGTTTGGATATTGGGAGAAATTTATTCACAGAAAGAGTTGTCAAGCATTGGAACAGGCTCCCCGAGAAAGTGTGGAGTCACCATTCCTGAAGTTATTTGAAAGACACGTAGATATGGCACTTAGGGATGTGGTTTAGTGGTGGATTTGGCAGCGCTTGATTAATGGTTGGACTTGAAGATCTTACAGGTCTTTTCCAACCTAAATGATTCCATGATTCTAGTTGCTTTAATTCTTAGTTGTTTAAATGTCTTTCATTTGAATCTAGTTACATGACCACACTTGTGAATTGTTTGCATGAGTAAGAATTAAAGATGTTTGAAAGAATCATGAAAACAAGTCTTGATGTAAGTTGCTGGGTATTTTTGGGTCCTGCCACTTCAGTCTTTCCTAAAGAAAAATTCACAAAATATGTGCTTTCCCTGGCCACAATTTTAAGTCCATCAGAATTACAACTAAATATCCAAAAGGAGTGCAGGGTATTGGCTCAGTTCCTGGGAATTGTTCTAAACTTGCAGATTCCTCTGCCCTACTGCAACTGATTGCATGACTGTTATCACCAGGAAATGTACTACACTGGATCTGTTTGGTCAACACCAAATCACTGATTCAGGCTGAAATAATTTTTAAGTGCAACACGTGTAAGCAAATGTGTTTGTGCAAATGAAAATCAGACACCTATATTTTTAAAAGACTTCTATGAATTATTTTGAAATTTATTTATGACCAGTTATTTTTTATATATGCAAGATAATATAACATAAATGTAGGAAATCATACTACTGAAGAATATACTTAAAGAAATCTTCATTGTTACAAGAAGATACCATAGAATATCTGGTTTAGTTAAGCACATGTACACGTTTTAATGTAGGTGGTCTTTATCTGGAAAATACATGATAAGAAACACAATTCAAATAAATTAAAAGTTAATATTTTAGCTAGGACCAAGAAGAAACCTAGAGGTAAAGGTAAATGACTTTTCATACTTAGGGGAATAATATTTTTAGCAATATTATTATCCTTGGAATTACACCATTAAAACTTACTACATTATATTAGAATTTTCTTTATGTTTCTTTCTGCCAAGTATTATACCTTGGGATCAATATGTAGATAATAAACTTCCTTTCTTACATTGAACAATTACAAATGTGATCTATGGCAGCTGAAATGTGGTACTAGGATGAAGTAACATTCTAAATCCATGTAAGTAGCCTCCTTATGGAGAAAAAACAGCACTGGAGTTATTGGACACTTCTGCTCCAAACAAAGCAGTGAGAGTGAAATGAGCAATGATTCAGAGCGATTTCCTACCTTCCTGTCTACAGCTCTCATCCTTTTGTTTTGCTGGTAAATTGCAGATATTTACTATTCTTTTTAAAGTATCTACAAATAGACATCTCTGACCATATTTTAATCCATGCACTGAACTTTTTACCCAGTACTTCAGTGTTTGACAGTAGTAGGAGCTGTGTGTGAGGATCTGGGATAGTATATGGCCAGAGGTCCAACTGGATGTCTGAGCATGTCATTCCAGATGCAGGTTTGGATTGCTCAGTAATTAGCAACTGACTGTTTAATATTGTTAACTCATTTATTTCTTTTCAATTCATGTCGAACATTTCAAAATTCTAAAAAAGCATAAATTGTGTGTGTGCCAGCAAAAAATAATAGTAATGAGCTCATTTCCATACCACTGGACCCATTTTCATGCTGACTGATGGTGGTTTCCAAAACTGAGCTTTACTGGCAAACAGGGTTCTGCTAGCATTGTCCTTCCAAATGCCTGGAGGAAATAATCCCAGGTTTCAAATGGAAAAATAAAAAATATGCTCAGTTCTGTCTAGGTTTTAGCTTTACTTTTGTTATGAGCTTCAATAGCCCATAGTACATTCAGTTTTAGAAAAAATAATTTTTTCTTTGTTAACAGTTTGAGGTAATTTTGTTCCTGTTCATTAGATGCCACAGATTCAGACAGTTGAGCTGTCCTCGCTCTATCTCACTGAGGCAAAGAGACTTACTGTGATTTGTCAAATGCTGGCAACTCTACGGCTCTGCCTTTTCTATTACCAGGCTGCAATCTGCCTTGGAACAGATCTGCAGTGGAAAGTTTTTCCTGTAGGGATTTGTGCTTCATTGTCGAGGTGTATCTGTAATCATGTAACAGAACAGTTGTGCAGATGTGGCACCTAGAGGGAAATATTTGATGGCCTGTTCTTCTGATTCACTTGAGCATTAAACCCACTTACTCCGAGAAGGACCATCTTCTTCTGCAGTAGGCTGGAAATCCTCATCTGTTATTTCTGCAGTTGCTATTTTAGTGCCTGCATCCATTTGCCCTTCTAGTTTTGGAATGGTTGCCCCGTTTTTATTTACCAAAGGCCACCTTCCATTTTCAAGTCCTATCATGTGAATGCAGCGGGGGGTTTGTGCCACTTCATTTGTGTATCACTGACCAGTGAATGTTACAAAGCATTCTTTATAAATTGGGCTTACTCCACTCCTGTTCCTGAGTCAAACTGCCCCAGGGCCAGAGAGGATGGCTGAATCTGATTCTGATTCCAATCAGCTCTCAGCAAATAACAAACAATCAAGGTGAGTACATAAAGCACACACTGGCAATCCTGGTTCCAGGAAATGCTCTATTTTTTTCTCTGTCGCAACTTTAGTTTCAGGTTGAATGTATTTATGGGCTTTTCATGCAAATATTCCTTTGTTAATATATTATGCTGGGGAAGGTTTTGCTTTCCTCTACTTTTCTGGCTTTTTTTTTAATACAACGGTAAAAATACACATTTTGTGTCTAAATCATAACTTCTCTTCTTGAAAACTTCATCTTATAATTTTTTCTAATACCGACAATCACTTTGTAGCTCTGTGCCAGGATTTGTTGCAAAAAAAAAATTGATTGTACCCTGTAAATAAATTCACTGTTTTACCTATAACTTGATGCTTTTTAAGAGACAGTCTGACATTCACTGAAATTTGTGTATAGTCTATTCACTTTGGTTTCATAGAACTGGGTTCAGAATTATGCTTGCTATAGTTTTCTTCCCAGGTCCTGAGGAAAACAAATGAGAAAGAGTAAGGAGGGGGAGAAGGCTCCCTGGACCTATCACTGGAATTCCATGGATACCTTGTTGACCATCTAGGAAAATTTTGTATTTTCTCAAACACTTATCTTAGACCTAAACACTTAGACACAAGAATGTGTGATAATATCTGGCAAGTTGTTGATTTACTATTGCTGCTAATAGTTTGTCCTGGAGATTAGAGTTGGAGTCAAGGATACATTTCTGAGCAGGATATAAAATGAAAATGCAAATCTATTCTTATTAACGTGAAGTGTGACATCTATCCAGCTGGACTTCTCTGAATCTATTTGTTCCCTCATATATCCCTATTAAGGTCTTACTGCTACATATCTACAGCAGGAGGTTTCATGTGCAGGTAATCTCACTGATGATCTCTTAAACCAGAGATCATTTGAGGACCCTCAATAAGGCTCCTTCCCAAAGAGAGGTTTCCATTGCATCTACCCACTTACTCTTATGGGAGGGTAATTTTTTGGTTAGTTGTGTGGACTGGGTTATGATTTTGTGTTATTCTTTAAATTATTATTATAATAACAAGATGCTAAGCTCTCTTAGTGGAACATATGCAAGGATTTTTATGGGCAAATCAAATAGTCTGTGCTTCCCTACAGTATTTTGTCTTCTTGGTTGCTAAGGGCCTTTCTTTGTGGGCTGCATATTACAACCGATTTCTTAAGTGTCCTCACTAAGGTTAACACAATGGGCACCTAATCACATAACCACACTCATTGCCACACTTCCATCATAATGAGGACTTTGGGTTTTCTTTCACATCTTCAGAAAGGTGAAAGTGGGCAGGCACAACAGCTTTCCAGTTATTCTAAATATCAGTCAGTCTTTACATTGTACATGGTGCATGCATGCCAGACAAACAATAAAACCTTTATATCCTGAGTGCAGCCGGTCAAATCCCTCTGCATCTATGGCATTCCATAGGATTCTGATTCATCTCTTGACCATAGCTGATATGTGTTGAAATCTGTTGCTTATGCTGTACTTCCTGCCAGGTAGCTCAATATGCAGGGGGCAAGCATCTGGGAACTGAAAAGGGTTCCCAGATTCCTTGGTACTGGTGTCACTGCAAAACTGTCTAAAGATGACCACACATTAAATAGAATTCATATACTGAACAAACCCAGAAACCCTAAATTAAACAAAGTAATGTTTTTAGAAGGAGCAAGGAAATTTCTCTAAGTAAAATTTACAAATAAATTGGTAATTCATTTACAGTTGCTTTCCAGTTATAAAATTGAGGGTAGATTAATGCTAGGCAATGCCATGCATGGATAAATTGCAGTCATTTGATTTTCACTGAATCTAGGCTTCTAAATGAGGGTACATTTCTGCTGAGCACTGATCTCTTTTTTTATTTGGCTCTATGTTGGTCTTCTAAAAGGCCGAATCAATACAGAGGTTGATAACAAGGAGCTTGAGAAATTTATATTTATCATCTGAAACAGATGCTGAAATATGCTGAATAACTGGAAGATTGCTGTGTGCTAAAAATCCCCTTTTTCCTCACTGTTGTGGTTGTTGTCATTCTTTTCAGGTGAGAAAAAGTATTCCACAAAATCCTTCAAAGTATTAGTACAGAAATTTTGGTTCCTAAATCAGTATGGAAAATTTTAGTTACTTAAATAATTATTACAGAATACTGTTATGTACAATTGGATGATAATAAAAAGGTGGAATGTAAATAGATATAAAAAATATAAAAGGCATATGTTTTAAATTAATATCTACAATTTTACTTAGAGCTAAAATAAATTTAGCATGTTTGAATTCTTTTTGGTTTAATGATGTCAGTGCTGTAAGTTTGCAGTATAAATTCCTAGAAGAAACTTTCCAATATAAATGATCAACACTGACTGTTGTATAAACTTAATTAAACATGATTTTACTACTAAAATTGTGCTGAAATGCAGGTGTAACTAAAGACAATATGAATTTTGTGATTGCTTTGAAATAGCCAGGGTTTCACTGTAAGAGATTAGGAAGTTCTGTGATATTATGCAGTACACATATGTAATCTTGTATTATTTTTTTCCTCCCAAATTAGGTTGGAACCTGTTATTTTTAACAAAATAATACACAATTGGAAATGCATATCTCCAGCAATTGTGAATACTGGCTATTTATTTATTATTTACTTATTGATGCTACAGATATATTCAGAAAGAACATAGACATTTTGTTCTTTAGAGATTTTATTCATGTGCTAAGTATACGATTTCAGAGATGTTTGGAAATTTTGATTATTTTAAATGTGGTTTTAACTATTTCTCTTAGCAGCTTATAGAGTTGAATGTAAACATAACTATCTTTCTCTATCAAGCATTTTCAAACATTTTGATTTTCTCAAAACTGTAATGTTAAAATATGCCAGAAATATCCTCAAGTTCACTGGTGCTTTAAGACTGTCATTAAGTCAATCATTATGAAGCAACACGAAAACCTTCTTTGTTCTCTTCCTGCTATATAAAAACATATCCTAATGTGATCACTAGTCATTCTTGTATGGTGCTTTTTATTGCCTGAAAATCCAAGCTAGAACAGTGGCATTTTCTTTACTTACTACTGACATGCAAATCATTACAAGTGCTAATTTTATAGGGTAAGATGGCCCAACCATGTATTAAGCTCATGGTTTTGTATCTGAAACAGATGTTGCCACAAATATCATTGTCTTGGTGTATGTCTCTTTTTTTTCCCTCTCTGGTATGTGTCTGTGAGTTCCTCTATTTTTTTTTTTATTTCTTTCACATGTATTTTTCAAATGAAAGACGTCTGTCTAATAATAACAAAGATTTCTTAACAGCTGAATCTCCATTTGCAGTCAGTGTAGCAACTTTTCCCCCTCTGTTAACTGTGAGTGTCAACATTTCCTTCTACAGCAGCATAAATTGCTGATTTCTAGCATATGGGCATGGAATGCCAGATACATTGTGGCTTAGCTGAGATATTAAAGAAATCTCTCAGTGTTGCCGAATGCTGCTGCTTTCTAGGGTCAAGGAAATGAAGGATGTGAGTTTAGTGTTAGAGAAATAAAAGAAGAAGAATATTTGGATTTTGATAATATTTGAGAAAAAAAAAGAGAGAGAAAAGTCCTAGTTTCCCACTAGCTCTTGTTATTCCACATGCAGTGCCAGGCTGGTATGGAGTACAGCCGAGCCCTTTTAAAATATAACTATAATCCTCAAGAGCTGCATCGAAGTATCAAAACAAATCGCATGCTATAAATGAGTCAAAACAGAATCTCTAAATGTAGAAAGAACCCTAAGAAATGCACCTTAACTTTGTGAAAGGTAGAAAAAGATGAACTGCATTTTTAAGATCGTGTGTCGCCACTTTAAAAAACCCTTCATACTGGACAAAGTCTAAATGTGCCCTACCAAGTTTGGCTCATATATGTATACTAAATAGGAGCCTATGACACAGAGTACATTGTTTAAAGACTACTTCAGGATGGTTTAGGAAGATGATGATATAATCTAAATATGTGATAAAAAGAGATTACGGGTACATATAATATTCCCCACTGGCAGGCATTCCTATCATGTCATATCAAAGTCTAGCAAAATGTTGAAAGTTAGAAATGTTATCTAGCATTAGCAGGCATTTAAGGAACGTCTCTTGAATATTTCTAGCATAAAAAAGTATTTCATGTGATGTAAATGAATGGTAATTTTCTGACTTTAAAAGAGAACTGTGCCAGTATATTTCAGCATTCTGGACCCAATTCTGCAAACATGGAGATGCTTTCAATTTGCTCTGCCTGCCTTCCCGCCTTAGATGGCTGCGATTGCAGCGAAATTAATCCATTTAAAAATCTGCAGCTTAAACTTAAGGATTTTCAGTTTTTTCCCCCTCTCTTTTTTTTCTTAGAATATCAATAAGTTCCAATTGAAGAGCGGATTCTTTTGCAATTCAGGCATGTGCCGGCGATAACGGGCGAGTTGGCATGAAGAGAGGCAGAGATGGATTAATTATGCAGAGAACATGGAAATTCTGCTTATCATCGGCTAGCAAAGGAGCCCAGCTCACATAATCAGCAAACGAAGGGAGAGAAAAAAATAACAATGCAATGGCACCTTCCAGCCCATCATCAGGATTTTTTCTACCCCCTTGTAATTAAAAAATAACATACACTTATAGCCCTATCTCCTGTGCAGGCAAGGAGTGGATGTCCACAAAATAATTGCAGCGGGATATTAGAGCTAGGAACAAGGGCTGTCCATTCCTAGTATCCCTTACTCTCTCCCTCCCTCTTTTCTGGCCTCTCCTAGGCACTTTCTTTCTGTCTGCATTCAGAATCAGATGAATGTCTCAGGTGACATCCTATCTCAGTGTCCATAAGTCCCAAATCTCACCCTTATCAAGATTCAAGCAAACATATATATGATAAATATTTGAAGTGCTGAAGCTGTGGGGTTTTATCCTGATCACCTATGAGCTATCTGCAGAAAATCACTTTGATGAAAACCTTTCCAAATAGTCTTTCTGAGGTACAAAATAGACTGATTAAGAGGATTTTTTTGTTGCTGTTGCTATTTCACTTTTTCTCAAGGAAGATCATGCTACCTGTAAAGTTTTTTTCTTTCATCTCATGCTTTTTTAAACACCAGGTAAAAAATAAAGCAACCGATTTATTGTTCAGATGAAATTATGTTTGTTTAACAAGGTTCAGTAGCAATATATTTGAGGAGACTGATATAATAAAAAAGAGGAAATCTGTTTCTTGTAAAAAAATCCCAGATTGATTCTATATTTGTTATTGTTCATTTTACTAATGGTATATCTCATGCAAATTAAGGTGCAGACAGTATATTTTTCAGTTTTTCTCCATAGACAGCAGATTTTACAGATGTGTTTTTCTGCTTTTGTAACCATCTACTGTTTTGCCCGTTGTTCCCTGTTAGTCATGCTTCCAGACTTCCTGAGCCCCGGTGTCCCTCCCCCTGGACTCATTGGTCAGCAACGGAGGCTGAATGGACAGAATGAAGCCCAGAATGATAAAAAATTATGCAAGTAGGAAGGGAGAGCAGTAGGCCAGGATTATAAAGCTGGCTGTCTCTGGAAATTTAATTTATTCATTGAGTTCCTCCAAAGCAGGGGACCAGTGTGGGGCGCAGTTTGCACACCAGTAAATGAGCTCCTGGGGACTTTGATGATAACTGATTCTCTACTAAGTTTGTAAAAATTTTTAATCCCGATTCAGAAACAGTAATGAAGCTGGAACAGAAAAATCTGATTCCATTGCAAAATTATGCATGAAAAATCAGTAGTAAATTTTCATCAGTATCCTTAAGAAAAGAAACGCATTTACAAAACTGGCATCTTAAAGACAAGACACTGTTCCAAACGCTGCTCTGAGGCTCCATAGTGTAAATCCAGAATAAATCCACTGAGCTCATTACATTATATAATCAAAGCAGTGCTAATGTATATGTGCACACATAGCTACACACGGCTTCAGAGAAAAGGTCAGCAGGGTGAAGCTCATGCTATTTGTTTCATCAGTACAAGACCCTGTCCGAAATCCTGCATTAAAATTACTTCAGTGTGGTTTCTTTGTTTGTTTTAAATTAAATTGGAACAGAGCAGCTCTTAGATATCACAGCTCTTCCAGCACTGCAGGGGTGCTGCAGCAGCATGTGTGCTCCAGGAAAAATCACTTCTAGCCTGAGAAATCCCCTTGTCCAATTGTTCTGCATCCCAGCCACTTCTTCCAGTACAGATGCCAGCTAAGGGCATTTAGAGTTCAGTGTTACCACCTGGCCATTTTGTGAATAAGAAATTATCTGAGATCTTCAACCCTTCAAGCCACAACAGTACTTTGGGATTAGACTGACTCCGGGATTCATTTCACTATCCCCCTAATTGCCTCAAGCTTCATGGGAAACTGCTGCAGTCACACTGCCTGAGTAACAGAATGAAAAAGCTGGGACTGGGATAATGAAGGACCACCCCATGCAGGAGAAGATTAGGTTCAAGAACATCTAAGGAACCTGAAGGTGCACAGGGCCATAGGACTTGTTGAGATGCATCTGTGGGTCCTGAGGGAACTGAAAGAGGAAGCAGTTACGCCACACACTGACAGGAAAAGGGAAAATGCAACACTCATTTTTAAAAAGAAAAGAAAGATCTGGGGAGTGACAGGCTAGTCATTCTCACCTCAATGTCCTGAAAGATCATCGAGTAGATGGTCCTGCAAACTGCTAAGGAACGTGGAAAACCAGGAGGTGATTGATCACAACCAACATGGCTTCACTAACGGAAAATTGTGCCTGGCAAATTTGATGGCCTTCTATGAGAGGGTGACAGCATTAGTGGATGAGGCAAGAGTGACTGATGTAATCTCCGTGGACTTGCGAAAAGCATTTGCCACTGTGCCACACAACATCCTTGTCTCTAAACTAGAGAGACATGGATTTGATGGATGGACCACTCATGGATGGGGAATTGACTGGATGATTGTGCTTGAAGAGTTGCTGTCAACAGCTTGATGTCCAAGTGAAGAGATACTCTTACCAGAAGGACTTGAGTATATTGGTTGATGAGAAGCTCAGTATGACCTGTCAATGTGCACTTGCAGCCCAGAAAGTCGACTGCATCCTGAGCTGCTTCAAGAGAAGTGTGTCCAGAAGGTTGAGGGAGGGAATTCTCCCCCTCTGCTCTGCACCAGTGAAACCCCACCTGGAATACTGCATACAGCTTTGGGGCCCCTAATAGAAGAAGGACATAGACCTGCTGGAGCAAGTTCAGAGTAGGGCCATGAAGATGATCTGAGGGCTGGAGCATGACTTCTATGAAGACAGGCTGAGAAAGTTGGGGTTTTTCTGCCTGAAGAAGAGAAGGTTCTGGAGAGATGTTAGATCAGCTTTCCAGTACCTAAAGGGGGCCTCCAAGAAAGCAGGACAGGTACTGTTTATGAGGGCATGTAGTGATAGGACAAGGGGTAATTGTTTTAAACTGAGAGGGTAGATTTAGATTAGATACTAGGAGATAACTCTTTACTGTGAGGTTGGTCAGGCACTGGTTACCCAGAGAAGTTGCAGATGTCTCGTCCCTGGAAGTGCTCAAGGCCAGGCTGGATGGAGCCTTGAGTATCCTGTTCCAGTGGCAGGTGTCCCTGCCAATGGCAGAGAGGTTGGAACCACGATGATCATTAAGGTCCCTTCCAACCCAAACCATTCTATGAATCTATGGTACCAGTCTTAGTGTGTTTATAGAGGAGACACAGGCAATCCCAGCCTGATGGCAGCCCTGTTGTAGAAGTAGCTGCTTAGTGTCAAATGGAATTATAAAAAAGAAGAGAAAAAGGAAGGGAAAAAAAAAATGAGGTGATAGGTCCATAGTCACAGGAAAACATCAGAGGTACAGCCACCAGAAAAACTAAGTACTCTCTAGATTACCTATGTCTATACATTAGATTGGAGCTAGTAATTAGTAACAACTTCATTGCAGAGGCAACAGCTGGTGACCTGGCTAAGTACTGTTTGTGAGTAGAAGAAACCATGGTGAGAATCTAAACCAGCTACCCACGTTGTCCTTGAGCCTATAAATAGATCTGCATAGCCAGGCATATGTTCATGCAGAGATGCAGCTACAAGTTCACTTGGCAAGTTTCATCTTTAACAGTTCCTGGTATTAAGCAGGTTTTTGCTGCTCTGCTGTGATAGAAACTTTGCATAGAGTGCATACTTCTATAATCTTTTACGTTTCCTGAAAACAAGTTTCAACATCTTTCACAATAGGAGGCAGATAATAGAATTCTCAGTAACCGTAACAGTAAATGGATTTGTAATCTACCCATGATTAAAATTATTTTCATCATGAAGCAGAATTCTCATTATTGCCATTTTAATATTATCAACTATAAAGTGTCTCAGTGATTGATACTATAGACAGCAAACCCCTATATTATGGTAATTAAATCTAAAATGAATCAGCCATCCTTATACATCTTAGTATAGCACCTGAATATTTAAAAACAATTATATTCTGGTGTCACCTAATGGGGGACACCACTTTAAGAAATACACTGGAATAAGAACTGCTCAGGGTCAAAAAGTTGAGCCATGTGCAAAACAAAAAAAAACCAAAAAACCAAAAAACAACAACAACAAATAAAAACCCCCACAAAACAAAAACAAAAACAAAACAAAAAAAATCACAAAAAACCCAAGAAAAACAACAAAAAAACCCAACCAACCACCAAATAAACAAACAAAAAATATTGTCCCAAATTTTAAATAAAGGGGATTTCAATTTGTGAAGAGCTTCAGTCTAATGCTTTCATAAATTCTAAAATTTGCACAAGTCTGACAGGAGAGAAACTAACAGATATCCAAAATGTAGGCATCTCTTTGTTCACAGTATTTGCATGAGTGTGTGCTTGTACAGGCCTGTAAGAGAGGAAAAAAAATAAAACCCTTTTGCCTTTAAATGTAGTTGTTTTGTGTTTGAAGGAGACCAAATAACTGCAAGAAAAAAATTAAACTCTCCCCTTTTCAAAAAAGGTAGTTGTTCCTGCCCATGCCCAAGTTTTAGAATGACAGTTTAGTGCTGTCTTAAATGTGGGCTAACTCTTGGATTAGTAGCTCTTCAGGACAGGTGTCAATATCTGGAAATTCTAAACTTGGCAAAAACATTCTAAAAAAAGTAGCTGTTCACCTTTTCCATATAAGATGATTTTATTGGGACAGGAAACTCTTAACAAGAAGAGCATTTGTACCTTTTATCCCGTTAATCTTCAGTTGTTTTCAGTGCATTTTACCACTCTCTGCTCTTACAAGTGACTTTTTTCATTTTGGTGAAATTTTAGTACAAAAAAATTCTTTAGTGCCTCTGTTCATTTGCAGATTTCACCAGGCTTGCAAAAGCACACCTGTTGTGCTGTCTGGATTTCCTTTTCTGATCATAGGCTTCTGACAAAGAGGGGGGAAAAGAAAGATTTTTATCAAACACTCTTCACCGGACAATGAATTTTCTTCACCATTTGAATGTATCTGTGGAATGCCTGAGTGATTCATTACAGCAGATTCTGAAGTATGACAATGGGCCGCAGAAATGACTGATGGTATCTTTTTCCTGATTTCATTTCCCTGATCCTCTTCATCCCTTGGCCTGTGTACCTCGATTAATTAGAAACCAGGGATTTTCACTCATCAGCTGATGGGTTTCATGCTCCACTCTGTCACAAATCTGCTGCTTGCACTATCTCTCTTACAGCTGGTGGCTGCTTTAAAAACTTTCTTTTTTCTTTTTTCTTTTTTTTCCCCTTTTTTGAAGCAGTGCTTTGTGACTACAGGTTTAGGCCTTTTTAAGATTCAGACATATTTTTAAAAAGAGATTAAAAATTAAAGTAAAGAAGATTCAAAATCTCTGATTAAGTTAATCCCTATCCAAATGATACTTGTCCAAAAATGAACTTTTTGAAGAGATAATAATGTAAATGTTTCATAGCTCTCAGCTTTCCAAGTTCTTTTTTCAAGATATAATAATTGAAGTATTATGCAAAGGATGAAAGTATATAAATATGATTTTTGTGAAAAAGGCCCATACGCTCAGTTCACATGCATTTTAGTCCTGCCTATACTATATTGTTAAGCCAATTGCATTTCAGATTTCACTTGTATGAGGCACCTTATAATAGGATCCTGCAATAAATCATTGAACCATTATTGTTTCTGGAGGAAATATTTCATAATTGAAAATATGCTGCCCCTTAGGGTATATACCAAATTAAAGTCACATGGTGATATAATCCCTAAGGAAACAAACCATAATTAAATAGTATTTAAAATGCAGAATATTTTGCAATAAAAATCCCCCTCAGAAACTTAAAATAATGTGTGAATCACATACAACAAACATATCAATTATGTCTACCATAGAAAATGTAACCACTGCTATGTTACTTTCTTATCATTGTGTATACCCCCCCAGAATTTTTTCATTTAATTTCTTCATTTAATATATTGTCAGCATTAAAACAGGGGCTTTCTTTTTTTCCTTTTTTTTTTCCCCTGTGTGAGCAAGGATCAGAAGCAGCACAGTCTTTCTGGAATGCCAGACTTTGTGGACTCCGTGTGTTACTGAGAGGGGCAATGCAGAGCCACAGACATCCATGTCTTTTGTTTCTATGGATTTAAATAGAACAAGTCTACAATATAGTTAAACTTAATTATGATTCTTTGAGCCCCTGTATTATTGATTGATGGCCTAGGTATAAAAATATACATACAACATCCCATGAGGCAGCCTTTTGCCAGGCAGGAATTTCCTCAAGCAAGAACATTTTTTCTTTCTTCCTTTCCTCAGTTTTCCTTTTGTCTCAAAATAAATGTCAGGTGTGTAGAGTTGAAAAACCAAATAGAAAATCAACACTTCTGTCCAATTAAAAATTAACTTTAAAATGTTAATTGAATTACTTTAACCCACTGATTTTTATGGTTCCTTTCTACACTAATTTTCTGTAATTTTTTGCTTACCTTTACAAAGCAGCCTCCAGAATGTAGCCTGGTGTAGAGAGGATCTTTGTTACCCTGAAGGAATCTGGACCTTGGCAACCTGCAGCAGAGGGTCAGTCATACAGTGCCCAGCTCTCCACCAGAAATGCTGTGTCCAGCTCTGAGGTCTCCAGCAAAGGAAGGAAATTGACTTGTTGGAGCAAGTCCAGAGGAGGCCCCCAAGTTGATTAGACAGATGGAGCACCTCTCCTATGATGAAAGGCTGAGAGGACAGGGATTGTTCAGCCTGGAGAAAACAAGACTTCAGAGTGACCTAATTGTAGCCTTCCAGTACCTGAAGGGAATCTACAAGAAAGATGGAGAAGGACTTTTTACAAGGGTATGTAAATAGATGTATAATATGTATTAGGACAAGGGGGAATTGCTTCACACTGGAAGAGGCTAAGTTTAGATTAAATATGAGGGGAAAATTCTTTACTGTGAGGGTGCTGAGGCACTGGAACAGGTTTTCCAGAGAGTTTGTGGATACCCCATCCCTGGAAGTTTTCAAGGCGAGGTTGGAGAGGGCTTTGAGGAATCTGGTCCAGTAGCAGGTGTCTGTGCCCATGGCAGGGGGGTTGAACTATGTTGATGATCTTCAACATCCCTTTCAACCCAGGCCATTCTGTGATTCAGGAATATAACTGCGTTTACTGTGTCCCAGGGACAGACATTAATGGGATGTGCTGAACTATGACCTTCTCAGATTTTTCTTCTTGTTGTAATACTACATTTATATGAAAAAAACCAAAAAAATCAGAAATCGTAACTTTGGGATTTTTTTTCTTTGCTGTCATGTTGATATTAGTTATGATGAGGACTAAAAGTATTCAAAGTAATCCAAATTTTATGGGAGAGATTCTGCAGTCAGATGTTTTCAGCCATTTGATGCATTGGAAATTGCATATTGTATTTCATGGGAATTTGACCATAGACAACTCCTGCTTTTTCATGAGAAAAAAATAGTGTTATTTTGGTTAGTCTTAATGTGTTCCTTGAAATCAAGGAAATTACTTACCTGTTGTAACTAATCATCCCAATAAGTCTTCTGTCTCCTCAAGTTTGTGGTCTCATTTATGCACTACTCCCAGTCAGCCATTTCAGACTGCTAAAACCATTTGTCTGAATGCCTTAAGTAGATCCCTTTGCTTGACCACATCCAGAACAGGCTTAGAATTCTTCCCTTGACTAGCCTTATTCTTCACAGCTCTGCCACACACACCAGCTGCTACCCCAGCTTTCAACCTTCTCTGCTGCTGGTGCTGGTGGGAGAGTCGCCTCCAGGACTCATCCCTCAGGCACCTTCATGTGGTGCAGCCACTAACAGCACCCATCTCAGTCCTCAGTGTTCAATTCCCCAAAGTGTTTTGATGTCTAATTCAATATGATAATTCTCCAGATTCACTGAGTTCTTCAAACTTGATCTGCTATCTAAACCCAAGGTGGAATTAGAATAATGAATTGAGAATGCGGATTTCCTTGTATTTAAAGTATTAATATGTGGAATAAATAGAAGTGCTAACTGGTCTGGACAAGCTGGATTGATGGGCTGAGTCCAAGGGTATGAGGTTCAATAAAACAAAGTGCCAAGTTCTGCACTTTGGCCGCAACAACCCCCTGCAGTGCTACAGGCTGGGACAGAGTGGCTGAAAAGCTGCGTGGCAGAAAAGGACCTGGGAGTGCTGGTTGACAGTGGCTGAAGATGTGCCAGCATGTGTCCAGGTGGCCGACAACACCAGTGGCATCCTGGCCTGTATCAGCAATAGTGTGGCCAGCAGGAAAAGGATAGTGATTTTCCCCCCTGTACTGGGCACTGATGAGGCCACACCTCGAGTACTGTGTCCAGGTCTGGGCCTCTCAGTTCAGGAAGGACACTGAGGTGCTGGAGCAGGTCCAGAGAAGGACTGTGGAGATGGGGGGGAGTATAGAGGATAAATCATATGAGATGCAGCTGAGGGAGCTGGGCTTGTTAATCCTGGAGGAAAGGAGGCTCAGGGCCGACCTTATTCTCTAAAACTCCCTGAAAGGAGGGCGTAACCAGGTGGGGATTGGCCTCTTCTCCCAGGCAAAAAGTGACAGGACAAGCAGACATTGCCTCAAACTGTGTCAGGACAGGTTCAGGTTAGATACCGTGTCAATTTTTTTCACTGAGAGGGTAGCTAGGCATTGGAATGGACTACAAAGGGATTTGGTGGAATCACCGTCCTTGGAAGTGTTCAAGAAATACCTGGATGTGGCTCTTAGTGCTGTGGTTTAGTTGATGAGGTGGTGTTTAGTCAAAGATTGGAGTCGATGATATTGGAGGTCTTTTCCAAACTTAATGACTCTATGCTCCTATGATTATATGTTTTTGGACTTTCTGAAAATGTAGTTTTCCTGTGTTTCAGGATATGTAGCTCCAGAACTCCAGCTCTTAAAAGAATAGGCACTGCCAGTTGATGGCTTTGTGGACCTCAAGGCACATCTTACTTTCTCTGTCCAGACATGCCATATTAAGTAAATAATTTACATTAGGGGCTTTTATTTATCAATTTATTTTTATCAGCTTCTATGTTCCTTCAGTAAGGAACGGGTCTTTGATCATCTTTACTCTGGTGCATATGGATTCAATTATTGAAATAGTCTGCTTCAGGTTGCTGTAACCAGCTAAATGAAATATAGGCACTTGTATTTAGACTCCAGTTTTCCTATATAGTCAAGTTAGGAGCCTTCAGAAGGTGATTAAGAGCTCTAAAAGCAGCTGTATGTATTTACAAAGGGTGGCTATTCCTTCTTGCTCCTGATTGAACACAGTGAGGTTCAGATCCTGACAGCACCTTTCTGGGATTGAGACAGTGGTAATATTAGAAAAAATTATAATAAATTTAACTGTCATTTGAGTCTTGAATAATTGTGTGTTACAGAAGAAGACCTTAAGAAGCAATCTGTGAAACTGAACATTTATTTTGTTGAATTGAACCCTGATGAACTGAAATCCCAATTATCATTTCATTTGTACCCTGAGATTCATTTCTCTACAGATTTCAAAAGAACAGCACTAGATCAGTACATCTCTCAGCCCAAGCTTACCAGTCATCATCAACACTATCTTTGTATTTGAAAATGAAAAAGTTAATTAAAAAGCAAGGATGGATAAGAATTTGCATTTCTGATCAAAAAAGTTTTAAAATATTTCTCTCGCTATCAGACTTAGTAAGAAAAAAAAATCATGTGAAACAATTTTACCTGTTTATTAAGGACTAGAAGTATTTCTTAGAGTAGGCAACACCTATTTGCTTTTATACAGAGACATTATTGTCTGTATTTTTCTTTAAGCTCAGAAAGACATCATCAATATCTCCTTTTCCAGGTTGCCTAATTCTGAGATTACAGGTGAATAAAAATGCGAACAAAGGAGCTTTTAGCGCTGACACAGACAAGGTTTTGAAAGGATCCCCAAAGGCAGTCAAATGGCACCATCAAAGAACAAGAAAGTGAAGTGACCTGCTGAGAGTAACACAGTAGACTGAAAATGTGAACAAAACACTGTCTTTCCAACATGGCTTTTTAATTTTCTTTTTGATAAAGACACATCCCCTATGCTATCATAGATACCCTAACCAAATCTAATCAAACTTGAAAATGTTCCTGAAAACAATCATTCATTGCAACGCCAAGACATAAGCAAACTCTGCCAAAACAAGCCTATATGTGCATGTTTCTCTTTTGTTTGTCTACTGTAAAGAGGTTGGATCCAGGCTGCTTTCCCTTTGGTAGGATCTGGTGTTAGGGATGTAGCTCTGTTACATCTGTCCCTAAGTCCTCTGCCAAGAGGGCAGACTCAGTCACTGTTTGCCTTGTTAGATTCACAGCTGAAAGGGACACAACAACCAAATTCACAGATTCACAGAATATTCTGTGTTGGAAGGGACTCACAAGGATCATCAAGTTCAACTCTTAAGTGAATGACCCACAAAGAGATTGAACCTACAACCTTGGGTTACTACTTCTCCCATTGACATTTCTGCTCACCAGGGAATTCAAGCTGGTCTGTGCCACACCAATTCCAAGCAGATCCACAAAAAAATAGGTGTTTCAAATGCCTGTGTGTAAAAGTGGCATTGGTCAGAACTGGGGGAAACAGGATTAATAACAGTGAAGACAATGAAAGCTTGCCTACATGCAAATCCACCATTTTTGGGAAAATTCATATTCATCATATTCTGAATTATTTTTTCTAAATTTGATGAAGTACTCATTTTTATCAGAAACAGTAAAACCTTAGAAATACAGTCAGTAATATTTCTCAGAAGAAAACCATCTGGCACAATCTTGGTTTGACTGTCTACGCAGATCGTGAACACTTGAGAAAAGGAGTCTGATTTGCAAAGGATTCCACTGTGAAAACAAGGCAAGTCTTCCCTTGTTATAACCTTTATCCAGCAATGTAAGTCTTGAGGTCTTTCTGAGCTGGAAGATGAATCTAATTCCTTGAGCTTGACAATTCTTGTAGAATGTTCTCATCAAAAAATGTGTCTAATTGCTTTTTTTAACAGACTAAAACATTAGTCCTCCACTGTATCCTGGGTTCACCCGACCTTTAGAGATGACTGTGTGAACTGTGTAAAGAACTTCCTTCTGTGTAAAAATTTGCAAGAATTTTAATTGATAAAAGTTTTTCTGCTACATGAATAGTGAATAAACATTCTCCTTTCACTTTCTACATGTCTTTTATAATTTTATGGACATTAATTTATGTTTCCAACTACAGTCATTCTTTTCCCAACATGAAAAGTAATTTTCTATTAAGTCTTTTCTCATAAAAAGTTGGTTTATACTTTTTTCCACTTCTCTCTACTTTTTCTAGTTCTACTATATAATTTTTCAGGTTAAATAACTCACTGTTTATTTTATTACATTTTTATTTTATTTTATTACAGTTTCCAAATTACCCAATGTTTAATATGTAAGAGTTCTGTGTGTCTGTGCAATGGCATGATATTTTTGCTTTGCTCTTTATTTGTTTCCTAATACTTTTTAATATTTATTTTCTTTTTTGGTTATTGCTAAGGAAATAATGGTTTTATGTAATTTTTGTAACTCCAGGATATTTTTCTTGAATGGCAATGACTAGTTTATAGCCTATAATTTTTTTCTTATTTACATAACCTTGTGTTCATCAGTATGAATTTCATCTGCCGTTTTCTTTCTCATTCACAGTGTTGTGACATTCTCCACAAGTCTTCTCAGCTTTCATTTTAAGTAATCTGAATAATTTTAGGCCATGATTTCTGTACCAAACACTCTTCCACTGTACTGATAAATATGTTAAATAACAAAGTCACTGCACTGATCTGTAAGGAACTCCTCTGTTAACTCCTTTGCACTGTAAAAAAAATAACTATTCATTTCTGCTACTTTTAGATTACTTGGAACCATGAGAGTCCAGAATTTTACAATCTTTTGTTGGAAGATTTTTTTTTAGTGTTCAAGGTATGCTAAGAGAATTTGTTCACTTTTATCTATGTTCACTGACTCCACAAAAGAACTTTCCTGTAAGTTAGTGAGACACGATTTCTCTCTGCAAATTTCATATTAAAATTTTCAAATTTTATCTAATAATAGTAATTACCTTAATGATATGTTAAAATACAAGTGTCTTAGTCTTATGAATATCTTAATAATAACACCATTCTTTACTATGGCATTCCATCAACTTGCTCAGTGTGTAAGACAGATACCAGTTTGCTGTCTACCAGGACTTCTTTAAAACCTTACATTTAAATAGATATTCATGTCTAATAACTTTTTTCCCTCTGATATGAATGGCAGACTCTATACAGTAATTAATTAATAATATGATAATACTATTAAATTTCATATTTGAGTCCATTCAGAAATAAGGGATGATGAATTGCTAACACTAATTTTATTAATTTGTTCCAATTCCTAAGATCATTTTGGCTGTGTGGACAGACCTTTTGTGAAGCAGAGTCACACAGTCCAAACTTTTCCCTGTTGTTGAAGGGTTTGAATGACTAAGCAGAGAAACTGACTGCTCAGGGCATTAGAAGGGACTACTGAACTGGCTCTCCTGGTTGAACAAAAAGTCCAGGTCATATATATCTCATTTCCCCTGAAGGAACTAAGATATATAGCTTCATAGCTGCACAGTGTAAGCAACCTGTGGTTCCACACACACATTACCTGTATGAATTAGACTGGTGCAGATGGTTACAGCTCATAAAGGCAGTGAGGTGCCAGGTTGAAAATGTTTCTCAGTTTAAAAAATGTGCATAATCTATACCATGTACACAATTTACACAATAACATTCAAATTTAGAGACTAGAAAAGCTGGTACAGAAGAGCGGAAAATGAACTGTGGGAAAGTATGACTGTATTCTTTTATAGTTTCTTTTTGTGTGTAGTGTTAAAAGTTCCAGCCTAATATGTTTTTCTGACAGCAGAACCTGGATGATACGCTAATCAGCTCATCTTCAGCTTTCCGTTTTTGGTCTCTGTCCCAGTTTGAGACAAATTAAGGGAAACACTCTGGGAGGAACGTCCCCTCCAAAGAAGGCAGGTTTCAGCCACCTCTCTGCTGCCAAGTTCGGAAAAAAAATTCCTCTGAGGAAAGTGAAAAAGGAAAAAAACGATTTATTTTAACAAGCAGAGTGCACGCAGGCACGGAAAAGAATAATGCTAAATAGTAAAACCTCTCGCTGTGGAGAGAACCTGGGTAGATTTCAGAGTACTTTGTGGATGCGGCTTTCTCCTCTCTGGAGCTGGAGTTTGGCGTGGGCCCCTCCGAGCCTCAGTGGAAAGCTCTCCCAGTGAGTTCTGGTGTTCTGGTGTTCTGAACAGTCCAGAAGAGAAGAAGAAACCAAAGTCCCAGGAAAAACTCCTTGCTTTAGCTAACGAACAAAAAGCTAGCTAGAAAGCAAAAGGAATGTTACACTCTTCCCTGCTGCAGAAGCAGAGCTGCTGGGCAGAACGCAGGGGAGTGTGTATCTGTGTCCTTGAACACAAAACTGCTTGGAAAGGTTTTCCTGGCTTTTTTTTTCTT
The DNA here is from genome assembly GCF_000691975.1 of Corvus brachyrhynchos. Lineage (NCBI taxonomy): Eukaryota > Metazoa > Chordata > Aves > Passeriformes > Corvidae > Corvus > Corvus brachyrhynchos. The sequence continues at coordinate 451,921 of NW_008237244.1, forward strand.
TCTCTTGGACCCAGTTTTAAAAGCACAGAAGGGCACAGGATTCATGTCTGGTCATAGAGCAGGCAATAGGGGATACATATCATACAGCCATCCCAAGACAGTTTCTTAAGCTGAGGCTAAACTTAGCCATAAATGTGAATGTGAGGCTTGAACCCAATTTATTTTAATTCCTTACATTAGGTCATTTGGCATATATAGCCAAAATAAAAGTTAAAGTCAACCTTTGCAAAAAACTATTTTATAACTAAAATTAAGGAAGAGTGTAAGACTCCAAGATTAATGTAAAATATCATTTAAAATATCAAAGTTAATTTCAGCCACATAATACAACATTAGTTTTGCCACCTTTTATTAGTACAAGTAAGTCAGCATCTTGGATAACATCATAAAGTTTTCCCAACAATTTGCAATTGTTGAAATTTATAGTATCAATCATAACAGTACCAGAAAATTCCCTCGTGTTCACTGCAATAAAAATAACAACGCACCAAAAATATTTGGGTATAACTACAGTTGGTTTTTTATGTCACTAATTATCATGCTGAAAGCATTCAGAGACATTTGTCTTACCAAGTACTATTACTTCTCTTAATGATACTCCTGCCACTGCACAATTGGAGAAAAGATGGCTGAAGAGGCACCTGATCATCTTGGACACACTCTTGTAAGCCCTGAAAATTTTTTGAAATGAGAGAAGAGCTGATCATAACTTCTCCTTCACTAGCAGGGCATGATGTGGAGCAGATGAGACGTGCTTTCCCTCTGATTTCCTGTGGATGCTACACAGGTACTGTAGAAGATGCAGTGGCTGAGAGGATAGGCCTGGCACTGCATCTAGGAGCCTGCTGCATCCATGAGAAAGTAAGTATGCGAGACCTGTGTCCCACACATCTGCCTTGGGATTTCAGTAGTGACACCCAAAAGTCTTCCAAACCAGAAGAAAAGCTGGAGTTTCAAAATACAAAATATTGAGTGCATTTTTTTATCTTCACCTGCCAATTTTAAACTGGCATGTTCAGCTATTAATTTTAAAAGAGTTACAAATTATTTAGACCCTTTGGAGACCTTATGTGATGAGCAGAATAAATCCAGGCATATCTATTGTTTAGTTGCATCTTACTGAATGAAATACAGTCCCCGTTCATGAAGTAAATGTAGCAGTAAATCAATTCCATTCCAAAAAAACCCGTTTTTAAAAATTCCTTATGGATTTTGGAATTATTTTTTAACATCTGGCCTATCTTATATCTGCTTCCAAAGCATAATGGTCTCAGTTTCAAAAGAAAAGAAATTTCACTGAGATTCACTGGAAGATGACAGATGGATTCTCTCTTACTGCCCAAGACATGAAATTGCAGGTGGCACCTGATATATGATAATAAAAGAGCACCCATCAAGCAATCGACCCTGGCCTTTACTTCAGTGACGTCGTGAGAACACAGGTGGCTTACCTGTGCATCCCAGTGCTGCAGAGCAAAATGGTCTGCATTGTTAGCAGCTTACCGAGGGAACCTTTATCTTCCCATCTGTGTGGTCTCTGTTGTGATAATTTTGGAATGAAGCCATCTTCACTATTCTGAGAGTTAGCAGCAATTGGCTGCAGGGATGTTTATCCTGCACTCTCTTGTAAAGGCTGTCTTTTGGGGCTTGCAGTTGTCATCAATACTGGAACATGTCCTGGACAGTGATTAAGAGACTATAAGAGGAGAAAATTAATTCCTCTGCACTGTTCAGCTCTCAAACACAGGTCAAGCCAGTCAAACTAAGGTTTTAGCAGTTTAAAAACACGAGAAATCCTTTTTCTCAACCAGTACTATGTGTATCATATTTGGTAGTTTGAAGGAGTAATTAATTTTTAATATACTGGCAGACTTTTACAGAGATATCAGCTCAGGTTTAAAATCACAGAATCACAGAACATGCTGAGTAGGAAGGGACCCACAAGGATCATTGAGTCCAATTCCTGGCCCTGCACAGGATCATCCCCAAGAGTCACACCATGTGCCCGAGTGTATTTCCCAAATGCTTCCTGAATTCTGTCAGGTTTGATACTGTGACCGCTTCACTGGGGAGCCTGTTCCAGTGTCCAACCATGTTCTGGGGGAAGAACCTTTATCTAATATCCTACCTAAACCTCTCCTGACACAACTTCATGCCATTCCCTTGGGTCCTTTTGTGGATCACCACAGAGAAGAGATCAGTGCCTGCCCCTCCTCTTCCCTTCATGAGGAATTCATAGCCTGTGATGAGCTGTCCCCTCAGTCTCCTCTTCTCCAGGCTGACCAAGTGACCTCAGCCACCCTCATATGGCTTCCTCTCAAGGCCCTTCAACATCTTTCCTGCCCTTCCTTGGATGCTCTCTAATAGTTTAACACCTTTCTTATATTGTGGCACCAAAACTGCCTCCAGCACTCGAGGTAAAGCTGCCCCAGTGCAGAGCAGGGTAGGACAATGCCCTCCCTTGCCTAGCTGGTGAGGCTGTGCCTGATGCCCCTCAGCACAAGGTTGGTCCCCTGTCTGACAGGGCACTGCTGACTCATATTCCACTTGCCAATAACCATGATTTGTGTTGGAAGACTGTTATTTATCCCAGGAGCCAAGAAGATTTTATAGAAGTATAGTATCTCCCCTGGAACATTCCTACTAACAAGCTGTTAGTAGGTTTGCAGTCATCTTTTCAATCATTCCTGGAAATGTCCATAAGAAAACCCAAACCCTAAGTCAGTCTTTCCCTGAAATCATGAGGCACTGAATTCCACTGAGAAACCTGCAGACTCTTTGTGGCATTTGGTTATGACCAGAAAGATTCAGCTCTTAATGAAATTATATTGCAGAACAGTGCAGAGATATTAAATTCACTGAGGTGCCAAATTTTCAAGGCTGCACCCCCAAAGTGTCCTTTTGCCTCAGGCACCATTTTATGAATAAAGCCCCAGCTGAAAAACAGCAAGCCATTGTCGTGAACATAACTAAGCCGCTCTCATCTCTGTGAAGGGATTAGTGGAATTGCTTTGATTACTCAGACTGAGAAAAAGGTGGGACCATGATCAGGATTGTACTGCTAGCCCACCTTTCACAACATCTTCAAAGAAACCAGAATAGCATGTCCTTTACTTAATGCAAAATGCACAATACTGCTGTGATGGACTAAAACAGGCTGTGTAAAATGAGTTTTGCAGCTAGTGTAAGCAAAGGTGCCTTTCTGATGGGACGCATACTCTGTGAAATGAGCCTGCTTGTAACACAATGACACATAAAGAGCTCACAAAAAGAGCAGTAATCAACTGACAGCTGTGCCTCTGGTATAGACAAGGTTAAACATGTCACCAAGAGTGGTCTGAAGGGTGACAGTAGCACAGCTTTGCGGCAGTCCCAGTAAGAATGTGTTGTCCAGTCACCCAAGATGGTAAGTCATAACCTCATTTGCTGGCAATAGAAAGGCCTGTATATCAGGAGTTAGGGAGGAGTCACTTTGAAAAATACACCCAAGGGGAAAATGCATTAGCAAAATCAGCGGTCTGAATAAAAGGAAATAGCAAAGCTCAAAGCTATGTGTGGATCAGTTCAACAAACAGATATTATTGCTCAATACAAAGTGCAGAGCGAGACTGTTCCTAACTTCATCCCTTTCCAAAAGTTAATACCTCATTTTACTCATCTTATTTCATTAACAAAGACTTGTTAGCTTTCTCCTTTCAAACTGCTAGTTTTTATACATTTCTGTTGGAGAATGATATTTTTCCTTTAGCCCTCTTCTTGGTTAAAACTGCCTGCAATTCACACTTATGGCTTCAATATATAGAATATACCTTTATGAGTGTGCATCTACCATTTTGACTGTCGCTAGGATTGGTTGCTATAAAATGCAACAAGAAACCATTCTCTTCCTTTGTTCTAACATCTTGATGATCATCATCTATTTTTTTCCACTGTTGTCCTGCTTTTACATCTCACTGAGATCAAACTTCTTGTTCTATCTCTCAGAAACACATCTTTTTCTAAAACAGATTCCTTTTTCCCACCCACATCCTGGCAGCCTTTGCACTGAACACAGTTTTCCCATTTACAAAAGTCTTGATACTTAGAAACATTCATGTTTTACATCCAAGCCCCATCAAAGAGGCCAGCCAGCCAGCCCTGTATTCTTCTCAAAATGGGCAGTGGACCAGTGATTCATGAGGTTTCCGGTGATCTGGAGGAATTTGATTTTGCGATGACATTAGCTAGCTCTTTGAGGATTCCTGGATGAATCCTATGGGGCCCCATAGATTTGTGGGGAATCAGCTGGTGCAGCTGATACTGCACATTTCAGGTAGACTGGAAGTTGATCATTCTCACAGATAGGGTCCTGCAGCTCAGGGCACTACTGAGACCTCCTTGGTCCATCCTTCATGCTGAAAACAGAGGTAGAGAATGTGTTAAACACCTTTGCCTCAGCTCTGTCACCTGTGAGGTGACCATCCTCATCCTGTAATGGGCTGATGTTGTTTTTCCCCATGCTTTCTCTATGGAAACTTCTCCTCTTCATTCTCAGCTTCCTTCAGTAAGCTTTTTGCTTTTCCATCTTCCCGCAGTAGTTACTAACCTTGTGCTGTTGCTCTACTCACAGAACACTGGGAAGATCTGCAGTCTCATTTGGGAAAGTTGTCGTCATCCACACTCAGAAGAGCCAGGGTCCTGCTGTTTATGTTACAGCTAGAGATAGGAGAGAGGAGAAAGCAGAGCAAATGGAAGAAGCATCTCAATGGTCAGAGTCAGTACAGAGAGCATGAGTTACCTGTTCTGTCATCCTCTTCCTTTTGGTGACCTCCCAGTAGTAGCTTTATTTTTTTGGCTATGGAAAGCCTTATTAAGAACGTGTTTGGAGTAGTATTTACTATCTTTCTTACCAAGAATCAGGCAAAAATTTCTGTTTCCAAAGTGTATGTAAGACTTTGAAAACCTTTTTTTGGGAATGTTAAATACAAGAATGTGCCTACCTTTTTATCAGTGCTGTTTTAAATGTTCAACCTGCATTCACCAGTGTGAGCTTTGACATGTTTGATTGTGTCATGATAATCAGGTTTTGACCAATTCCTGTCTTCAAAATATTGAAACAGTAATATTTTAACAAAATACATCTTTTGGATGATTTACTTACATGTTATTTCTCTGGTTCCCTGAAGAGTAGGAAAAATATTGTTTGTGTAAGTTCTAGCCCACTCCAGCAAATACTATTTCCATAAATACTTGCACAAAATAAAAAATGATTTGGGGATGTTTTCCTACCAGTGTTTTTCTTCCCGTATACTTTCTGGAAGTGTCTTTTTATTGCCTTGAACATCTCATAAAACATATTTTAATGTTGCATGCTCAACAATTGCAGGTATTTATTTTCCAGGAGCTTTCACATCAGAGGCTCTGTATCTACAATTTCACACATCCAACTAGAGAGTAAGAAACAATTATACGAGTCTCCAGTGACGCATTGTAGCTAAGAAAACAACCGAAATAAGAAGTTATGGAGAAACAAAAATTCACAAAAGATTGAGTGAACAATTTCAAACACAGGTTAAAAGAAAATAAGCTATTTTCAACAAGCAATTGAAGAGGCAAAAATATTGAAAAATTGATAAATAATGAAAATTATTCATTATTTGTTGGAGGGATTTTTTTACATGGTCAAAGGAGTTATACTAGGTATGATTTTCAAGAGGTTTTGCCTAGAGAGATTGTCTTTGACAATGCTAGACAATTCAATGTGCGAATTTTTATTAAAGGGAACATGTACTTTGTCATGAAGTGTACATAAACGGAATCAAACCCATATTCTGGAATGTAACCTTATTATCCCCAACAGTTTTAGCTGTGATACTAATTTTCCCATTTTTTTCCAACCTGAAAGAGTATATGGTTATTGTAATTTTCGTTTAGGGCCCAAGCTGTAAGCAAACATTTATGATGTCTGTATACCAACACCTAAGTGTGCAAAGACTGCTCTGCACATACAAATTTTTTGCACAAGGCAGTTCTGGAGAGCTGTTGTTTTATGCAATAGTATCTAGTCGTATGTGTCTCCAAGTTTTTAATTTAATTCAGCATTACACTATCAAAGTGGCAGTGGACTATCTCAATCCCTGCAGATTTTTTGGTCCTTGCTGTATAGGTAGCACATGAAAATGGTTTTGCCCGATAAAGCAGAAAGGTATCACTGAATGCTGGAGCTCCTCAGCCTGCGTCTTAATCACAAAGCTGCTCACTTTATGGGAAATTTTTTATATTATGACATAGGTCTGTAGTAGAAGATCATGTCTGAGCTTATGAATGAAATGTTAACTTTTCTAACAAATCTACTTATTCACTGTATAATCAATCTTGCATTCACCATCCTCTGAGGTACTTGGTAGAGTAAGTCCAGATTGCAGGACAGAGAATTGTCCTTGGGGACCACTACAAATAAGCTGAAAGCTCTTATATTTCTAAAGGGTTTATGCTGTTGCAATATAACTTGTTTATATTCTGCCTGTTTCTGGGAATAGGACTGGTAGTACTGCTTCTTTTGATTCTTGTGTGATGCTTCCCATTTTAAGATCCCATCTTCACTTTCTGACACATTTCTCAGACTTTAAACTTGGGTTTTGAAATGTAAGTTTTCCTGTTGTGTGGCTCTCTCATACTGAATAAACTTAGGAAATACGAGCCAAAAGGGATTCCACTGTATCACAGAAAAAGCACATGGTATCTCTTCAAGGGCTGCCAAGCCCCATTAAATTGTTCTAGTGATCTTTCCTTACAAGATCTAGCGCCCCCATCCTTGAAAGGAGTCCTTCTGTCTTGCCTAAATTAATTGCCAAATTAATTTGGATCAGATCACAGGCCCTTGAGAGGTGCAGTTTTACAGCTTGAGCCAGCAGCGATGCCTGGGCTGCAGGCCTAGGAGTCCAGTCTGTCCTGTGTGCCCAGCAAGAGGAGCTGGACTCTGTGTCCCACAAGACCTTGGTTTCTACACATACTCTGCTTGTACACATGCTTTATATACAGGAGGCATGAGCTGAAATTACAGACATTGCAAGTAACAACCTAACTGCATGTAGGGAGCAAGCAGAGCTTTGAACAAAGTGTGCTCTGAGGTGAAGGATGCTGAAAAACGATCATGGATGGGTACCAGAAAACAGTAACACATATTCATGTCAATCTTCCTATGCCTTCTGCAAATATTCCTCTTCTGCAAAATGAGCATAAATAATGCTTCTTCTCAGAAAAGCAATCTGAGAACCTCATGATGTCATCACTGCTTATGAAACTGCAGTACCAAGCACCATAGCAAAGCTCATAAAGGAATATGAAATTCTAAGAAATGAGGCAGCCCTTCACCAGTGAAGGAACAGCAAATTGGATAGCTGCTCACCAAATATGCAGTAGATAAAGCAGAAGATATGTAATCAAAATATAGTTTCAATAAAGATATGAATTGTGGTGAAAGAGGCAATGTTAATATTTTATTCGTTTCTACTAAGGGTCAATGTGCCACCTGAGTACCTTTGTGTTAATAATTACCCATATTAAATTACTCACTAATTTATTAATTTACCCATAGAGTAAGATTACTCTGTGTATTGTATATAATTTCATATTAGATTTGATTTTTTCTCTATTTGTGACAAATATTTCGTTATATCATCACTTTCCTCTTGAAACAGCTACACAGTGTGTTCCTTAAGTTCTGAGTTAGTTCTACTAGACTAATTCTCTACATCACTATGAGTAACTTTGATTGTATTTCATGTAAAAACTGTAAGATATTTGATGTCATAGTCACACAATATTCAGCTGAGATTCACTCACTAAGGTACTTCATCTGTTGAGCCAGCTGGTTCTTTCTCTCCCCATTTTCAAATTGCAAAGTCTTTTTTCTAGAAAATTCTTGCCTTTCAAATTACTGGTTAATACTGTAGCAGCAAAGATAAACTTAATAAAATAGATTAAATATGAAAAATGTAATTATGTTTTAAATTAAATGTAAATGTTTAAAAATATAAAACTTTGTAAATGTGTTTTTGCATTTTGTACTGAAACCTCCCATATATATGTATAGAGCAATTGCCCACACAGAAAACTGTCTCACAAATTTCAAAGTAATAGTTTGCGTAATTATATTGAATCAGAGGGGTCCTGTTACTTTGTTCATAGCTGGGAAAAAAAAGCTTATGTAATACTGAAATGAAATGTTATTACAGTCTCACTTACTCATTCTTGGAATTGGCTTAGTGATTACTTCAACATCGACATCAGTGAAAAACATTTGACATCTGGCCTAGAAAATCAGACAGCAGACCACAGAGACTTTGATTAAAAAACTCCATGTAATTTTCTCCAATCAGTAAGCTGGCCTATTCTTTTATTAGAATGAAGGCTTCTCTCATCACCTGCAAATTTCTAGGAAGACCTCAGAAAAAAGGGGGAAAAAAAGCAGTTCTACCACTTTTATAATAAATTTCCATTCCAACAAGCAATTGCACAAACTGAAGAGGAACATTGGTTCCACTGACAAATTGCTCTGCTCTGTTTCCAAAGGGTCAAACATCTGATTTCCACAAGTATTTTTGCTGTTTATTCCTTTATCAGAGTTTACTATTTCATCCCTCTCTTTTTAATGATTCCTCAGGGGTTTTACAGAAGATGCAAACCCATTTTCTGGAAAAATACAGCAAAATGTACCAGCTTTTTCATGTTCTCTGTAAGTCACTGAATAATCTAGGCTAGGAATGATATAGGCCACTTGCAATCATGTTTTTACATTCTTCAAGGTATGATACCTTCTCCAGAGCACAACCACTCTGAGAAAGAATAAGCCATTATCACAGTATTACGACATACATTTAGAAATGAGTTGCACTGCAGTATCATCATGAATTAATGTCTCACGCTGACTTCAACTCACGACATGAGAGCAAGGCATCAATGAACTCATGCAAGAAATACTGCAGTAATGAACCCCCCCACACTGCCTTTCCTTTGTAAAAACAATTTTCTTCAATGAAACTGGAAAATTAACTCATTTTCAACAAGCTAATTTCAATGTATCTGTTTTCAGCTCCAAAAGTGTTGCTGAAGTCCTTTCAAATGCAGTACCCCTTCTGTCTCTGTTTTGGCAAGAACAAAGTCCTTGCTACCATGGTGCTACAGTAGATTTGCTTACCTCTTAAAAACAATGAGATATGCTGTCAAATATGATGCTACTATCAAAACTCTTGTAATCAAATCCCAATAAAGTTACAAAGTTGGAATTGAAAGAAATTACTGTGTTTCCTTAAACTGAATGTCACAGTGTAATCCTTACAAAAGGTAATGATCAAAAAAGTCTTGAGAGAAAAACTGTAGCAAGGAGACAGAATAAGCTGGCTCCTGGAAACAGAACAAGAAATCTCTCTACCGTTGTAAACTGAGGACTGTATTTAATGGTGTGCCTTACAGATCCTGATCATAATCAATCATGTTCCAATGCAGACGAGTTTCTCTTTCTCCTGTTGGGTTTTGTTAGAAGCAATCATGTTAGTTCGTCCTGTATAACATAGTCCTTTAATTATACAACAGTTGATACCTCCAGATATTTGCAGCCATGTTAAAGGAATAAAAATTTCCTTTATGAAGATGTGCCTAATGGCCCAAACAAAACACCTCAAAACATATAACAATATAACATTAACAGCATAGAGCTTTTTTGCCTACATATAGGGAAGGAACAACCTGCTTGCTATCAGAGCACAAGTGCTGATCGCTGCATCCTGGCTGTATTCTGTAATTCCTTCTTTAACTACTAATTGTAAAACACCATGCTTCATTTTCCACTAAATCATTAGCATATGACTATGAATTTCACAGTATAGAAAACCTATTTTTATGATAGATATAACTAAATCTCATTGAGAAAGATAATGAATAGGATCTATTGCCCTGTTATCCAAAGTCTTGTTATTCTGTTTTACATTCTCAAAATGTTTTGCATTCATGCTACACTCCATTCCACAGCAGTCATTCTTTTTAACAGTTAAAGTGTTGTAGTCTCTCTGCTAAGGGCTAGGTCAGTTATTCCTTTTGTAATAGTTGCAAGAGAGAATAAACCCAGAATGTATATTCTCCTGTCTGTGTTAGGGAAAATGGGGACAGAAGTGCACACAATGGAAGGTTTTCTCATGTGACCTGGGGAAGAAGTGGGATACACATGGGGCTATGATGAGCTGTATCTTGTGTTTGCTTTGTTCTGCTGCATGGCTGCATTCCCATAGTAAACTATTGCAGAACTGGACATTAATAACTTTACTCTCACTAATTGGTTATGGACTTTATGGTACCAATCAATAAACTAATTAAGCTGGGTCAGTTGGTCTCCTGAGCCCTTCTTAAGAACAACAAATAGACAATTGTCAAACCCATGGGTCACAGACACCGCCAGAAGGAAGTGAATGATGTACCTGGAGGATGTGGGCAAATGCAGATTTCTGTGAGCCTGGGGGGTGTACCAAGGCCTGTTGAGGAGCTGCTGCTGCTGCGAGCAGCCGGCGGAGAGGAGGCAAGGACACCTATAGAAATACTTGAAGCATGGCTGTAAAGGCAAGCCCAGAGGAAAGGCTTTCTGAGCAGAGCATTGGCTGGAAAGACCTCAGAAATTTCTTCCCCTTGTGCCTCAAGCATTTAAAGTTTCTTTTCAAAAAATATATCAAATAGCATTAAAAGCAGATCTGCCTCTGTCATTCACTTTACCCTCCAAACAGATCTAGCCTATAATATTTCAGCATCTATCTTAAGGGATTGGGTGAAAAATGCAACAGAAGTGGTTTTCCTTCTTTTCTCTTGAGCATATACTACCATTCCTGCCTCTGCAAACACTTAATTTTATTTAAATTTTCTTCTGCCTGGAACTTCAACCACAGCAATTTATTTTTCTCCCCATGAGCACATTACAAAAATTTACTTTAAGTTGATTGACCCTGACAATGTATGATAAACATGATCCTTTATGCAGATCTGCTTAGTGCAATGCTGAAATAAAAGGCTGAAATACAAGAAATTACACAATCATATAATCTATGATTGCTGTGAATTGGAGTAAGTAATCCTGGCTACTTCTTTCAGAACTGACCCAGTATAATTCTATTTCAAGTTATCTGAATATAAATTAAGTGGCACCAAATGTATTTTGTCTTCAAAGTAACATTTGTTTACTGAACTCTACATGGTATAGCCAAGGATGTAAAAATTCTTCATGTAATTACAGTAAAGCAATTAAAAACACACCAAGCTTCTGAACTAAGCAAGTGACATATTAAGACTAAACTAAGAGAGGTCTCTGCTTCTCCATAATTCCACACACTGCTCCGTGATATAAAGCAACACAATATTTCTTTTATCTTATAATTCTTTTTGAATAGTTTCATCACTAACAAGTGATATCTCATCACATAGGACTAAGGCTTTTATTATTTGTTTCGTATGAATCTCTGAGTATGGCTTGCCTGAACATCTGTTGTTTTGTACTGTCATGAGAGGGAAAAAACCCCATGTCCAGTAACATTTTATATGTAGCATAAAAGGTCCATTTAACTAATTTGTTTTAAAAAATACAGTGATTTGGTTAGGTGTTATTTAGCTTCTCCCTCAGAATAAAATTAACCCTTCTGTTAACAAAATCTTCACCATATTTTTGCAATTTTTCCTTTTCTACAGAACCATACAAGGAAGTGATTTTTCTTTTAGCTTTGGAAGTAATTAAAGAAAACTCACTTTGGTGAACCTGAACTATTTTTTTCTTACTTCAATGATTTTTATGTTATTTACAGGTGTAATGAATTTTTTCTTTAATTTACACTTGAAGTATTTTGTTATGATACAGTTTCAACCACAAACATTTTATACTGATAGTAAATTTGATTTAAATTTGAAACAAAATCCTACTTTATAGCAAAATAGATTTAAGAAACAATAAAGTATTCAATTTAAATGAATATATTATTTTTCTAAATCGCCTTCAAAATTCTAGCCCTAATCTCTAAGTGGTTTTTTTTCTGATTACAGGTCTTTTCTGCATACTTTAAATTTCTAGTCTTTAAATTGACAGTGTGCTAATATAGAGACCACACCACTAGGATGTCTCCTAAATTTTCTTCATTTTCATCTGTGAGATACGGGGAAGTCTGTTGTCTGAAAGAGTAGACATTTATTACGGAGACTAAGGGGGCTCCATTTGAAAATGATATATTGGAATGTTTGCTAAGAATGGGTTTGGTACATATTTCTAATGCTATGGATAGTGTTTCATCACGAATCCTTTTTGGAGGGCTTATCTCTGAAAATTTCATAATCTGTCTCTAAGGGGATTGTATATACAAATGCATTAATTCTTTGTTTGAGCATCTTATGACCATCCTAAATATGGGATCCTGCAGAAGGGTCCTGCCTAATCATGTGTTTACAAAGTTTATGCTTGTTTGCATACTGTATGGTTGCCAAAATGTCTGGATTCGGGACTGTAACTGCACAGCTGAGATGAGCTGTGCTATTTTCTGTTCAGTAAAGACGCTCTATGATTTGCTGTTCCTAGAAAAATTTCTCTCAAGATCGTGTTTTAAAGGCTATTGTAAGATTTTCTCAAGCAAAATGAATAAAAATACTTCTCATTATAATGAAAAGGTTTTCTCATTATAGCATTTTCAAACCTTTGGAATTATCTTAAGACCAACCTTGACTGCATGGCTTTAGTACCTACTAATTTCTTTGTTTATTTTGGATTTTTTTTACAATAGCTATATTCTTGGAAGATATTTTCCATATTTAGTTACTTACATGTATCCCAAAACTAAGAACGCGTATAGGAAAAAAAATTTGCAGATGTAAAGTAATCTCAATTTTACAGAAGTAAAGTTTGATCTTTATTACACTAAAAGAATTTGGCGTAACAAGGCATTGTTGTTGGGGCTTTGAGTAATATGATGATAAAGGGAAATGAGAAATGAAGGGATGTGCATTGCTGTAGAGTTATGCAGCTTTCAGTTCAGAGACAACAAGCCTACTTTCTTTGCCTTTATTTATCATATTGTCTGAGAATATTAAAACACCACATGATGTCCTCCTCTCCTAATGTCAGCTTGCACCTCTTTTTAAATTTAGCTGGCATATATGCAACTTTCCAGTTACAGTGTAAGCAATTCTAGGAAATCTCACCACATGATTCTGTAAGAAAATAAAAGCAATTTTCATGTATTAGAAATTACTTCAATTAACAGATTTTTTCTTTCAGCTCTGACATCACTGTGAATTCTGTTTACATGGCAAAAATAATTTCAGATAATATTTAGCAGACATACTTTCCCTCTATTTGTAAGCTCTTAGCTACACTGCATAGTGCATAATAATTCTCTCACAAAATATTCATACAATATCCTGAGCTGGAAGGCACCCACGCGACAGTCGAAGTCCAGATCCTGGCCCTGTGCAGGACCGTCCCAAGAAGCATGTGCTGGAGAGCATTGTCCAAACACTTCTTGAACTCTGTCAGGCTTTGTGCTGTGACCACAACCTGGGGAGTTGTTCCAGTGTGCAAACATCCTCTGGGTGAGGAATCTTTTCCTGATATCCAACCTAAACCTCCCCTGACACAACTGCAGTCCATTCCCTTGGGTCCTGTCACTGGGCATCAGAAAGAAGAGATCAGTACTTGCTTGTAAATATCTTAGTCATGAGGAATCTCTGGACTAAGAGGACTCTCAGTCTCCTCCAGGTTGAATAAACCAGGTGACATCAGCCACATCTCATATCTTCACCATCTTTGTTGCCCTCCCTTGGACTATCTTTAATAGCTCAATATTCTTCTTATATTATGACCCCCAAAGCTGTCCCCAGCACTGAAGGTGAGGCCACCCCAGTGCAGAGCAGGGTGGTTCAATCCCCTGCCTTTCCTGGCTGGTGATGCTGTGCCTTGATGCCCCCAGGACATGGTTGGCTCTCCTGGCTCTCAGAGCACTGCTGATACATATTCAACTTTCCATTGCCCACGGCCCCCAGGTCCCTTTCCACGACGCTGGTCTCCAGCCTCCGTACATTCAGTCTGTCTATACATCCAGGGTTGCCCCAGCCCGGGAGCATAATCCAGCACTTGTATTTATTAAACTTCACACAGCTGGTGTTCACCCAGCCCTCTGATTTTTCTAGGTCCCTCTACAGGACCTATTACAATGTAGGGTCTATATTATCTCTGTAGGGCCTATATTATAGAGTAAAATTTTTTCAACATCCACCTGACACTGACCATAAGTTCATCCAGGAACCAATGTTTTCGAGATCATATTGCTGCAGGAGTTTTTACTTGTTCTCCAAATTACTATTTGCACCCTTTATTGTACTTGCTTAATGGTCTGGCACATTCTTTTCTTGTTCGTACAGTTAGGGTACTTTTGTGTCATGGTTTAGAGGAGTTTCTACCAACACAAGGATAGGGAAATTATTTTAAATCACATACCTAAGAATCCTTTAAATGAAAGCTTATCCCTCAATTAGCATTCTGATCCAGTGAATCTATAGCAGTTAGAGGAAGAATGCCACCCACTGAATTCACACCAATTCTGTTCACATCCCAGGTTTTTCTTACAGATTCCTTAACTTCATACTGATAAAGCCCAATACTAGACGGTTCTGATACTTGGGAAGACCACAAGCCAAAGAAGTATGATTCCAAAATTCATATAAGGGGCAGCTGAGTTTTTAGGCTGTTGAAATGAGATATAAAAAAGAAGCAATAACACATTTTGCAACACATTGCGTTTGAAGAAGGATGGAGCAAGTAGACTTTTAGGAGTTTTATGATATGAAAAATGCTGAAAATTAAAGTAGAATCAACAAAGATTTTTTTAAGTTTTGGAAAGGAAATACTGATGGATTGTAGACCACAATACTGTTACATCTCTAAAACCTGAGGCAAGCATATCTTATTCTGAAGTAGACCTGTAAATTGAGCAGGTTTGATCTTGAAACTACTGAAATAAAATGGTGTGCAAAAATATGGGCCAGTGCTATTTTGCCCCATGTCATTTTGCATTCAAGAATATGCATACCTCAGGGGACAATAAGGCCATAAGGAATCTTCTTATGATGTTTTTTTCTGATGACAATCCCAGTTCTGTTATTCTATTATGCCACCCAGACTTAAGCAATAGTCACATTACAGCCATCCACATTCATATGATTTTTAAAAAAACAGGTTATTACTTGTAAGGTCAGGCCAGAATTTTGGGTGTAACTGTAAATGACCTTTGCTTGATAGTATTTTTTTTATACAGCAATGACACTCAAAGGAAGAAACAGTGGAAATCAGTGCAGCTTTCAAATTAAATAGATAATGGCATTAACATCTGCTGTGTAAAACAAAGAGAGCACAACTCCCAGTCTCAATTTTTTTGAAATTAGGTCACATCATAGGAGAATGAAAACCCTCTTCTGAATGATACATCTGAATTTAACAGTATGTTTTCATATCATATAGTCACTCAAGATAATTTAGAATAAGTAGAACTTTGTCATTTAAATATTCCCATTAGCACTGAATACCACAAAGAAAGCTGTACTCACATTCCACTCCAGAACAGAACTATTATCCCATAATTCATATGGAAATTTGTACCTGAAAAACAACGGCAAGAATCATTGAGTCCATACTGTTGTTTTGTGTGGCTATATTAGATGTTAAAATAAATTTCCATTACTGCATTTTTATTTTTTTATATACAATTCAACAACAGATATAAATGTTTAGATGCTGTAAATAATAAAAAACATGGACACAAGCAATAATAAGAAAATACCTCAATTTTGAACAAAACTGTACCCTTGTATTTCAAAGGTACTTAAAATAATCGATCATCCAAATAAGAAGATGTGCTTGGTAGGATACTGAGTCTCACAGGAGAGGGCACTGATCTGTTAAGCCACATATGATGATAAGTAAAAGAGAGGAAAATTGGCTGGCAACAACTAACATATTGATACTGAGGAAATATTTCCTGGGCATGAACAGGAAGGGATTGAGGGCTATGGAGCCTGCCTTCTCTGGTATCCAGTGCAGCAGAGGCAGGGAGGGACCTCAGAGAGGGCAGCAGGACCATGTACTGCTGCTGTGTTGTGGCTGGCAGGTGCAAGCCTCCTTAATCTGCCTTGCTAGGTGAGCTTGTGATGACAGTCCAGCACCTTTCAAAGCTGTACTCAACAGTATGCTCAGATAATATTTTAATGACTTAAAAAAACTTTTAGAAACAGCCTGGACTGAAGGAATGCCTATGGGTAGACAGCGTTGCCAACCTTAAAAGTCATTTAATGTTAATTCATTAAAGTAACAAATATTCCTGTGGAATTTTTATTATTTCCTGTAAGGAGATTTGCAAAGAAAATCATAGCATGATTAACACTGCTTTAAAATGTGAAGTTAATTCACATTTTTCCATTGTTGCAAAACATTTTTCTCTGTGAATTCCCCACCTCTGAAGTGGTGAGCCGCTACTCATGGGGTTGTTGTGACTACAGAGGGTTAAATTATTTCTCGTGATTCGACAAAGCAGTCTTTGTTTATCTAGGACAAGCCATTTGCAAACAGAGTTCACACTTCACAAATACATTGTCTGCTCATAATTGTTTAATGAGCAACATCTACAAACAAAGACCAGTGGTGGGGTTGGCTGTGACTAATTTCCTCTGCTCAGGGTTTCCACTGGGTAGCTGGTCATTTTAGCTACACCATTTTGTTTCTGCTCTTTTTAACAACTCAAGTGATTTAAGGAGGAATTGACACCTCTTAAGTAATGACAGTGAGACAGGTATGTTTTCCCTGCTTTTGATGGATTTTTTTTATTCAAAACTCATTGTATTTTTCAGTTTGTTCTGAGAATAGAATCTTGATGGAGATCACCGAGGGCCATCCCAAAAAACCAAAATACTCCACAGAAATATCAGGAAACAAGCAGGGAACAAGCCACAGGGAATTGCCACTTAGAATCTGAGTAGCATTTTTGAGCCTGGTCTCGCAGTATTTCCTGAGCTCTCACTGCTACTGTGAGGATTAATAGAACATCTAGAAGATGCATATTACCATTATCTTCTTGATATATCACATTGTTGGGTTTTTTCATACTTGATAATACTTGATTCTTTTCCTAAGCTTATTTGTCACAACATAAAGAAATGCTTTTTAAGAATACTATTAGCATGGTCTTTTTGGAGTCCCAGCAAAACAATGGGCACTGCTGTTTATGATAACTTATGATAACTCACAATATTTATTCAGAGCTCAGTCCCTACTACCACCATTTGCAGGCCAATCTCTGTCTTTTGGCCTTAATCCCCTCCCTTGCCACCCCTCAACATGAAATGAAATGTTAGGAAAAGCACTAAATGAATTAGAACTTTCAAACTTCCATCAAACAAATAAGCAACAACCAAAAAACCCCTTCATCCTTCTCTCGTTATGGTTTGTTGAATCTTCTTTTGTCTTGTTGTATAATAGGAATAATGTTCATGGCACTGGAGTATACACACAATAAATAGCTTCTGTGGTTATCAAACACCTCAGCTTCACTTCAGTATTTAATCACCCACAAAAGCCATTTCTTGCCTTGTATACTTCTCTGCCACAAACATTATCCTGTAGCTAACATACACCCTGGAGTGCCAGACCTTCATTTTGCACTCTGAAAGCTGAATTGGAAGAATGAAAAACCCAACCCTCGGTTTTTAAAACACCAGTTGAAAAGTTAAAAAGGGGGGAATAGTAATCAAAATCCCCATGCTCCCATTATGTAGTAGAGAGAAAGGGCTGACTTAAATGGTCTCCCAAAATTACCTGCTGGAAGGATTCCAAGAAAAAACATAGTTATGATAGACATATGTTAGCAAATTATGATAATAACTTGTTTCTGGGAGGAATTAACTTTTCTCCCATGTTAGAAATAACCCTGACAGAGCCAAAAATGCTCTTCATAGAACAACTTTGAGAAGTTTCGAACAATAAATATAAATGCCTCTCTCAAGCTGCTTCTACATACCCTAAATGTTAATGACCTGAAAGGCATAAAGAAACATAACATAAAATTAATATTCCCTTAGTTCATCTTTCCTGCCTTTTCCATATCCACTTCTTCACCATTCCTCAGGTTTCCCCTTTAAGCTGTTGACAGCACTGGAGAGGTCCTGAGATCCTCAAAACTGGTGAGCTTCTTTTATTCTTGGGAAGTTCTGTGTTAGCAAACTATGTGCTCCTGGTCAGTCCAGCTGTACTCTTCCTTTATCTCACCTATGTCTGATCAACACTATTTGATCAAACTAAGTTACTCAAGTTGCTAGATGGATATTTGTGGCTTCTAAGTACTTAGAAGTCAAAAAGGGAGAGATGAGAGAGAACTGAGCCTGTGGGAAAGCAAGACAATGAATGAAACTTTTTCTATTAATGCCAGAGAAGAAATATTCTGGGAGAGTATTAAGACAAAGAAAATGCTTCTGAAGAGAAAGAAAAAAATGAGGGAAGGATGGAAGGCAGAAAAAAAGAGAATGATAATGGAATCTTTACAGAGAGAAAGTAGTAAAGTAGTTTGTTGACCAGAGAAATTAATGGATCAACAAAAGGAAGAGAGGTCATGCTATAAAGAGAAAAACCAAAATGACAAAAGAAGGAAAAACTAAACAAGTTCCACAGTGACTGGAAGTAGATCTGAAGTTTAGTAAGAAGGGAAAGGCATTATAGTACTGGAAAGGGGGACAAAGAACTGGAAATGAGTAAGAGAAGGTCAAAAGAGAAAGAAAGGATGAAAGAAAAAAGCTAGATAGAGGGAAGAACAAAGCAGCTAATGTTTGGCTGATGGATGTATTTTTCAGTGCTTTGGCCACTGTGAAATTATAAAAGTGAAAACCCAGGGACTACTGTGTTGCACATTCTGTTGTATAAGCTAGAGTTGGACGAGAAACACCATGCACATGAAAGCAGTGAGAGCTTGCACTGGAGCTTACCTCTTTTCCTACATCCTTTTGATTTACTCTGAGTTTGTTAGCGTTATTTAAAGTGAAGAACTATAAACTGAAGCTGCAAGATGAGTGAACCCGCACTGGTGCATGTTAGCGACCTTCCCCTGATTCTTTAGAAGGAATTTTAATGGAATAGTTAGTGTCTTTTGCCTGCATGATAAGGGAGGCTGCTCCAAAACATGGCACAGGAAGCACTTTAGAGGCAGACATTGAGCTGTTTCTTCTAGAAAAGCAGAGGTTGTTGGAATGTTACTCAAATAAACTTTTTGGTTTTCAATTCCAGTATCTGTGGTTTCAGGTTTGTTCTTAATATGAGGCTCACAGAGAAAGACTTGTTATAAGAAGAAGGTTGAACATTTGCGGTGTTAGATAATATGATGCATTGCAGCTTTGCCAGTCTGTCTCCAGAAGACTAGAAGAGAGACAGGTAGTGTGAAGTCAGGAATATGTCGATTCAGATATTCTGTTGAAAGGTTAATTTTAATTAAAGATATCCACTAGCGGAGAGAAGGATTTCCACCAGGCAGTCACCCTGCCCCCTCTCCCACATAGCACATATCCAGCTACAGGAAACAAGGAAGGAAGTCATCTCAAGGGGGAAGTGAACAGACAGATTTATTTTCTGCTGTGTTGAACTTTGTCATGTTAAAGCATCCTGCCATCTAATGGAGTTCCCAGTCCTGATTTGGTCAGTTCTCAGGGTCTCCCTCTACAGTGAACAGGAAGGGGTGGATATGAAGAATCACATTCATGAAAGCAGAATGACGACCTTTTTAAGGAGAGGGTTTTTTTTATATTCATCTCATTCAAGTGTCTAAAAAATCACATTACAGAGTCATTTTCTTGCCTTTATCCATTCACTGGCCCAAAGAAATATTGCATTATTGCATACAGATTCACGTGATAGACAGAGGAGGTTCCGTTGCAGGTCACCTCACAGCCAAGAGCATTCTCTGGGGAACCAAAAGATGTGATCTAAGGGCCCAACAGGAAAGAAAAATTTAGAGCTGGACATTTCACAGTCCAAATTAATAGAAAAGCCACAGACTCCTTAGGTAAAAAAAGTGGGTGCAGTCTCTTTGCCATCCTCTTTTTCTGTGTTACCTAAACCTGATAGATCTAGTCCTATGGTGGCATAAGTAGAGGAAGACTTACCTATGATTAAGGCACAGAGAGTGAGCCTAGGTGCTTTGGTCTCTCTGGATTTAGGAGTTTCTTGCTTTCTCGAGGTGTCAGGGAAGCTGAGGTACATACAGGGTTAGACAGGGTGATGCATCATTATTAGATACAGCCATACGTACCTATATTGGACTCAGGTGCCAAAGGAGGCATTGTGATCTCTAAGTTCCCCTTATCAATTGAGCCCCATGTTTCTGTCAGCATCCTTGTTCCTTTCAGAAACGTTCATTTTGATTGGGTTTTTTTCTTTTGTACAACCTGCTTTACATTCTTTATTGTTTCTATAAACTTATAAAATTACCCTATTTTATAGAAACGTAAATCACTTAAGTCAACTAAAAATACGAGCTCTGTTCAATACACTCAGGATGAAATAGCTGTATAAGCTTTAACCCTTTATGCCAGTCTCTGTTTATTATCCTTACTTATTTAACTCACAAGCTGAAATAACTTCTGTGTCCTGAGACATGCACTTCTGACCCAGCTTTAATATCTTTCATTTGGCATTCACACTGTTTTTTCAGTGCATTGTAAGTGGGACTGGAAACACATCCTCTCATTTACTAGACACCCTGCTGATTTCAGTGACATAGCTTAGGAAAATTTCATCTGTTTGGGATAAAATAATGTTATATGCCTTCTGTCTGACCTAGGTTGGATTCTTCGACAAAATTTCAGCAACGATAATTGAGTCCTGTATTGCTCATTTTGAAAAACACCAGTATCACTACCGTGAATAATGTCACCTTTTCTTTGCACTAAGGCATGGACTATGGCTTGGACTAAGTGACCTTTGCATCCAGCCACAAGTAAGACAAAGCCGGCCTGCGTAAGGCCGCCTGTTGTCTTAGTTTATCTGTGGTTGAAAGTCAGACCATTTAAGTGGTAATATATGCTGGTGTAGGTGGTCAAGGCGGGGAAGCAGGCCAGCTAATCTTATTTTCTCCCATGGCATGCTCTCCAGCTGGAGTCTTACAGTCACCAGGATAGAAGGGCAAGACTGATGTAGAAATCAGTCCTCTTCCTACAAATGTGCAGCCGGTGTAAATTTTCTGGTCCCAGGTCCGCAACCAAACTGTGCAGAACAATTCTTCTGTAACAAAATTTGTCCCAGTTCTTGCTGTGACATGCATGCACTGCTGCTCAGTGGGATGAAGCCTTCAGGGAGCATGGCAGGGAGGCCACAAGTGGTTAAAGGCAACATTTCATGTAATCAGCTGAAACAAGAGGAGTCAGGGTTTTGAGCACAGACCTCAGAATGAAAAGTGGCACCAGGTAACTCATCAGACGAGGGATAAGAAAGGTCAGATGTCTGTGTGCACAATGGACGTGAAATGACACTAGATATTAGGAAGAAATTTTTTACTGTGACGGTGGTAAGGCACTGGAACAGGTTGTCCAGAA
Organism: Corvus brachyrhynchos; assembly: GCF_000691975.1. NCBI lineage: Eukaryota > Metazoa > Chordata > Aves > Passeriformes > Corvidae > Corvus > Corvus brachyrhynchos. The sequence continues at coordinate 473,536 of NW_008237244.1, forward strand.
AAGCTGTGGCTGCCCTGGAAGTATTCAAGGCCAGGCTGAATGGGACTTAGAGCAATCTGGCCCAGTAGGAGGGGTCCCTGGCCAAGGAGGGCAGGTTGGAACTAAGTTTAAGGTCCTTTCCAACCCAAACCATTCTATGATTCTATGATTCAGACAACAGAGAAAAGGGCTGAACTAAAGCAAAATGTGTTGCATAAATTTTCAGGATTGAGTGATGCTGGACCATTACTTAAACCAGAATTTTCATAGGATTTCAGTAAGTATATTAATTTCCTGGGTCCTGATTTCAGACTGGGATGTCTGTCTTGTGGAAATGGTAAACCACTATGTCTAACCAAAATGAAAGAGGGTTTTCATGTGTGCAGGGATGCCACAGAGTTCTCCCAAGGATTCAAAAAAATCAGATTCTAGGTATATCTGGTTGACAGTTAGAGGAAGCTTTTCATTTTCATCAAAATTTCTTTCATCTTTAGCCTGTAAATAATAACAGCATGATAATTACCCACATGATGAGACTTTTTGAGAAAAACAAATTGGTAGAGCACTTGAGTGCAGTGGTGGCAGGGCAGGATCTGTAGGAGGCACTGCATGGCATGCACTTGCAGGTGTTGTACCTCCATCTTATGCCACTGCAGCAGTTGCACGGCTCTCCCCACTGCTGTTGCAGCTACCAATGAGCACCTAAGAGGAACCCAAAAATAACCAACTGCCTTCGGGGAAGGTATGAAAATTGCACTATAAATACAGTCTCAGCATACACTGAGCAATGAGGAGACAACAAATACAGAACAGAAGCTCATGAAGTGGGGGTTGTCCATCAGATGCGATGGATGAGGAAGGGCTTTGTGCACAGCTGGATGTTATCCGTGCAGTTAAAGGCTGTGCCAGAATGAATGCAAGAAATGAGCCAGATCAATGATGCCCAAGAAATATTTTCTAGTATTTGAGCAGCTGATTCTGAAAACCTTAATGAAGTTCTTCAAAGCCTTTCTTTGTTTGTATGTGCATGTATTTATGAAATTAAGTACTTCACTCGGTCATTTTTATAAGCTACTTTTGTTCCTTACTTTTTGTATATATTCATTCATCTTCATTTTTATTTAAAATTAAATGAAAAAGTATTCTGATATCAATGATAATGGTACTTTATTAAAGACTACTTTCTAAAGATGACACCTGATATTTATAGTGTTTGCATTCATTGTGGTGGCATCATAATACTGTAATTATTTGATATAATAAAAGGCATTATTTCTCTGTGTAAATCTCACCCCAATCCAAGTAACCAATTTGGCTCATTGATTCTTCTTGCCAGGAGTATCCATCCACCAATGATTTCCTGTAAATCTAAACCATGATAATAAGGAGAACAGGCCATGTTCATTGTTTGTTACCTTCATCAAAGGCAATGTATCAAGGATACATTTGACCTTATTATCTTTAACTCGGTGTTAAATTCATAATAACATTCATGAAGATGTTTAAGTCCCACATATGACACCAGACCCAGATTAAAACCATTAGTGAACAAAATCAACATATTATTTTAGGAGTTCAAACTGTTGCAGAAATCTTAAAAATCAGCCTAGAACTCAATGAGAAATTTTTAAAATGCAGAAAACAAAAGTGAGTGTTGGTGTAAACAAAGCATTGCAGTAAAATTAAAATGTGGTAGATGCAACTACCAAATGCTTTATTGAGTAAGACAGATAAGCAAGATTTGGTGTTTCTGTTTATTGGGATTGTGTTGATTAATACAAGAGGGGTTTTGGAAAAACCACATAAGAGATACAACATTTAAACAGGAAACAGATGGCCCTTAACTGGGCATGCAGGTGAGGAAACAGTGGCTTCCTAATTTCACTGAGCCAGCAAAACAAGAAGAAATATAATGCCTTCTTTGTTCCCTTCAGTCCAGTATACCCTGGATTAGATATTACTTTTTAGCTTCTTAAAATGTATTTTAATTTTTTTACAGACACTCATAGCAAGATTACACTCTGGACATGGGCTCATTTCTGATGAGTAACCCTCCTAATCCCATGCCTGCTGAATCACACATATGGTGGTACTACAGCAAACAACAGAAAACTGTGAAAAGTCAACTATTTGCAAAGCACGGTGGGCCTGGAAGAAACCACAATAATTTATAGAATGCATTAAAACTGGATTGCAAGGAAATTTATGATAGGCAGACGCACAATAATGAAAAAAACACAAAGATTAATTAACATAAAAATTCTAGCTGTCATATTTCTCTAAGTAGAAATAATTACAAGGCAATTTTATTTCACTGAATGAACCTCCAAATGGGCACAGAGTAAAGTCAACATGGGAATGAAAGTCACCTTTAGACTAGTAAAAGAACAGGTCACAATCTATCTGGGTGGGCTGGTAATAATGCAATTTCTTTGTAAAATGCAACTGCACTGGAAACAGTACGAAGTTCAGGACATAAGAAAATGTAAAGGATTTTTTAAAATCTATTTTCTTTGACATTTTTCATATATTTATATGAAAAAATAAAAAGTAGCCTTAAAAATAAATGCGTGAAGAAATAAAACAGATTTTTTTTCTTTTTAATAACAGAGGAAGATTCTGTGTGAAAAATGTTATAATCCTGATCTGTTTGACAATATATCTACATGTATGTAACAATATATAAGCATATATATATATATATTTACCCCCCACAAATATACAAATATCAAACACAAAAAGCCATATCTGAGGTACAAAATGGAATGACACCAAGTTTCAGTGTCAAAGAAGAATTTTCCCCAGAATTTTGAGTTTAGTCTCTTTTGCACTGCTCTGATTCAGGAGGTCCTCACTGAAGTCAGTAAAATCCCATCTCTGACACTGGGTAAGGGGAAAGATGAATATATTCCTCCAGCTGACCTCGAAAACAAAATCTGAATATCATTTTTTAAGTCACTGTGCATCTGCAACCTGTGACTACTGGTGTTGTATCAGATATGGCTGATGACACTGAAGTGGGAAGTGGAATGTTTTATAGAGAAAATGTCTGTGACAGAGCACTGGGGAGGCTGACCCGTATGCCCTGCTTTCATCCTCTCTAATTAAGCTGGAGCAGATACATTCCTTGTCGAAATTGATAGCTGGTGGCAGATCCAAATGAATTTTCACATATTTCTGATGATGTACAATACAGTCTTGTTGTTTATGCAGCATCATGCTGTATGCCAACATGATGCACCATACCATGTGAGACTGGCAAACTTGCAAAGGAGAGTAGGAACAATTTTAATAGCTTTCTTTCAGGTTGGATTGTGGGTATCTGATCTAAACGTTAGGTGATTTCTCTAGAAGTACATATCAGTAAAGGTTGATGATTTAAGCATCTCCAAATACTTTTAATCTTCAGATATTTTGGTGCCAAGTCCTTTCTAGTGAATATAATGGACTTCAATGTTGAGAGCAATGAAGAGGGTGAGGTTTTCATATACATGCAGCTCCAAGCTTCTTTAATGCCCTTTGAAATGTAGTGGAACAAAGATGCTTTCTTCTCTGATTTAGCCAAATGGAAGTGAGGGTTTATTTACATTTAGACTTATTCAAGGATATATTTCTTCTTCTGCAATGTATCTATAATATTATAGTTAGGAAATCCAAATGGATTTTTTCTACTGTTCAAAATCTATTTTTCAACTCATTACATTAACTATCTCATCAATTCTTAGTTAACTTTTTATACATACATATTTTGATTGGATTCCAGTTCCCAAAATTTTCACCTAAAATTTTTCTCTTCTATTTATATTTTTAAATTTCTGACCTTTTTCATTTATGTAAATTTGATTAAAATGCTAATAGTTCTAATAAATGGAGAGAAGGATTGTGGTATTGTGGCTAGAGCACAAGGCCAAAAAGAGAAGTGTGTATGAAATAAGTCTCTGGTTTTGTAACTTACGGCCCTTACATATCTGTTCCGTCAGCATAGTTTCTCTGTCCTATCACGAACCTCCAGCTTCCTTCTTCTGGCTTCATATCCTGTGAGTTGAACTTTCTTGGACTTCATTAATGTCACTTAAATGTTTGCATGGATCATCTCAAATTTCTTCTCTGCATTTTGGACTGCAAATCGGAGTCAAAGATATTTACTCTTCTTTCACAATTGGGTTCTTCAAGTTTTCCAGTCTTTCAGACTAATGTGTTACTATCTGCTTCACAGAACTGTTTTGGTATTCAATAATTCACTTTTGTTATTAAAGCATATATGGGAGTAATGATGATTTGCCCCTCATTTTTGTGAATCTGAAGACTGCATCTTCAAACAACAGATCTGCACAAAAGGATCTCTGACATCTTGTACAACACTAAAGCAGCCAGGCACTGATCTCTGTGTAAAGTGCCACATTTTCAAAATCACCTCACCAATCAGCAGTTCCTAAAATTTGGCGTCAATTATGTGAACTGAGCTCTTTGAAGGACTGTCCTGATTTGTATTGAATGTGCACATTAATCAAACATGGAGAGTGTGGCATACTGACAATACTTTGTTCTCTAAAAATGTATCTGTGCTGATAATGCCTGAATTTGTTTTGCTCCGAACCAGCTGTGAACTCACACTGATGAGTGTGAAGTAGGTACAAGATTATGCCAAATCAGAAGAGCCTTTATTTTATATCCACTTTCAACCAGTGATGAACCTATGCAAGGAATAAAAATATGTGTGCTCTAACTAGTTTAAGTCTTGCATATGGTTACATGTCTGTATACTTTTTTCTGTAGGAGGATGAAGCATGGTGGGAGGCTGTGCAGGTCTGTGCTACCACTGCTCAATGCAGGGCTCAGCAACTGAGCAGCTGAAAAAAGCCAGACTGTTTGAAAGAGAAGAAGCAGTGGTTACTTAAAATGAAAAAGATAAATATCATGAACAGGTTCCTTAGGGCAAGCTCAGGGTAGGGTGAAACAGCCATGTAAGTTGTAGTAAATAAAGGAAATGTCATTTGTAAGTCTTATAAATACAATACCATTATTAACTTCAGTAATAAATAAAATGTACTGTACTATCTGCAATGGTTACACGCATTGAGACTATTATTTTTGGTGACTAGTTGTAAAGGTTCTGGTGCATTGCTGAAATAACAGCTGAAATAGCTGAAACAGAGGGTCTGGGTAGTGATGAGCTGTTTCCTTCTCCAGGCTTCCTTTCACTGCCCATTGTTCAGCAATTTTTATAGACCTTGTAAAAACTGGAATTCCCTATCCTATTAATGAGACATTAACATGCAAAATGGGGTGATACAAATGTAATATTTTTATGAAACGAGCTATATTCCTGCAATCCTCACAACAGCAATATTCCTTGATCATATCCACTCCACGATTTTACCTTGCCTGACATTGGATTTGTGATGTGGTAATATTAATGCTTTAAGACCATAATTTAGCAAAAAACTGTCTAAGAATGTGCAAATCAACTAAAACTGAAATATTAATCTTCTTTTATGTTGTGTGTTATTTTGCTATATATATGTGTGTATAAACCCTTGTTCTGGTTATTTGTTTTCAAAATATGATTCTAGGCTTTAATGTCAGAAATAAGGGAAGATCATGAACGTTGACAAAAATATATCCAAGTATACTCAGAAGAATTAAGAGGGAAAGAAACAAATTAAAGCTTGGTAGTGATTTGTAAATTGCAATGAGCAATTCTAGAAACACTGAAAATGGAAGCAGCAGTGCTATATGCAGTATTTGAACATCCTATCTTTTGTGACTGTGCCGTCAAAGTCCAATACAAACACAGTATGCTGTACCTAGAGAATCACTTGGTGCAAAAACACTACGTATTTTACAGTCTAGATGTTCAGTTATGATGAATGTCAACAAAAGCAGCCACAAGAATGACCCTCCTGACTGCACTTCAAAATCTTGCCAAGAAATGTATTCCCCATACTGTCATAAACAATCTATTTGGCTTCATTGTCTACTGATAAACATTTCCTATCCATTCTTTTGAAGCACGTAATATTGACATACTCTGAGATAACAATAGGTAGTCTAAAATAAAATCCATTTGGGTTAATTCTTCTGTTCGATGTCTACTTTCCTAATAAATAAAGTGATTTTTAATTGTCATGAGTAGTCATCAAATGCTGTGAAGTGCTTTGGGTATTTTAACTTCAGAAACACAACTGTGTCTTAGCAGCACTATCCTTTTTCAGTTGTGATACAGATTTCTTGTGCAGAGGTGATACTCCTAAAGTGGCAGCATAGTCTGAAAAAAATCCCCAAAAAACAAGAATACTGTTTCATCTAGCAGCAGTCATAAAGTGGCTTTTTGTTCTTTAGCTGAACTGGTAGAATTTGAGTCAGAGCATCCTGCCAGTTATCAGTAAACAAATGATCCATAGTCTCTAAGAGCCCTGTATCTCTAAACATATTATTTGTCAATCAATTTGCCAACTCTGCAATAACAGCTATACTGGCCATGTTTACAATGTCAGGAATGTTTACTGAATTAAGCATAGTTGTCAGGCAGATAATAGTATTAAACCACTGGTATTAATATTGACTCACTACAGTTCCCAACTATGCTTTTAATCTGTGGTATCTTACTGCAGATAAATAGAACACATTAAAAAGTTACTATAAATGTGGATTAATCATATTGTGCTATATTTAACTGATGTCTAAGTCAAATGGGTGTTTCAGAAGAAAAAAGAAAGAGGTTCCACATATACTGATGTTTCATCTTGGATTAGTGATGCGTCAACATCATGAAACAGTTTCTAAATAAAATTTCAAGGCTTTTTTTATGCTTTACGTTGAAGGTTTTCTGTACCTGTATCACATCAGAGAGAGTTAACTTTTACCACATCCCTTTTATAGCTTGAAAGAGTTAAAAAACTGGCACATATATATTAGTCATAATTATAAAGACCATTGTGTAAGCCAGGCACTGGGGCTCTGTGTCCATACTAGACTACTGTCACTAACTCTGATAACACGCAGAAATACAGGTATGCTTGTGGCAATTAGAAATGCACAGAAATGCAGATATGTTTAGAACAATTTCCAAGGAGGTAGGAATAATAGCGTTGAGATTCATATTTTTTCCAGACTCAGAGAAAGAAAGAAGTGATGAGAAAAACAAACACAAATTCAGTTTTGTTTTTCCTCACCTTGTAAATTAGACAGGCTTATTTCTGAAAACACCAATTTTTCCAATACTTTGTACAATATTCATTCTAAAGTAGTACATTGCTAAGACATCTCTCCAAGTCACAATAGCTGAATTATTCAGTGTATTCCCAAATAAATACTCGGAGCCCCAGCACCTGCTGCCTGGAATCTGTGAGGAAATGCATTTGTGAGAAAGGTAAAAATCTCTTCTGGAAAACTGGCAGTATCACTCAAGAATCTTCAAGATGTA